>NC_143191.1:48970000-49278437 GCF_051530095.1 Phoenix dactylifera | reverse complement strand
TCTTTTCGAGGGAGAATCCATTCCACGGGTTAGGATGAGAGAATCAACTACGAAACCAAATTAGTATGATCACCCAAAACTTTGCCGTACACGAATTCTTACATACTCCTTCCGTTTAAGATCTGACGTCCTCGTCAGGCTAAGCGTTCAAATTCATTCAAATCTAATCACAAGTTTATGATCAGCCCATTGTCAGCCCAAATTAGGTCGTGTTGTAGTGTCCTTAGTCCATCTAAATTATGGGCCGAGTTTGCTCTGATGCCATTTGTAACAACTTAAGACCTCACCCAAGATGACTAGTTGAAAGGTATTATTTGGATTTCTTAATCTTACATAAGTACCTAAGATCTACCAAGCGAATAACCGATGCGGAACTAAATATACGCTCGTATGAGTTCTTACAGTAATAGCTCTCCTCAAAGTCCTCTTCTAGCTTTAGATACAACAGTTCTTCTCTCTTCCTCTTTATCAAAGTCCTGGAGGAGCCCCAATCTCCCCTCTATTCTCTCTCTCTCTCTCTCTTAATGTCTCTTCCAGCCAATGTGGGAGCCATCTCATGTCAAAGTGACGAAGCTCCTCTTAGATTGACCCAAGGAACCTCCTTACGAGCTAGAACCATGGTAAAGATGATGGAAAAACTGCATCTTAGCAGGGTTTACTGCTTCCGTAAGAGATGTAAAAATTGCACCTTCGGCGTGTTTTCTTGCTTTCTTTGCAATTAGTTGCTATTAACTTGTCCACTTTCCCTTAGGATTCATTCACTGAAATATACCATGCTTTATGTGGAGGCTGCTCGTTTCTCCCTCTCCCTTTTCTTCTTCTTGAGAGTGTGGATTGGGTTTTGAGATCTGAGGAAAGGGGGGCAGCCATAGTCTGAAACAATTATAGGCCATGATGGCACTTTAATGGATTTTATTTGGCTATACCTCTTGATTTTATTTCGCTATACAGCTTTATAAGCCTTTATTCTTTATAAACAATGTTCCATAACTGCCATAACTAGCATGTGCTGATTTTTGTAAGATCACTAGAGACTTTCCGTAATTTCTGTTATAACTCTCAATGTTTCGTTATTAGCCTTCACAATGTTTAACTAAATATCTAAATGATAGAAACGTTCTATGTTTTTAATATTTGAACCTAAGTATTTGTATTCTTTCATTTGGGATGGAGCAACTGCTTCCAAATCACTGTTGAAACCTGTCTCTAAACCCGCTTTTTAAGTGTTCTCTTATTAAAATTTTGAATAAATTACAAAAACTTTTCTGAAATTAGAAGTAAATTATACTTACACCTAATAGTATGACAAATCTATGCTTACCTCACGAAGATTTATTTTTATCCAATACTTCAACCCATAACTTAACAAAATGTTAGTCAACTATTAACTTCTAATGGGCCCAAATGCCACGCCAGAAAAAAAATTAAAAATAACCAAAATAATCTTACAAAACCCTCTCGGAGGTTTATGTTTATTACACTTACACCTAATATTTTTGTAAAAACCTATACTTACATCAATTTAAATTGACAATGTTAGTGAAACTATTTATTTGTTGTAAAAAGTCAAAATTTTCACTATAAGAAAATAAGGCTTTTCTTTCACTTTTTCAACTCTCGAAACTCTTCGAAGTATTATATTTTCAAGAGTCTTCTTCTCTTTGAGATTAAGCATCTAGAGGTTCTTTTCCATTACACCAACCCATCACAAGTGTCCCTTCACAATGAGCGATCAACGACAAGCTTCCTTCCCAACCGACATCTGACGATGAGCATCCCTCCCAACCAGTTTTGTTCTTCCTGATCAAGTTTTGCTTTTGCTTTTCCGCCCATCATATCATAGAGATCAAGGATGCTAGTGTATTATTTGCCAATTTTGAGTTCTACTTGTCAAATATCGTAGACATAATTTCTTAACATTGTCGCTGTGAATAAGAATTCCTATATCCATATATGGAACTACAATAACTTTGGCAGCTTATCATCAAAAGAATCCAAATCAATATGTACGTGAAAACTTTCTTTTTGGAGAGTGCATCAGTTGTGGTTCCATAGCCTGGCTTGGACCATGGACAAGCTGACTCAAGCGATAAAACTCTAGATGTTAGTTTCCTGCAACAAAAAATTTAAGAGGCATTTACTTACTTGAGAGATTTAGATTGCTTTTTCTTTAGCACGTGACTCTTTTATAATAATTCATCAAGATTAATATCAGACCCATGGCTCCTTGTGTGGATGTTACATCATTTAAGGCTAGTTTGGTCATTTTATAATTTTTTTTTCTGACGTGACATTTAGGTTCCATTTAAGTTAATAGTTTGGCTAACATTCTATAAAGTTATAAGTTAAAGTGTTGGATAAAAACAAACCTAAGGAGAATAAACATACATGTGTCAAACTATTGAATGTAAGTATAATTTATCTCTAATCTTATGTGCTTTAATAATTAACTTATCACTTAGGGGCAATTTCGATTTTTTATATGAGGTAAACGAATTCACTAACACAGGTATAAATATAGATTTAG
Source organism: Phoenix dactylifera (assembly GCF_051530095.1). NCBI lineage: Eukaryota > Viridiplantae > Streptophyta > Magnoliopsida > Arecales > Arecaceae > Phoenix > Phoenix dactylifera. The sequence goes on along the minus strand of NC_143191.1, from coordinate 49,275,910 downwards.
ATTATATAAACCAGTGGGTACAAGTATAATAAATATAAATCTTAAGGGGAGTTTTTGTAATTTATTTTAAATTTTTTTTTCCGACATGCTTTTCCGGCTAAAGCCTAAAGTGCCGCCCAGGCCAGGCCGAAATTTACCGGGCTTGCCCCCTAAGATTAGGCCCGTAGGACGGGCCTGGGCAAAAATAAAGGCCTGACCAGAAAATCGGCCGGGACTGGGAAAGTTCAAAGATAACCCGATCCGTTCCGGCCCGGCCCGTATGTATATAAAGTACATACACACTACAGGGTTTCCCACATCAGGCCACAGAAATCCCAACTCTAACCTCTCCTCTTGGTAGCCGCCGCCTCCTCTCCTTGGTCTACTCTCTCCGCTCGTTCAGGCACCGGCCTGCGCCTCTCCGCAGCCATCTCTCTTTCTTCCGTGGCTTATTTCACGCGCCTCTGCTCGTTCTTTAAGTTCTTGTGTTTGGTAAGGGACTATTGTTTCTTGGTTTTGATTTTTTTTTTGAAGATTATTTGGGATTGGATACATTTGTAGGAAAATCTGTTTTTTTTGGGCTTAATTGTATGTGATTTCAATCGTTTTCCGGAGCTTGCATCGATGGCTCGTGATCTACAAAGAGAGGGGTGAGAGAAAAGAGCAATCTGCTGTTTAAACCCTTGGCTTATTTCTCTTTCATTTTTTCCCGGAAGGGGTTTGATTTCTTGGCCCGCTTCGAGACATGTTTCAGGTTGTTTTTGTTTTCTCTTGGATATCTCCTGTTTTTTTTTTTAACCTCTGTTTTGAGGCAGTCTTCACTGTTCCCTTTTTAATGATCGGAGACACGGGATCCTAAGTTTTATTCTTAGGATGCATGGTTCAGGGCTCAGGAACTTGATGCTTGTTTCCTGAATGAGCTCGTTTTATCGAAAAAAAGAGAGAAGTTTCTCCAATAAGCCTGATTCTATTTGAGACGGGAACAAAGTCACGTTTTTTTTAGAAAATAGAATGCAAATCAAAACTTCAAGTTGGGAGGGAGCATTGGCAATCTCAGATGTATCATCCCGGGTTTTGATCAGCTCTACTCATACCCACACCCGGCATGCTTCCGGTAACCAAGGTTTAAATAATAATATGATAGGTCTATCTAAATGATATGTTAGATGTATATGAATGTAACTTCATTTTAAATATTAGTACTAAAACATTTAAATGATATGATAACATATGAACATTAAAAACAATATGTCTCCCTTTGTAAGTCTTATGTTGAAATTATCGACCAGTTTTCCTAAGGTGCTTGAAAGAAAATTGAAAAACAAACACAATAAAAATGATGCAGGAAGGAGTAATCAGTATAACAAATGCGAGGATGTTGAAATAGATTGGTAGTACTACAAAGGTTGGAGATAGTGATTGTTGGTACTCAGGAAGAGTACCAGTCTCACTAGTTGAAGCTAGAATGTTGGATACTAGTTTTCTTGGTCCTGTGATGTGCAACAAAAGCTATGAAAAAAAATGAAGGAAAAGGAGGCAGGATGAAGGATGTTGAAGCAGTTGTACATTGATGAATTATAATGGCAATTGTATAATGAGATGCATATCGTTGACCTCTAATTAGGAAGGCAACACTTCTGGTATTTTTATTATTACAAAGAAACCAATCAAGAATTATTTATAGAAAAAGAAATCAGCGTAATAAGATGACTTAAAATTTCAGCTATTGATAGACTTCTATCCTAGTAAATAGCTAAAAATATTTGCAATGCATAGACACCAATAACTACACCTAGAAAGTAGTGATCTTAAAGTTAGCTTAACAACTACATATTCTATCTGTTGCATTGAAGTTAATAACTGATATAACATGAAATATATTGTGTTTATCATATGATCATGATAAGAATCATTCTTTCACCATTTTTGGCATCATGATTTGAATCCCCTCACATTTATGTTAGGCAATACCATGGTCATCAAAGTGAACTTGCTTATGTCAATATTATCACATCTTAGTATAACTATCTAAACGATCAGAATGGATTGGGCATCTTTCAATGTAGTTTCTCTCCCTCTCTGCTTATGCTTATGTATGCCTTTATTGTTTTCCTTTTTCTTTGTTATAGTTATAATAAGAATGGGTTAATAGGAACCGTGGATAAGCAACTCTACTAGCATAGATAACATGATATGTTATAGAGAGTTAATAACGATACTTATTGTAACCTAGTAGGACTGATAATTATTTAACAATTCTTTCATGCTTGACACAGATTTTTATTCATAGTCTCATATGATTTACTGTAAAACAAATTATTTATGCATGATCTATTTTTAATATTAATATTTTCACCAGGCATTGGCCTTAGGTATGTTCTTGTTCTTAGATGCTTATTTAATTGAAAAAAAATTAACACTATCTCCTTAGGTGCTTTTATGGGTGAACGAGGTTTGGTTGATCAAGATAAGCTGATATTAAGGGGTTTGCAGTTTCATGGATTTCATGGGGTGAAACCAGAGGAAAAGAAGCTAGGTCAGAAGTTTGTGGTGGATGTTGATGCCTGGTTGGATTTAAGTGAAGCTGGTAAAAGTGACAATTTGTCTGATACAGTCAGCTATACTGAAATTTACAGGTAATTGTTATTTTTCGCTTCATTTTTTTGGAGTTTAAAACTCTGTACTCCCTGAATAAGTGGAAATGTTGCTTCTTATGGAGTGAAATAAGAAGTATGAAAGAATGCCCTTCATTGAAAATCATGAGCTAAGAATATGAAAATTTTGATCTATTATTTAATTGAAAACTTAAATAGACATCACAACAAAATTAGCACCCAACCATATCAAGTGGCCAAGGACAGGCTTTGCTTGTCACAGATTGCAGAACAGCCCGTGTAGCCAGTGCTACTGGCCAGGTTGATATAGCAATCGACCTTGATAAATGATTGGGTTGTTTCTTTTCTCAAGTTTTACCCTTTGGGTCCTTTATGGTTATTTTTTGATGCCCAATTGTTGATAAGGTGTGATAACCAGAAAGATATGATAATATTGATTAGTTTATGTGATCACTGATGTCCTCTGTTGGACCTTCTATGCTAAGACTGTAATAGATTCAAATAGTGAGTGCTAAAGTTGGCATAGCTGCAGCTCTATTGCAAAGTTGTTGCTTGCTCGATCTGGGAATGGACAGCCATGCTAGTTCTGATCATGTGGTTTAATCTTGGTTTTCCAAGACTGTATATCGTCGTGCCCAGCTCATATTCAGTCAGTTAAAAATCCCATTTAAATGTGATTTTTAATTTTAGTTTCTAAAAGAGGGAAATAATTTTAATTAAGGAGGAGTTCTGATATACCTGCAGCTTTAGATTGCCATCTGTTCATAAATCAGTCATCAGTGTACTTCAAGAAAGCATGGATACTTCAAATTTCATGCTTTCTCCATATTCAGATGTGATGCTTGTCAGACACAGCTCGAATAGGTGTTGGATTCTTATTTTGAGTATCCTATTATTTTTTTAAGCTCTAGATACTTCTTGGTTAGACCTCTGGAATACCTCTTGGATTCCTCCAAGGATGAAGTGAAGGATGCTTTGTCTGTTTAAATAATGAAATTTTACCTTTTGAACTATGGATGGTTTATTTTAGAGATTGTGATGCTGATGTTACTGTATGTAGTATGGTTTATTGTCTGTGAAGTTGGATGACAACTAAATGATGGAGTTTGTGGGTTTTTGTTATTATATTAACTATTTGCTATGGTATTTTGGATAATTTATTATGCTTTATGATTGCTTTTTGACATGATAGTACGCATTTACTATCATATCCTTGTCATACTGCATCCTACTTTTTCAAGATTTGGTGTATTCACAATCATTGTTGTGTTGTCTCTGTAGCTTGAAAACTTGGGTGGGCGTGCCAAAGAATTAGAGATGGGTACTAATATAACACCTAGTATGGGTTTATAGTCGAGAACCTGAATGCAACATCTGTACCTTAACCATCAAATATGGGTTCCAGTTGACATCAGATAGCTGCCTAGTTGGTTATTGGTGGATGGTGGATAAGTCGAGTTTGAGTGAACTTGGGAACTGCTAGCTTTTGGTGTGAAGGAACCCAAAAAAATGAGTTTCCCTGGCACTCCAAAAGTTAAGTTTTTGATATCCACCCAAATGGCGTGGAAGTGGCACTTCCAAATACTTGCACCTCATTACTAATTCATACTACAATTGCAAAAGTCCAAAAGAGTAGACTTTATCCACAAACAAACAGTTGAGGTGGTCTATGGCTCCTTGATAAACCACTCTTTGTACTGGACTTTTGAACTGTTTTTCACGTACCTCTAACCAAACAGGCCCTAGATTGTTGGGACAACTGTATCTTGTTAGTTCACCTACAAGACATGGATCATCTAATCTTTAATAAATCTTTATTGTCTCAAATAGGATAGAAGTACTCTTGCTCTGGCATTTGCCTTAGTTATTCTATGATATTTCTGTAAGATTTTCTTTGGGTATATCAAGCCTCACAGCTGACTTTTGATGATAGAGCATTTTCCCTCAAAGAAGTTTGCTAGGACATGTTTGACTAGATTAGAGGGCTTGAGAGGAAGAACCTTCCCAAATTTGTTCCACCTGACCTTTGATGGCTCATTGATACCAGGAGCAAGTTAGCTTCACCCGGAAAGTGTGTAATATGGACTTACAAATCATGATTAGACAGGAAAAAGTTCCTTCAAGCAAGCCTGAAAGCTGCCGGCTGTTGCCATCTACTTTGTAGTCACTGATGACATATCAGTCTGATTCAATCTAGATGTACTTAAGCCACATTTTGTGCTTCGTGGACATCTCTACTATGTGCCCTTGTAGCCATTGCCTATTGGATCCTGCATATATCATTGCAAGATTTAACTACTAATACCTGATTCACCTTTGTGGTTGAAGTTCTGAATTAGTCTTGACCCAACCTGTGAAGGAAAACATCTCTTTAACTATAGGCTACTGTTTGATCAGGGCTTCACTTTATTGAGATGTACCAAACATCTTCAGCTTGGCATATGATCATGTCCGCAGTATCTCTCTTCTTTCATTGGTTTCTGCAGAAGAACTCTGCATTTGATAACACCAAATACTCCGATATGCATTTTTTCCCTTAAGTCCATGCTAGAGATACTAATACAAAATTCATTCTTATTTATACTCCCTTGGAAGCTGACATCTAGTAGTTGGGTTAAGGGTGGGTTGTTATGGTAATTCTCATTCATGCTTCTTTGGGTGCTTGATTAATTCAGTCAGTTTAGTCTGGATTCATGTTTTCTACAAATGATACTTTTTCAACCCCCTTTGCTGGCGTATCAATTTCTAAAACGTTAACAGTCTCTTATGCTTTGCTCACTTGTACATTTTCATACAGATAAATTGCTCTTCTTTCTAATGAAACATGAAGAATATCTAATTGGAACTACATGAGCACAACTATGGTTTGCGATATGTATCTTGTATCAAGATAGTTCTTGCCTTGTTTTTTTTCTCTTTTTATCACTGTACTGCCCGAGATTGGGTGGTCTGGGTCGGTACAATATGGTACACATCCCAGTTTTGGGTGTGTCACTCTGTTTGGACCGGTATTGAGCCGTTTTGACTCATATACCAAATCAAATCTCTATACCATACTGGTACGATATGGTTGGTGTAGGTCGGTACGATAGACCTTGACTACTACTCTCTATATAAATGAGTCAAAAGAAATAGAAAAATGCAAATGGCATGAAATTAAAATAGAGCATGTTTCATGTGTATAAAAATAGAAATAACAAAAAAGTAATTAAAATAGAGCATGTTTAATTGTTGATCCAGGAGGAAGCTATTTGTATGTTTACAAATGATTTATTGTTGGTTGATGAGATAAGGTTGTAGGTGAGCATGAAGCTGGAACTATTCTAGAAAATAATTATACAAAAAGTTAACAAGATTTAAATGAAAAAGTGCTTTAAGTGCTACGTCCATGATGTCTGCTTAAATTTTTTGGTACTAGGTACAATTCCAGTACACTCTTTACTTGTTTTTTTTTTTCTATATTAAGGTAATTCTTGCTTATATAGTTCCTTTTTAAAGCGAACAAAGAATGTAGCTTAACATTTCCCTTGAACCATCAGTGTGTTTCAATTTCATATACAAGTGCCAAAGAACCTCGTCAACTGAGTGATGCAATGAAACATTTGATCTGGTTTTGCAAAGTTGTTAACACTACTGAAAACAAAGAAAGAGAACCTAAGCTGATAGTATGAGTTGCCCGTAGTTGACGAATTTTTGCATTAGCATGCTCCATGAAGCTTGGCTCTAAATTTGTTATCCGAAAAATTCATTTGGTCCTTGATTGTCGTATGATTGATGTGCAGGATTGTTAGAGATGTTGTGGAGGGTCCATCTCAGAATCTTTTGGAGTCAGTAGCTCATCTAATTGCAAATACCACATTGCTGAAGTTTGCACAGATATCTGCTGTCCGAGTCAAGGTCGGGAAACCTCATGTTGCTGTCCATGGAACTATTGATTACTTGGGTGTAGAGATACTCAGATACAAAAAGAATGAGAAACCTGAGTCAATGTAAGCTGCTGTATGGGACATAATTTATGTCTGAGCAACCTCTTGGTTTAAGAAGCTTTCCCATGTAAACAAGCTGTCTTTTGAGCTATGTAAAAGTAATCAAATTTTCTTCTCCTTGTTTAAATTGTCCATGAAATTTCATAATGTCAATCAAAAAAAAATGAGACATTTGGTTGGTAGTTGGAGATCATATTTGATATTGTTTCAGTGTGCGATAAAAATTGCGATGCCTTTTGTGGTATCGCATGCAAGAGAATATGAGCATAATTCAGATGGTGTTGCCCTAGATCCTACAGTGACATGTATAATTTGCCTCTTGGAGCTGTGAGATGATTCGACTACCAAACCTTAATTTCAGCTGGCCATGCCTGCCACTACTACCATAATCCCTTCCTGGAGAAAAACACATGAAACACCAGGATCTTGCTTGGTTGATGCCTTTCGGTGGGCGATCATCCGAAGGATTGCCCTATGGATCTCCTCCTGTTAAAAATTTCCAAGAAGGTTGTCTCTGCATCTGCATTGCCCACAATTAAAACAACATCAACGTGGAGCACGTCCCAATGCACGGGGTTTTCAGAGAGCCCACATAAGGTTAGTTTTATCTCATATGCAGAAAGACTATTTCTTACTTTAAATTTGTGACATACAAGTTATAGTTTATATTAGCTATATATTTATCTCGATTTTTTTATTTAATTATCCATCACATAAATGGCAGCAAAACTGAAAAAAATAATTCAGAAAAAGTGCATATGTATCATGATAAATGATATAAATTTTTAAGTAAATAATAGGTAATAGTTGTTTATTATCATTTTATATGTATTGTATGTGTCAACTAGAGCTAAAATTATTATTAGTATTGCTCTAAACGCTATGTGCCCGGTCTACCGATGCACAGAACCGTGACAGGATACGAGTTATTTTTGCTCCTTCACAATGTTCCAACAAGCGTGGAGCAAGGGAAAAATCTCTACAGTGTTTGAAAGCAAAGTGGCCGCCTGATACGTATCCGCCTAGAAAAAGGCGATAACCAGTGCAGAAGCTCATCAATGCACGTGAAGCCCAGCCAGCATTAAAGAGAACGCGGACTAAGAACTGGTTAAAAAAAAAAAAAACGGTGGGTCTAGCACACGTGGTGCAGAGGCAGCCTTCGGTTAAAAGCGTGTGCTTTAAATATTTTAGTCATTATTTTTGTTATTTTAATAGCTTTTTCAATTTGTACTATAAATTTTAAATGAATTGGACTTGGTCCCAATATTAGGCAGCAGTTCAATTCCAAAATTATAAGTTTTGGTCTCGATACGAACTCAAGGTACCCTATTTTCGATATTGGACTCCATTCTGATACCATTTTGTTACCGTATTGGTATGCTAATATAGAATCGAATGTTGGTACATCTTCCATATTGCATACTGGTATCAAATTAATATGGTATGCTATGCTCCGTATCGTCTGGTTCGGTATGATATGACCTATTTTGGTCATGTTCGATGCAGTTCTATCTGAATCACACTCAAGTAGTGCTGCTTTGGATATGCTTGGAGTTGGAATTGGGCCGGATCGGTTTGGATCTCTATACAGCTTGGGCCCAACTTGGATAGTATTTTTTTTTTTTGTAAAGGAGAAGGTGGGCCAGGTCCAGCTCAAAGTTAGGCTTGAGTCGAAATCTTTTGAGGCTGATCCAAAACCCAGCTTGAAGGTAGCCCGGCCTAATAGGCCTTGATCCAGCCCAGGCTTAGTTCCAACCCTAGAGCTGTAAGCAATTTGCTCGTGTTCATACCATATTAGGAGCTGAGCGAATCCATCTGCAACTCTACGTGCAGTCGGCTTGCACTACACCGTGCGCCTTTGACCCTGAAATCCACTGTATCATAAATCGTGACCACATGATTATATGATGAGATTGCTAAAAATGACTCATTAGATCACAGCTATGTTTATCGGATGGCGAGGTAGTTGGGGTTTGATAGGTTCTCAATGTGAACTAGGCCTAGCATAGCCAATCAGCAACTTCCATATCAACTATTGAACTGAGTAGTAGGTGATCTTTGGTGTTTTGATCATACATGTATTTGGATGATCAGAAATGACTGCATCTTCCAGAGTAATCTTGGAATTCTTTAATGATACTTACAAGAGCCACCATCCAAGCCCAATAGCATATCCAAGTAGCTGCATCAAAAGGATTTTTGACGGCCAGGAAAGACTCACATATGATTATTTCACTTGAGAATCATCATCTTTTAGTTTTCTCAAAATAAATTTTGATGGTAGCGTTCAAAACAAGAGAGAGTTGGGCGGACCAAGTTTTGTTATTAGAAGCATTAGTGGTGCACTAGTTGCAGCAAGTGGTGTTTGTTCATTCGGTACTATAGTTTTTATAGCAGAATTGCGTGTTGCGTGTGAAGGTTTGGAATATGCAGTAAACATTCTGAAAGCTTCTCACATTATATTTGAAGATAACTTTTTGATGGTTGTTCGGTGGCTCTCTGATTTATCATTTTTAAAGACTAATTCCCATCCTCTACGGTAGGATTTTTGGAGAATGAGGGCTAATTTATAGGTGACATGTATCTATAGAGAAGTTACTAGTGTTGCAGACTCGATGACGACATATGTGGTTTGTCACATAGGGGCTATCTTATAGATTACTATGTCGAATATTTCTTTTAGGCAATTTATTTTTCGATTGCCGTAGACGTGTTTACAATAGCTTGGTATAATAAATCCGACTTTGCCTAAAAAAAGTTGGTGCAGAGAGGATGGTTGAATATTTTACCGTACCACACCATGATTAGTAGTAGTGGTGCAAATAAGCCAGGCGAGTTGCTTGAGCTCGACTTGGGTCCAAGCTTGACTTGACTCGACTATTACGAGCTCGAATAGATCAAACAATCTTTCGAGTAGCAAAATATTTGGCTCGAAGGTTTACAATCATAGTCTAGTATATATTTTTATAATAATATTATATTTTATTTATTATATATATATTATTAATTAAATATTTTAAAATATATTATTATGTTATATTTTGTTTTGACTCTCTTTTTTTTTAATTACGACAGAAGCTTGAATTTGAGCTCAAATATAGCTCGATCGTTCTCGAGTCAAGTATTGAACTTCAGTATTTTGAATTAAGTCGAACTCAAATCTTTAACTAGTTAATTCGGCTCGGCTTGGTTGCTCTCTGAGCAGAGAATCTTTTCATTATTTATCTTTCTCTTGATTTTTGCATAGGAGCAGTCTTTGACCATCTAGATTGTAGTAATGAATGGTATTGCAACCATGCCGAGAATTTTTCAAACGAGAAAAAAAAAGTTTGAAGAAGCGGTCTCATCCTCAGTCCTCACAGTCCAATGACCTTAATGACCCTTTCATGGACTGCTCTGAAATTGAGAAGTTCTAAGAGGCCATGTCATGGATCAAGGGCAGGAATAAGCTCCATTACCATCAATTCTGAGATTGAATACTTCATCACCGGAGGAATACTATCGCCATGATTCTTTTTGCAAGATGATTACAATTTAATATTGAAAATTGAAAGTGCAATCCCATCTATTCTGCCATATAAACCGGAAGGCATATCTACATGAGAGAAGGCACTTCCATTATTGTCATTTCATAACCAGCTTCTAGAATAATTTATTGACCATGTGCATCCCAAGCGCTTCACTAATTTGACCTTCTATCAAAGTATTAATGATGAATTATTCCACAGACATGAATTTTTTTTTTTTTAATGTAATATGAATACATCTAATAAAATTATAAAATAACAAAGCCTAAAGTGCTCTAAGCAGCTTAAATTAAATGATTTGATTCATATTTTATTTAAATATATATATATATTTAAAAATTACATAGCAAGAAATATTTATAACAATTTTCATTTTATGATTATATTTTTATATTTTATTTACAAATTTTTGGTGGGAAGACAAAGTCGACCTTGAAATTGGGAAAGTCAAGAAAAAAACTGTGTTCAACTATTTGCGAAAAAAGATTGCTTATAAAAAAGGGAAAAAAAATTAACAATAACAAAGAAGTAGATCACCCTGGGCGCCAATCTGTATCACATCACCTCCGGTGATCGGGTAACCGCGTACTAATCAAACCTCTCCTTTATTATTATTATTTTTTTAATTGGAAGGAGAAAAACTCGGGGTTGGTCCGGCTACGAATTCTCCAAGGAACCGCGTCTTTTTTATTCCGACCCGACCTGTTGACCTCCCTCAATCTCTCTCTATTTCGCCGCCGGCCAAGGAAGAGTGCTTCTTGCCCCCTTCTCTCTGTCTCCTTCCTATCTCCTTCTCTTTTCACACTAACGAGAGAGAGAGAGAGAGAGTAGTTTAATAGACCGAGAGGAGAAGAGGAGGAGGAGGAGATTCGAAGCCTTTTCGACAGGAAAAATCCCTCCTTTTTGTTGTTGTTTATAGAAGGATTGGAGGCAAGGGATCTCGTCTCAGATCTCAATTCTCTCGCTTGGAGCCTGTTTGCTCTCTTGCTTGTTCTTAGGGTTGTTTTAGTGTGGTGGGATGATGAATAATTCGGGCGCTTCGGCGGCCGGGTCGAGCTCGGGATCGGGGGAAGGGCAGGCCCCCAGAAGGAATTCCAAGAGGCCCAAGTGTAATCTCTCGTCAAAATCTCTTTTTTTGGCTTATTTTTTGTAGAAATTTTTATGATTATTTGGGTTTTGACCCCTTTCTTGCAGGCGGGGTTTTCTCGAGATCTTGTTTTGGATGCTTTTGATCCATCATTATCACCTTCTTTTTGGGGTTTTTTTTTAATGACTTTCCTTTTTTTTTGTTTAGATTTTTGGTATCGCTAATCTTGGATATTGAACTTCTGGAAAAAAAAGCCCCCATCCTCCCTCCTTTTTTTGTTTTCAAATGGTTATGTTTTCGAGATTTTTAGATCTCTCATCGCTTTTTGTGGATTAGCTTGAGTTTTTCTGATTAAATCAGATAATTTTCCGAGCTCCTATTCTTTTGGTGCTAGATTTGTTGGTTTAATCTTTCGACTTGAAAAAAAAATTGCTTTTTTTTTCTTCTGGTTACCTGCTTTTTATCCGTTCCCAAGTTGCAACAATAACTAAGAACTGTTGTTTGCTTTTCCTTCGTGCTCAGATTCGAGGTTTACACAGCAAGAACTTCCAGCTTGCAAGCCGATCCTCACTCCCCGATGGGTAAGTTCTGCTGATTATGACTTTGGAACATGTTATTGGATATTCAATGTAGCTTATAGATTGGACAGACGTATCTGACAGCTGCCATACCATCTTTTTGCAGGTGATCTCGGTATTTACACTTGTTGGCATCATCTTTGTCCCCATTGGCCTCCTTTCGCTCATGGCTTCCCGTGATGTATGCTGAATTTATTTTGTTTTAGCTCTTTGATCTCCAAGTGGCAACAAAAATTGTTTTTGTTGTTATATAGAGTCTGTTTCTTATATGAATATGCTTCTTTCCTTAAAATAGGTTGTGGAAATTGTCGATCGGTATGACAGTGCATGCGTACCACCGAACATGACTGATGATAAGGTTGCCTACGCTCAGAATGCAGCAATAGATAAAACTTGCACCAGAATTCTTAAGGTAATGAGATCTCTTAATATGCGAAATCTGTAGTTCTGAAAAAATATACCAGGTATAATGGGCCATAGGCTGTGAATTGCTTCACTTATTGCATGGATTTTTTTTTTTTTATATTAATTTATAAGATCATGATCATGTATACAGAGAGTATCTAGTAGAAAATTATTTCTTCAAAATTTGAACACTATGAAAAGGAAACAGCTGTTTCTTGCAGGTGCCCAAGGATATGGATCGGCCTATTTATGTGTACTATCAGCTTGATAACTTCTACCAGAATCATAGGAGGTACGCATAAAAGCCATTGTTAAGCTAAGATGAATAATTTCTCTTTTAAAAGGTGTATTCGTGAATTGGTAAAGAGGGTGGGCGTAGGCGCAACAGTAAGGCTGCTCTATTGTGACCTGGGTGTCAATGGATTCGAAACTTGGAAATAGCCTCCCCACATGTGGGAATAAGGCTGTGTACATCTGTTCCTCTCCATACCCTACAATAGCAGGAGCGCACTAGGATGCTTTTTTATTTATGAAACAATAAATGATCAATACATTATATTGTTTGCTTTTTGACATAGACTCCATGTCTCAAAACGAATTACAATTCTTCAAATATTGATATCGGTGTTATTTAAATCCAAGGAGAATTGTTCCTCAGGGGTAACTTACATTATTGGTTTAATAGTTTTTGTATCACACCATATCTACAGCAGTTCTTTAGATATTCCGCAAAGATGTAATCTAGAGCGGTGCTTTAGATACTTAACAAAGAAAATGTATGTATTAGGTGCGATGATGCTGCTTATATTTCTGCTTAACTGGCTGATGAATTTTAAATTCAGGTATGTGAAGAGCCGAAATGATGAACAGTTGATGTCTGCTAAGAAGGCAAATGATTCTAGTGGTTGTGATCCTGAAGCGACTACAGGAAATGGTACTATTGTTCCTTGTGGCCTCATAGCCTGGAGTTTGTTTAATGATACTTACAGCTTCATCCATGGCAATAAAAATATAACGGTGAATAAGCACAACATTTCCTGGAAGAGCGACAGAGACCACAAGTTTGGAAAGGATGTCTATCCTAAGAACTTCCAGAATGGAGCTCTAATAGGTGGTGCAAAACTTGATCCAAAAAAATCTGTAAGTCTCTTTTTTTATTTATTTTCCTTGTTATATTTTATATGATTTAGCTAAAACAGTGTCATTGTGAGGAAACATATATACAGGTTGTGTTTAAGACCACTGAAGTTCTCCAGCATCTCTATAGAGAGGCCATTGCTACCATGTTTGTTAATCTTGAAGGATGAATAATGGAAATGCTGGACATCTTCAGTAGCTTCATTATTTCTTCGTCATTCTAGTTAATTGCAAAAGTCCTCTCTCCTGTCTTAAGGCTTTTTGTAATTTCCTGTTGTTTTTGCTACCTTAAATCTTTTTGCCCTGATAAGCAAAACCTCTCTGTTGATTTCCCATGTTTCTATCGGTTTTGTCTTGCCCTTCCTTAGGTCTTCTTACTACTAAATATATCTGTTGATTATATGCTATTATTGATCCTTCTATGTTTCCTACATGAACAGTTAAGCGAGCAGGAGGACCTCATTGTTTGGATGCGTACTGCAGCCCTTCCAACATTCAGAAAGTTGTATGGGAGGATAGAAGTGGACCTTAAAGCTAATGATACCATAACGGTGACGTTAAAGAACAATTACAACACTTACAGTTTCAATGGTAAAAAGAAACTGGTTCTTTCTACCACAAGCTGGCTTGGAGGAAAGAATGACTTCCTTGGCATTGCATATCTCACTGTTGGAGGATTATGCTTCTTTCTGGCAACTGCATTCACTGTTGTATACTTGGTAAAACCAAGGTGAGTACTTTTATAGATGCGCATCAGCAACAACAAGTATTAAGAAGAAACTTTATCTGACATTTGAATGCCATCTTTGCCATTATGATTAAAAATGGTTTGGTCGATCTCATCCAGAGTACTTAAAAGAAAACCATCTTTTTGGTAACACACTTTCTCACTATGCACTTTTGACACACTTATATTTGGATAAATAAGTTTATTTATTAAAGCATATCCGTTATGATCAAGTGTTAAAAGGTAACAAATAACTGTACTATTAGATGAACCTTTGTTTCCATAAAGTGCAATATGATGACAAGATTTTTGAAAGATCTTTATAGATGCAGAAGCTTTAAATCGACAGGCCCTTTTTTTAAACACATCTTTAATAATCCATAGATACTGCATTAAATCATTCATGACTCTATAAAGAGCACTTGGTAAACGTAGTTGATACAATATTAGTTCTAGAAAAGAAATGCATATCAACTGTTGATTCATGAATGACTAAACTAATACCATTCAAGTCGGGATATCCCTGTTCTAGGGAGGAGGCAATAAATCCTGGAGAGGTATCTAATTCCTGTAGAAGTTTGCCTAAAATTTGCTTATGTAGCTGATTTTTGGCCTCATTGTTTGATGAGAGAACCAAACCTCAGGTGGGTGAGTATGAGATTAAGCTAAATAAGGCAATTCTCTATCTTGTGGGATGCCATATCTAAGAAGTGCTACTTTTTAAGGTGGCGTCTTTTAATCAAAACTTAAGCTCGGTGTTGAAAGGTTGTTTGATAAAATCAGAAATCCTTTCAAAATTTGATTTTAACCAATGATGGTATTTGGAATGAGGTGAAATCTGTGGATCATTCGTGTTAGAGTGAAGTTCATTTACATGTATAAATGTCAAAATGAGGTATTTGGACTGTCATACAATCTGCATATTCGTATCATATCGAAACCTGTTTGAAGTTGTAGCATATCTCTTTCAAGGTTTACTTGCTTCCTCCTAGACAAGTTTTGAGTTACTCGAGATGATAACATGAATTGTACTGAGGTTGTTTCTTTATGATGTACGTTGGCAATAAAGTTCTATCTAGTCTCAAGCTATATTATTTTTAACTATCAAAAGAGTTAAACATACTTTAATTTCTTTACAAATGATGTATGATGGCTTATTTAATGTGCATAATTAAAATACAATGTAGGTTCTCTTTTCTCTGTTCTCTTACCACATTGTTAATGTTTCGTTCGTGCTTTTGTAGCCAATTGTTGATGTCTTATTTTTGTACTTGCACCACATAGCATGCCTAGCATCCATATATTCTTAACATGTCAGTCAAGGTTTAAAATATTGCCTGGTTCATGTTGTGCTGACACCCAAAACAGCTATCTTAGTGCTTTAGTGGCTGCTCAGATCTCTATCTTGCTTAACCCTTCAAGTGGTGCCTGCTTTATTACTTAGCTGCTTTTTAATCTGCTGGGTTGTTTAGATGTTTGCTTTGCTTTTATCTGCATAAGCACTTAAATGATTAGCTGGCACTTTTTTTTTAAAAAAAATTTATTTTGAATATAGAAAATATATTTGACTATTAGTTTGAAGGATTAAAATAATATATCCTACACATTTTCTAAGGTGATCTAACAACTGTAATTTTTTTTCCCTGTAATGTTGTTTTCTTTCATGTCATTGCATGCTAGAACCTCTTTCATGTCAATACACCTAAATATGCTAAAGATGAGAGGAAAAACAAAAACTTTTGCTTTCTTTGCACCTGACCATAATCAAGCTGGTTTGGTAGCTGTATAGGTTAAGGAAGGTTATTTTTCTCTTTCTTAACTTCTTAGATTTTATCTTATTATCTTTAAATGTTTTCCCCTTTATTATTTTTATACTCAATGATCGCAATCAAAACATTTTTATATTCTTCTCTGTACTACTACGACTCCATATCTATTACTACTCATCTTCTCCGGTTCTCTTATAGAATCGATAGTAAGTTGAGCCCATAAAATGAACGTATAAAGTCCTATTAGGTAAGTGTGTGGATAATTATTTTTATTATTTTTAATCATCATCTGATGTCAAATGAACATTTTTTAGTGCGAACACGCCAAAATCAATGCCATATTTTCCATTGCCGTCCTTGACTTCATTCCCCTAAATGTTGCAGGAAACTTGGTGATCCTTCTTATTTGTCATGGAACAGAAATCCTCAAGGCCATTAATGTCTCAGATTTGTGATATTATCGGACGCCCTACCTCATATTTTGAAACCATGTACTCTGATCCACGAACGATGTATATGAGTTACTTATGGGCATTTGTGCTTCCAAGTGGGAAATGGATTTGTGTGGAAACCTAGTTTTCACTAGATGCATGTATAATTAGCTTAAAGAATTCATACATCTTCATTCTTTCAGTGCCAAAATTATCATTCTAGAAGTCCAGATGTCCATCTTAATGAGGATATGGTTGTTCGATATTAGAGGGAGAACAAGTTCCTCTATCATACCAACTCAAATACTGGCTTGGTTTTTCATCCATCAGTTCTTCTAGAGCCATAGCTCAAGAATCATGCGTACAGTGTTCTCATTCTTTAGAGTGGAAAACAAGTCCGCCAATCCTCCCAGGAAGGCATGCAGATCTCAAACATCCTGGTTGCAGGTTTTTCGCCTATCAGCACCAATAAACCTAGCCTCGTTAAAACAGCTTAAAGTCTAAGACACCATATATTTAGAGATGAAAATCCCCGGCTCTTGCAAGATGAGAGAGATGCAAACAGAGCAACGCGAGCTGCTCGAGTTAAAGTTGATGGTTTTCCAAATTCATTCTTAATTGTGCAATATGAAATTATCCTCCTCCTTTCTTTTGCCCTCGACAACCGAGCCTTAAAGGCTGGATGTGATTTCCTGCTAGACAAAACGCAGATCAGCTTCACGAGAATCCATATAGCATCACAAATACTTCTAAAAGCAGCACTTGTAATTACTCGAATCTTGAAGCATGTCGATTAAATTTTCACCATTGAAAGATGTTTTTATTCTTTTGAAAAAATAGAAAGAGCTGGTTTTACTTGCCAGTTGCAACCTCAGTGCATCCTGCAAAATAATGAGCCAGGGGCAAATAAGCCAGCATGATGGGAGCCAAGGGCATTTTTCTCTGGTGGTAAGAAAAGAAAGCCATCATCACAAAAAAAAAGAAGGATGATTGGAACAAGAAAAACTTAAGTTGCAAACAGTAAAATTCCCACATGTGCTCATATACAAAGAGTGATGGTGAAGAACCAGATAATGTATCATATCTTGTAGCTGGCTGATTAGACAACCAGATGTTGCAATTGCTTCTTTGTGAAGAGCGCGAACGAATAAAAAGTGCATATATAATTTAACAAGAGTTCATACAAAATTTCCTTGCCACCTAAATTGCCATTGTTCTATAGACTCGGCGGAGCTAATTGGCGAAAGCGCAGTTAGTCATTCCATCGTAAAATGGAAAGAAATTGATTAATTCCTCTGCATATTCATGGTCGCCATGCATCTTCATAGTACTCTGAGCAAGAAATTGGTAAGGTATGCACCTTCTTGGTATGCAGGGTCGATGGGATGATCGCATGCCGCCCCAGCTTGACGTAAAATTGTGATTTTCCTGCCAGCCATTGATGCAGCACCCTGAACATAGTTTTGACAGAAAAAGGAAGGATCATATATTGCATACACGGCCGAATACTAGCGGCCAATTATGGCACGCACTTAATGCAGAGAAGTCAATACAGGGAAGAACATAGAAGAAAGACTGTTGGCTAATATTTGAGGAAAGTTCATCATCATTAAATTACCATCTGTCAATGCCCTTAAACAGAACCGTAATTGCATAAAGTAAACACATATCAAAGAGTTAAGTCTCCACATAAACAATGTATACTGAAATATTCATTCCTGCAGATTATATCAGTACCACCACATATAATGATCACAACCATGATCTTCAAGCATTTTCTCATAACAGGGTTATCTGGAAGTACATCTGAGTGGAGAAGACTCCTTGAAAGATCAAGTAGATTGTCATGGTTAGGCATCGACCCAGCATCAACCCTTCAAAACTAATGCCAAATTTCTAATGAAGGGAAGGGTTAGTCAAGAGAGGATCCAGTGATGGCCGGTATGAAGACCAAGCTTACTGCTCGCAATTTAAGGATAAGCAACCAGGGAATGGCCCCTCAAAATTTTCTAGTATTCAGCAAGGGTCAAGGGAGGAAGATGTCAAGGTTTGACACAGGAAACTATTAATGTTCTCTGAGAGATAAATCACAGCCTGAGTTATATTAAGATACAGTTCCCAACTTCAATGCATCGAGGGGAAAAATGCCTTCAATGTGTTATTAGCATGGATGAAATATTAGCATTGCATTGAGAAGAAGGCAAAAACACATCAGCATTGGAGCAGTCTACAAAGTGTTATTTGCTGCTATAATGAACTGATGTTGTCTTCATATAGTGCCAATCCATGTCAATATTATGCAGTTGTATGGTCAACTGCAAGTACAAACCTGTTTCTTGGTGATCTAAGTGACATATTCCAAAGCTTAACAATTTAGTTAAAAAATCTCCATTTTGATCATCATATATTGCTGATGAAAATAACCATGAAGTTAACCTGGTCATAGCATGAATAAAAAGAGAAAAAAAAATCACACTGCCATAATTGCTTCCCATATGCAAAACTGGAAGCTTTTGGTACTAACTCGTTCATCCATTAACTTATATGTCTATCATATGCAATAGCAGTCATGATAGTTCTTTGTAAAGTTTCCACTATAACATGGCATCACATCAACAGCCTTTTATCCTGGTAAATAATGGGAGGCAGCAATAGAATTTATCCATAAGCATAAAACACAGCCAAAGTCCTATGGCCAAGACCCACCAAGCTACACACAGATCAATTATTACAATTGATGATACCAAATTGGAACAGGTAAAAGTGGTATGCAGCATTCTGCATGATTCTGTTTTTTATATTTCGGGATTTGCAAATGGATTTCATTTTTTTTCTAACAACAAATAAAAAGTATATACATACAGTACTCTATCTGTAAGCAAATCCAATAACAATGGCAAAGCCAAATTCAAAATCTGGGATGTTAAGGAATTAACATGGCTGCAAGTATCTCATCTAATTAACACGTAACCTTTTAAAGTCATAACAC
This sequence comes from Phoenix dactylifera, assembly GCF_051530095.1. Taxonomy (NCBI): domain Eukaryota; kingdom Viridiplantae; phylum Streptophyta; class Magnoliopsida; order Arecales; family Arecaceae; genus Phoenix; species Phoenix dactylifera. The sequence goes on along the minus strand of NC_143191.1, from coordinate 49,256,680 downwards.
AATTCTCCAAAATTAAATATCTCAATCAAATGATGGAAGTTCATATCATATTAAAATTCCTGACAAATGGAAACGAGTGACTTGCCTGAAGCAGTCGCAGAAACAGTCCACTTTGAGTCATAGCTCCTGAACATGAACATGTCATGAGTAGACCGCCTCTCCTTGTAATTTGCATTGCTAGTGCATTTAAACTTCTATACATACCAGACGCACTATGTAGCACCTAAAACAAGCTTAAACTTAGAAGTCATGTTACATTTAAAAGAAATGGTTAGTCATAAATATATTGTGTCAAATACTTCTTTAACCACACATTCATTTTAAGGACAAGGCTAAATGGCTCGTTGGTTGGAATGGAAAAGAATAAATTCTGTAAAGAAACTCTAATATATCAAATATTCAGACTGGAGCCTAAAGAAGATTTTCAGTAGCATTTGAGAAGTATTACTGGTTTTAAAAACTTAGACACACCAAGCATACCAGCCAACTTGCATGAGCCCATGATCATATTTAATTATCCCAACAGGCATGCTAGCACAAAAATAGTTGATACAAACAAACGTATTCATGGTTGTTGAGATCACAATCTTGCAGAAAACCGTGAAACAGTTAGTAACGGATTAACGTTCCTCCAGAGGAATTAGATATGAAAATGAACTACGGTACAACCACTGCATTCTTAATGACATAGATGAATGATACATCATAAAATTTAAAAATGTCAGAAAGGTTGACTTGAACCATATTCAGGAATATTTATCTTAATCAAGTCACTGAAAAGTAAAATTTTAAACCTCTTAAAGGAGACATCAATTCAACTATTTTAAATTTTGCTTTTAAAATGCGAACTAAGAAATCATGAAAACTAACTTCAGAAAAGATTATTACTTCCATGCCACAAGAAAAAAAATACCTCCAGCGATCTACATAATTTTGCAGCAAGCAGGTGTTGGAAAAACAAGTACCTTTCTTCGAGGAGCTAATTTTGGTGGATCCAAAATTACTAAATCCCATGTTTCATTTCTGGATGCAGCCCCTTTCATAAAATCTGTTGCATCTTCTCTTAGAAATGAAAGTTTCCCTGGGTCAAGTTTGTTAAGAAGGATATTTTCTTTTGCTAGCTCCAAAGCAGGCAATGAAGAATCGATGCCTGAAAATGTTCGGAGTAATAAAACTTAAGCATCATTCTTACAGAATCTGCAGCAAATTAGTCCCAGTACATCCATATGCAGTCTGAGTCAGTAATTTTATAATGATCAGCCACATAATACACACACACAAAACAAAACAAAACAACTAGCTTGAACGTCCTCAGCGCATTATTAATAAAAATTTTCGAAATGACTGCCAACATGATATAGTTTACGAGCTTACAGTATTTTACCAATGACATCATTAGCACCACCCCTTGCTGCATTCAGAGCAAAACCTCCACTATAACAGCAAACATCAAGAACTCTCTGATATTTTGAGATTGACGAAATAAGGTGACGGTTGTCTCGTTGATCTGCATAAAACCCAGTTTTTTGACCCTCCAATGAGACCAAGTAACAAATTCCATTCTCCATTACCTGTAATGAAGGACCAAAAAAGAAAAGAACACTTGAGCATCATTTACATACCATATGTGATTTGAACTAGTAAAAGAAACCAAACTTAGGTCTCATGACACATGGATCGGATTGATCAATGTTCTGCTCTACAAGCTATATAGGAAGAGAAACCAATGAATGACCCGATGAATGTATTCTTCTTGAACAAATATAAACCACGTCAAGGAAATAGATCAAGAACCATGTGAATGTAAATCATCATAGCTGAAGGTTGTACAGGATTGACTTACACTGACAATGATCATGCCAAAACTATATATGATATAAATAAACAGACAACAGTTGTAAATAATTATGCAACATGTCATCCCAAGTTGTTCCAAAGATTACTTAACTATAAGCATCTTTTGTAGCAAGACCGTGCATCAAACGCATTACATAAGTCGCACGAATTTTTAACTTTCATGGGAATGGCTAAAAATAGCTAAACCACCTCTTAAAACAATGTCCTTTGGAAAGTATTTGTATGCAACCCATAATTTCCACATAGTTCATGCTTCCTGAATAACTGATAAGAAATTTAAACATCATGGCTTATAAATATCAGAAGAAAAAAACACTTTTATAATTAATAATAGCTAATTCAAGAGAATAGAATGACCTTTGATTCTCTAGAACTAAGTATTTGACATAGCAAGATTAAGAAAATGCAAAAAGAGTAACCGTATTGCAATTTCCCTACGGTGGATATGGAACTAGTGGAATTAGTATATTGGTATTCAACGTTGATGTGTTGATTTACAACTGGAAATAATCTAGATATTCAGACATTAAGATTAAACTAATTTTAGAATTTTACCTTTACTCTTCCAGAGCATGGAGCTGGAGCAGAATCTCTTTGCTCTGATATATCCAGTCCTTCTTCTTTTAAAAGATCAATTGACGGTCTCCACTTTATATGATTTATACCACAAATTTTACCAACAAGAAACTCAATTTCTTGTTTATATTTCTCTACCCAAGCAGCAGACGAAGCTACTACAGCAACATCACAAAAAACATCCACGATTAGACCTGACAACCTGCACTCCAAAAAAAAACTAATGAATATGATAAAAGCGTGTCTGGAGATACTAAGCATGACAAAAGAAAAGTTAACAAATATTCACTACTTTGCCTTAGCCAAAGGATAGGAGAAACATGTCAAGAAAGTCAATTTGCACAAATATGATGAAACAAGTCTATTGCAAAAATGAGAGGATTTAATATCATCATACAGTCCATATTTTGCAAAATAACACTTCCTTGCTTCCGCGGTGAAAAGAAGTATGGCATTTGACAGTAGTATCTTTAGTAGTCCCACGATCTTCATTGAAGATGCATTCCATCATTTGCATCACAGAATAGTTTAAGTTAAATAGAAAATCTATTGGTCCATCCAAATTGGAAACCAGAATGGTTTATAATTTTAAAAATTTAAAATACCAAACAACTAAATAGTGAATCCTTAAAGTTGTTCTTATATAACCATGTATGCAAAAAGTACAGAATGCTGGTGGAGCAGATACCAAGTTGCATGGCATGCCATACAAAATTGAGAATTCACCATGTAAATCATATCAGCACATCTGCGGAGACATATGGACAAATATCCAACAAGTTTGGAAATTTTTTAAACCTTAAATCAAATAAAGCCATTGATCTTACCACTGGAAACTGCCATTATCTGGTCACTAAATTATATGGGGAAAGAATTCCTAAGAATTAAAGTTTCAGTTTTAGGCATGTAGAAGTTTCTAGATGAGCCCATGATGGTGAGGCTATGTGGTAAAGCGTGGGGATCCAGTGTAGGCGTTTGGCCATGGAGCAAAAATGTGTGTAAGAGATACCGATGTCGGAATAGTGCCTTGGAGCTCGACCAAGGGTTTGGACAGCCAACACGTCACGCAGGGCCGGCCTGAGCCCTAGGCGACCGAGGTGGTTGCCTAAGGCCCCGGGCCAATGGAAGGCCCCCGGAAAGCTGACCAAAAGGAAGCAAAGGCCCCATATAAAATGGGAACAGGAGCTGGCTACGAGTCTTCCCCCTTGATGGAAGGGAGGTAGAGAGTTTCCTGGCTTGTAGAGGGGCAATTTGGGAAGTTGGGGACAGTAGTTTTGTTTTGGGTGGAGAGAAAGAGAGAGGAGGGATTTGGTTGGCTTCATACACGTCTGAAGCCACTTTTATCTTTCATCCCTTCTCTTTTTTGGTTTTGGTCTTGGTTTTCCTTCCCTCACATTACTCCTGATCCAGCTGGGCCATCAGCAAGAAAGGGGGATTGGAGATCGACTTCTTGGAGGGTAGAGAAAGAAAAGGAGGGAGGGGGGGTTGAATGGCTGCTATGCCGTGATGTTGTAGTAGCTGCTTGGGTACTCACTTGAAAGGGAGATGGTGGGATGGGACTTTTATTAATTAGATGGAATGAATTTCCCATAATGCCCCTACTTTCTCTTACAGAGAGGTTCCTTTCTGGACAAATTCTTTCCTTTACCTTGACCATGAAGTGCCATGGGATAACCTTTTCCTACTCTGCTCTTGCTTGACATGGTAAACAGTACTGTCAAGCATTATCTCAGTTATTTAATCAGTTTTATGGGCCCTTCCTTAAGCATAATTACTTTTCCGTGCTTCCATTCAAAAATTATATTAAGCTGAATTTTTTTTTTATCTGTCTTTGTTGCATACATGCAGTTTTGTTGAAATAATGTACTTGATGGCTATCTATTTTCATATCTTTTTTCTAAATATTTTATACTTATTAATTTTTTTATTATTAAAAAAATAAGGCCTCATTCACTGAATCCGCCTTAGGCCTCCAAATATATTGGGCCGCCCCTGACGTCACGCCAAAGAGTTGGATAGTGGTTGCATTGAGATGTTGCTGGGTGATGGATGTTTTTAAATCGGCAAACTTGGATGCCAAGTGGTATTGTGCAATGGCATGCAAGCAGGCAGTGAACACAGAAGTCTTTGGGCGGTACGGCTGTGGATAGGCATGTGAAGGATGCAAGACACTTTGCATGAATAGGATAGTAGCTTAACATTTGTCATGTCCGTGCATGTGTGATATTCAATCTAGAGCTTAAACTAACATGTCACTAACAACAAACTTGGAATAAATATTAACCATTATACGTGCCTTAAAGTGAACTTAAAAAGTATTGTCATTTTGATCATATAATTTATCAATATCTATTTATAGCTATACCAATATATAGTGTCAAAACCCCTACAACCTCTCATTCCATCCTACATATATCTAGAACTAAGTAGCTATAAGTGGGTGAGGGTGCAGAAAGAGAGAAAAATTAATAAGTTAGGAGGTGGAAGAGCCTACAGAGTGTCCACAATTTATATATTTAAAATCAATAAATATTTATTATTATAATTATAGCTGATTTTTCTTTTGTATGAATAGAATAACTAGCTTGTAGAAAATTCCCAACATGTTAGTGAACTTTTCTTCACTTTGCTGAACGGTGTTATGGTAACATAGAAATTTCACTAAGAAGATGATGCAGCAGATGTGCAACTGCTATTCTTCATCTCACTGACTGGCAATACAATGTGAAATACCAGATATCAGCGATAGCAGAAACAGGACTTGCATTCGTAAGTAGTGTCTTACTTTCTGTAAGATTTCTGAATTACATAGAGTGATAGTAGAAAGAGTGCACTACTTTTTGTAAGATTTCATCTCACCGACAGGCAATACAATGTGAAATACCAGGTATCAGTGATAGCAGAAACAGGATTTTCATAAGGGGGAAAATCCCTTGATTGGTATTATGCAAGTTATATCAAATGATAAGGTTATGGAGCCAAGAATCAGATTCTACATAGCATGTTGAAGAAAGGACAGGAGCCCAAAATTAAGCCATTAATGTGATGTCCCATGTAATTACCCTTGATATGTAAGCTAGAGTGAGCCCTATCACCCATTGACCATGGCAATGAATTGGATTTCCATAAGTGGAGATTAAAACCTTTCTAACATAATGAAAGCAAAGGAAGGTTCGACACCCCTAAAAAACATAACAACGGAAATAGAGATCCAAAAATATTGAAGGGACATAACAGGTAGGAAAAAAGAGGGGATACATATATTCAAACCTCTACTTTAAAGGCAGAAGATTTAATAGTATTTATTGGCACCAAGAGCCCCTAAAGTTACCAGAAGTCCATGATAAAACAATAGCCATAAAAGAAAACTAGGTATGAAAAGTGGAGCAGTTTTTAGAGCTAAGAATTATACAAAAATATCAAAGATGATTAAGAGCAAGCAGATTTAATGAATCACTAGCAGGGCAAGCAATAGCACGAGGAATTCAATTGAAGCTCACATTGAAGGGATGCAAGTGAAGTTCTTCTGTAACATAAGTCAGATGGAATATAGACCTTTAAGATGGCACAAACTATCAATGCACCTAATATAGTATATAATTAGTTTTCCCCCATCTCTTTCACATATATCAACATAAGCAAAAAACACAGCCTATTATATATAATTAGTTATCAACTAGATAGATCCATAAGTATGAATGTAGTTACATAATAATATCAAGCAACATACATACTCTTAGAAATATTTTCCTTAAATTAGATAAAGGTATTCTGATAGTCGAAGGGATGCATAACAATCATGATGCCACATTGCCAACCTACATCAGACAAAACTTTCTGTCTATATACTTGAACAAAATATAAACAAGCATTCATATTTTCCTTCTAAGAGTGTAACTGTAGTCTAAAGTTCCATACCTATCCCCTTCACTATTAACAAGACGATATACATTTGTATCAGCTGAGGGAAGTCCCATACTTTGACGTAAATTTACAGCAGCATCAAATCTTGTTTCAAGTAGTTTCTCCATGTTTAGTGCACAAAATGGATCCCTGAGATGCGAGAACAGAACTTAAAGGATGCAAGTAATAGGCTGAAGCATGAAAATTCCTGCGTCAGTAGAGCATATAAAAATCTTTCAAGAAATATAGAATTAACCTTGTTGCATCTTCTTCTAGCTGCATAAGTCTAACACAAAACATTGAAACTGAGTTGTATAAACCCCATCCAATAGGCTTCTCTGACCCATCCGCCACCAGCACAATATCACCAGTTCTGGGAGGTGGTCTACCAATTATTCTATCAACTGCACCACTATAGACCATTGGACTTCCATCTCGAAAGATTTGTGTCTTTCCTTTCTTCAAGACCACTTTTGCCAAACCTAAATATATGATATTGTCAGCAATTTACCACGACGTGGTCTTCATTATATTGAGAATATAACAGTATTCCTTCTACCAAACATATAGCTCAACCCAATCAGGTATGTAAAATCTAAACATAAATAACTCTTCTATACTTGATTATAACAGTTCAAACCAAACTCATGAAAATTAAATTCAGGCTGATTTTCTACTGGAACTTTTAGCAACTATCTTGCACACAGAGCAAATTGTACACAAAACTGGACAATGTATAATCCATTGGTACAAGGGCAGTAGGTTCTAATGACCACTTCATCTGGTCAACTTTCTTGGATTAAATGGCTAAAAACATCATGAAATAAGAAGGGAAACAAAGAAGCATTTCTGCAGGTCATATTGGTTGGAACTGTCATCATCTAGGGTCATAAGCCATTTAAATGAGCATATGGTATATAAAAATAGTAAATCACTTCCTGATACTAGGAAATTATGAAAAATATTGCCACCACAAGAAGCAAGAACCTAGCTTTCAGTATGTACCAAGTCCATGCCGTACTATTTATATCATGCAAGACTGGAATAGGCATGGTAAAGGTGCCTATAACATGACTAGGAATGTGATCAGGATAACATAGCACAACATAGCACGACACTAAAAATATATTATCCCCATCCCCTACACCTATCTACAAGGTTTGCAATGTTGATATTAGTACTAATCGGTACCATGCTGGTATGAAATCAATAAGGGTTGGTTCATGGTATTGACCATTGGTACACCTTCTATTGAATATCGGTTCCCTACTAATATGGTAGGATATGCTTGATATGAAGCAGTATGATCTAGTACAATGAACCATGCCCACCTAGATCCCCATCCCTGACCCCAGCTAGCATGACCTTCATCCCCTAGACCAACTTTAGTTCATCCCTTCTTCCTAACTAGATAGCACCTTACCAACACCATAAACATCATCATTACCACCACCATCAACAACCCTCTTTCAACTCCAACACCACTGCCATCATTATGCCTTCATCAACACCGCTATTATTATCACCAACTTTATCAACATCACCTCCACTATTTCCCCAAACACCATCAACACCACCTCCATCACCTCTGTAATCACCAGAACCAACATCACCAACTCCACCACCATCATAAATCTCATTTGGTAGTACAAATGCTAATTGTACACTATAAATGATTCTCTAGGTTTCATCTTTTGCATCTAACATAAAAAATGAACAAATATTAAAATCAATAAAGGTAAAAAAAGTGTTTACTTTCCCTCTTGAATCTTCAAATACTCAAAATAAGCTCCTCTTTTTTAAATCAAAATATTAGGACAATATAAATGTTAATTAAAAGAAATTATCTATCTCATTTGCTTATATACACTACTAGTAATGTGCATAAGGAATAATTGATGGTTCTGAAAATCTGATGAAATATGAATTTAGTAATTCTTGTGGGACATGAGAACCATTAAGGGCTATAATATGTGAAGAATAATCAAGGGCATTGAAAATTTGATGAAGTATAAGTGATTCATGTGTATGAGGAATACTCCTATGGAAGATATGAAGGTTCAAATGATCCTTTGAGGAATTTTTTTTGTCAAAAATAAGTATGAAGTAGTTTTTCTTCCTTTACTATTCTCCTAATACATCATTACACCGCTACAAATTTTTAGTATTGTGGTAATTCGTTTGTTCCTTAGCATCCAGTAAAACCCACAATAGGTGACACATGCAACTAGCATACACAGATGCTCAAATGGAGTCCTTAGACACCTCTAGAGCCTATCTTCATAGGAAAGTAGGCTATGTGATATCTCCACATAGGTGAGGGAACAAAGAGAGGAGATGAGAGAGGAAGAGGATATAGAGGTCAAGAAGAGGCCATCATGCTACCATTCCAAGATACCCATGTTACCAATATAGTACCTTTTTAGATGGAATAAGGTAGCCAGGAATATAAGGAGATGTCATCATCCACATTTCCTCCCGCTATGTCTTCCTTTGCCTTCTTTACTCAGCAACTCTCACAAGCGTTGGATATCTCATGCAGATGGTGGTTTGAGCTCCCAAAAAAGGAGTCAACGAGCTTCAAATCTCGTCATTGAATAATTAATAACTAGTTATGTGGTGTTTCGATGCCCAACTACCCTATCCCTATGATATAGAATACATGGGTGGGAAATGTACCATAAAGCTTTAAGAGAAGGAAGAGGAAGGGAGAAGTCTGAGTATTTGGAGAAGTAGCTGATCCTGCAATCCAGGATTTTCAGGATACCAAAAACACCATTTTAATTGAATTATGGTATCCTGTATGTGAAGTGGTTGGAGACTTGAGCTCCAACTCAGTAACCATTTGGATAACCCCTCCAATATATCATCCCAAGTGTCTCTCTCCCCGTATACCACAGTCATGCACCAAGGCACCCGCCTCATAATCTTCTCAAACATTTCATCAAACAATACATGGACTGGAAAAAACTTTTAGCTTACACTCGGTTGAAGGAAGAAATATATAACTCTCTGTACAATTGATAAATGAAAACCCATCAACCAGTCATCAACCAGTCAACAAACCTTAAACAGGAGATGGTTTGGTTGGAGAAAAATCAGACCAAAAGGAAAAAGGATGCACAAAGTCTCACTTTTTTCCTTTTCTCCTCCACTTCTAATGTTCACAAGCAACAGAAACCAAGATAGAATTACAGTGGGAAGAAGAGAGAGAACCTTTGCGGCTGGCGGCGATTTCCTCTAAGGTGGCGGCGGTGGCGGCGGGCGAGGAAGTGGGAAGAGAGGAGATAGATTTCATCAGACGAGTGGGAATCTGCATGCGGAGCATGGTATTGTCCGAACTGACGGCAGCCCTCTTGACGAGTTCTGTTTGCGCGTTATCTCCCTCCCTGCGCCCTAAGCAGCTGGATAGACGAAGATATTGCTGCATTCGGAGGACTCGGCCATTCTGGTGGCACAACATGGCGCTCGGCATTTTGTCATGTAGCCCTTGGCAGGGCCTAAAGGCCGACTTGACCACGACGGCAGTGTGGGGAGGCGTGGGCTTCATCATCATATGGGGGCTGGGGCCAGAAGATATTTGACACCTTGGTCCTTGGCGCCGAGATCAGGACAGGATGAGAGGGAGCCATCTACGTGAGGCGAGTACTGAAGGCGGACTCTATGCTCCTCGAGGGTGACTCGGCCACGATGGTAGAGTGAATCCAGGGCCGGAGTTGTGATGCCGGCTTCAGACCGCTGCTACGCAACATCCGTAGGCTCTTAGTTGAGTGTAGTCTTTATGAGGTCATATATGTCTACAGGAAGACGAACAGCGTGGCTGATTGGGTGGCTTCATTTGCAGTCCACCATGCTGGAGGCTTTATCTGGGTTGATCATGTAGCAGTGCCTCATGCTTTGGATTATCTTCTTTCTTTTGATTTAGTTGGCTGCCCCTATGCCCGTCACAGGTGAGCTGCCATTGTACCAAAAAAGAAGAAAGAAGAAGAAAAAGGAGGAGGAGGCCGACTTGACAAGACCCGTATTTTAGATGGATGAGATCACAAATTCAAAAGTGCAGGCTAGCTCAACGTGGACGTGTTTGCATGCCAGAATGCTTGATTTGGCTGCTGCTGCTACTACATGCACCGTGGACTGATTGGTGATTTCTCTGATGCTTCCATTTTCGAGGCCAAATTGCAAGGTGCTAGAGAATGAATTGTAGCTGCGGCTGCCATGATCCAATATCATGATTTGTTGGTTGCAAATTGGTTAAGCATGCTCTCCTCCTTGGATGAATGCTATTGCCTTACTACAAGATACGGACTGCTATATATTAGATGGTTTTTGTGATTTTTAATCATTTTTTAGATTTTTTTTAATTTTTCTTGATTTTTATATATCTTCCGGTTGTTGCTATTTGGTGGAACACCAGATTCGACGTAAAGTTCAACTATTATAACTTGATCGTGACTCCTTATTTTCGTAACTTAATCCGACCTAAGAAGTGTCAATGCAAGTGATCTTGCGTTTTGTTACTTTTTCAATTATTGTATCCTAGTTGGGTTTATTGATTTTGAATCAAAGACCATGTAATTGTAATTATGGACAATGCCTAGTGTCATATTCCCACATTGACTAATAAAAAAAAAAAAAAAGTGCGATAAGAGTTTATTAGTCTAGACATATATATTCTCCTCCTAACAGCTTAAGTTTTTGCTATAAGCTTCCTACAGTTGACAATGGTGTTTCTATGAGCCACATTGATATACCCTTGAGATCATTGTATCAATCTTGCAAGCCTCTAAATGTCCATCTTCCTTTTTTAAACATTTTGGCTAGTGGTAAGATACTTTCATCTCATTCTTAGTTTAAACCTTAACACTTCTATACAATCTCCTATATCTTATGTATGAGTCTCTGCCCTTCCCAATATTTCTTGCTTAATGTGTGTCTGCTAGCAAATTGCTGCATTATTCATTCTACATTCTACCTGCAGTGTACAGGCACCAATAGTTTCAGACTAAAAATCAATAACTTATTAAGCAATCAGTACTCTTTTCTTTCTCGATTGTGCTCCCAGATTGTGTCTTATCTACGGAAGTACTTAGATGTTAAGAAGCAGTTCAATGAAAATGATGCCGGACAGCAAAGGAAGAGAAGGAAAAGAAGAAAAAGAGAGGAAAAGGAGGAGGGAAACTAGGCTTCATGCCAAGCTCTTTCTTTTGGCTTCACACCAGGGCTAAAAGAAAGAGAACTAATTTTTTTATTCATAGCATTCCCCATATAAACTTATGGTCCAACATATATATAAGATCTAAAAAGCAAAAGATCCCTACAAAGAAATTGATCTCACAAAGACCCTCAAAAATAACAAAATACTTAAATAAGCCCAAAGGCTATCAAAATAAAGCAAAATCACTCTAACCACAACGAAACTGGCTGGACCATCCTCCCGTGATGACTGTAACCCGAGTAACGGGTGATCTGGTATTGGTGTCCACACCAACTTTCCTCGAGTGAGAAGAAATCGACCTCGACGAGCGCGGTCCGGTGTGGTTCTGGTAGTACTCCAACAAATCGAAGTCAATCCGTTGGAGCTTCTCTTGTGTGATCCAAGTAGAATCGGACTCTGGCCGTCCTTTCCAACGAACCAAGAAGCACAGGATGTCTCCATCACTGGTAAAAATCTTTTTGTGGAGCTTCAACAAGTCCGAGTCAATCCGCTAGAGCTTCTCTTGCGTGATCCAAGTAGAATCGAACTCTGGCCGTCCTTTCCAATGAACCAAGAAGCGTTGGATGTCTCCATCACTGATAAAAACTGTCTGATCGTCTAAAATGGCATCAATTTGCTCTTTTTGTGCTGGTTGGTGGGGCAAAGGGATCGAAGTTGGTATGGGATCAGGAATGGCAAGATCATCAGGCTCAGAAGAGGGCTCGGCAAAAAGGTCATCGGGGATTGTTGATGGGCCCTTGTTAGCAACCAAATCTTCAACATTAAAAGTTGGACAATCAGATGAGAGATCAATGATATAGGCGTTCATACCAACCCTGCGCAACACCCTGAATGGCCTAGTACTACGAACCTGCAATTTCTTAACAGTTCTAGATGGAAATCGCTCATGCTGAATACGAATCATAACATAATCCCCAGTTTGAAATTCGTTATCATGTGGAAATCAGCTTGCAGTTTATAGTGAGCATTACTCACATTAATGCGCTTATAGATTTTCTGATGCAACTTATGAATGTAGTATGCAAATGCATGTGCAGACTCAGAATCCTAATATAGGGTGACATGGGTAAAAGATCCAGAGGTTTTCTGGTTTTGTAACCATATACTACCTCAAATGGACTCATACCTATGGATCTGTTGACTGAATTATTATATGCAAATTGTGCTACAGGAAGGATTGAATCCCAATTGCGGGTGTGTTCACCCACAAGACACTTCAAGAGATTACCAAGATTTCGGTTCACGACTTTTGCTTGGCCATTAGTTTATGGATGATAAGTAGTAGAAAATTTGAGCTTGGTATCGACCATGTGCCACAAGATTTTCCAAAAGTAACTCATGAAGCGGAGATCTCTGATACCAATGCTGATGCCGAACAACAAAGGAAGAGAAAAAGGGAGAAGAAGAAAAAGAGAGGAAGGGGAGGAAGGGAACTAGGCCTCAAGCCTAGCTCTTACTCTTAGCTTCACACCAGGGCTAAAAGAAAGAGAACCAATTTTTTTATTCATAGCATACCCCATACAAACATATGGTCCAACATATAAATAAGACCCAAAATGCAAAAAGACCTTAATAAAGAAACTGATCTCACAAAGACCCTCAAAGATAACAAATTACCAAAATAAGCCCAAAGGTTATCAAAATAAAGCAAAATAACTCTAATCATAATAAAAATGGCTCGACCATCCTTCTGCGGTGACTGTACACCTGAGTGACGGGTGATCTGGTACTGGTATCAGTACCAGAAAACTTTTAAGAAAAAATAATTCAAAATACGCATCCAAAATAAGTTTAGATAGAGTTAAATGTTGGTTTAGCTAAATTCTACTCAAGAAATCGTACAGATAATTTTCTATTAAAACAAATCAGACTTAAATCGAGTTTATTTTAAATGTGGTGGATAATTTTCTAAAAAAAAGGACATAATGAGATTATGAATATTTCTTGACCATATAAAAATCGTGATAGTCCTTAAGAGGTCAAGTAAAATAAAATCAAATTAATTCATGGGACAGAAATGATAAGAATAAATCAAATCTCATATGACTCTCATGACAGATCATGTTACCAATTGTTCAAAGCTCATAAGATCGGCACAACTTTTGAAAATTCTAAGAGCATCCAAAAGAATCCAAACCCAATTCAGACTTATCTCGAGGTTAACAGGCCCCACCCCCTTGTCGTGGTATTTAAAGCGGTTTTCTTTGTAGGGTGCCAAAAGAATGCAAAGTAGAGGTACCTTCCATTCATATCCCAGATCATCCTATCCTTTTCAACTGCCTCTAATTTCTCATATATACTGGAAGACGAACAAAACTGCTTCATCTCCTTTGCTACTCAACACTCGAAAAAAAAAAACTCTTTAAACATATTTTATAGCTGCTCCTCCATCTCTATGCCACGTTTTCTCTCTACACTTTTTTGGCGATACTCACGAGCTGTGTGAGCAGCCATTGTATCAAAAAAAAAAAAAAAAACAAAAAACTACCTCCTCTCCTCTGCCATTCTCTCCTCTCCTTCCCTCTTCTAAAGTGAGTACCCATCAATTCACATTATTTGATATTGAGCTTGTTCAACGCGAACCACTCATTTGCTTGCTCTCCGTGTCTCCATCCCTCAAGAGCATCTCTATTTTTGCTCCTATAAAATATTTCATGAAATCTTATTTTTCTATCCATCTCCTTTTCTCCATAAGTAATATATATTTATGGGCCCCGAAATGTGGCAATATCTCACTTGCATTGCAAACAGTATCTCTACAATTATAATGTAATTTTTTTGAAGTACTGCATGAGATATATTTTATCCCCCATCTTTTGATCTCCAATACTTGAGAATCTAGCCATTGCCGTATCTTCCAAGCAAACTAGCGGGTGGATATACGTTTTTGCCCTCCTACACATGTCACCAATTTTTTTTTTCAAATACAATTTTAAATTTATTTTAAAATGATTGATGAAAAGTTTAGCAAGAGGTTCACACAAAGCCTCCATCGATTCATATATTTATAATCATAGATGATCATGATTCCGATATTTATAGGATTGAGGAAAAATACAAAATTAAAAATGATGTACAGTTATGATTGTTACATAAAAATAGTAGAGAGCATAACTATAATTATTATAGAAAGATAGAAAGATATCAAAATATTTAGAGAAATAAATAAAAGTTATAGTATACTATGGCCCTCTTTCGGATTTCTGTTGGCAGTAGGGTTTTTAGAGTTTTTAGAAGTACAACTTTTGAAAGTAGAGTTTTTATTAAAAGCTATTTGCTTTTTGGTAACTACATTTCTAAAGTAATGTAAAACTTTAACATATGTTTAGTAACCAATATAATAAAATAATTTTGGTATGATAAAATAATAATAAAAAATATTGCATAGTGGAATATAATACAATATAGTATTATATATTATTATATATTATTATATATTAAAATATTATTATTTTGTATAATTTTATTATAATATAATGTAATCTAATATTGAATATTACAGTATATATATATATATATATATCATAATATGATATCATATGATATAGTAATGTATTATTAATAGTACAATATTACTACAATGCAATATAATATTATTAAAATTATAACATATAATATAATATAATATAATATAATCATATTGTAATATAATACATCAATATAATATAATATAACAAATTAGAATCTAATCTAATAATAGATTATATTATATTATGATTAAATATTATTATATATATTTAATCATAATAGTATAATAATAATATAAAATTATGACTATAATAATATATATATGTCTATATATACATATATGGATATATATGTGTGTGTATATATATAAAGAGAGAGACATACGTATAAATACATATATATACACACACACACACACGCATATATATATATATATGTATATATGTATTATACATAGATATATATATATGTACAAATATATTGATATATATATATATATATGTGTGTGTGTGTGTGTGTCTCTCTCTCTCTCTCTCTCTATATATATATATATATATATATATATATATATATGGACACACATAGAAATATGGACACACACACATATAATATATATATATATATATATATATATATATATATATATATATATATATATATATATATATATATATATATATATATATATATATATATATATATCCGCACACACAGAGATATATATGTGTGTGTGTATGTGTTTGTTATATATCCATATATGTACATATATACACACTTGTATATGTCATATATATATATATATACATATACACGTACATATATATATTAGTACAATTACTATTATTAGTAGTATTGCTATTTTAGTATTGTTGCTATGTTTAATATTAATGATGTTATTAGTAGCATTACTATTATTAGTACTATTACTATAATTAGTATTATTACTATAATTAGTATTGTAACTATTTTTAGTTCTATTACTATTATTAGTATAATTGCTATTTTTATCGCAATTACTATTTTTAGTATTAGAACTATTTTAGTATAATTATAATTTTGTACTATTACTATTAATTGTACTAATACTATTATTAGTATTATTACTAGTATTTCTACTAATACTATTATTAGTATCATTGCTATTTTTAGTGCTATTACTATTTTTAGTAGTGTTACTATTATTAGTATTATTACCATTATTAATATACTACTATTATTAGTATTATTACCATTATTAATACTATTACTATGATTAGTATTATTACTATTATTATTATTATTTTAGTATTATTTCTTTTATTAGTAGGATAACTATTTTAGTATTACTGTTATTTTTAATATTATTACTATTATTAGTATTGTTACTATTATTAGTATCATTACCATAATTAGTATTGTTACTATTTTTAGTTTTATGACTATTATTAGTAGAATTACTATTTTTAGTATTATTACTATTTTAAGCACTATTACTATTTTGTACTATTATTATTATTAGTAGTATTATATAGTATTAGTACTACTACTATTATTTATATTATTAATATTTTTAGTATTATTGTTATTTTTAGAATTATTAATATTATTAGTATTAATATTTTGATTATGATTAGTATTATTACTATTATGAGTATTATCCCTATTATTAATATCATTACTATTATTAGTATTATTACCATGGTTAGTATTATTAGTATTATTAGTATTATTATTGCTATTAGTACGATTACTATTATTAGTATTACTATTATTAATAGTACAATATTACTACAATGTAATATAATTTAATAATAATTATAATATAATATAATTATAATCTAGTATAATGTAGCAATATAATATAATATAGCAGATTAGAATCTAATATAATAATACATTATATTATATTATTATTATATATTGTTATATATCTTTAATAATAATATAATATTATTATAATAAAATAATATAATGTAATGGAATATAATATAGGATTTTTTGCATGAATATCCTTCTAAATATTGGATTTTGCATGATACCCTTTCAAAATTGATATTTGCATGTATACCCTCGTAAGACACTTGTTTTGCCATTCTATCCTTTTTTTTATTTTTGTTTTTGCATATGTATTCATGCTATCTAACGACATTAAAAAAATTAATGATTTCAAATTAAAATGACTAAAATATTCTTAATAGGTAGATATACAAATAGATTGTGATTCCGATAGCAGAAAAAGAAAACAAGGACAATAACATAATTTTAAAATTTTATTTATTTTTAATTAATATAAATATATTTTTTCTTAACACCGTTAGAACAATCGTTAGATTACGGGCATTTATACAATAACAGATTTTTACGAAGGTATACATGCAAATATCAATTTCGGAAGGGTATTAATGCAAAATCCGATATTTAGAAGGATATCCACGTAAAAAACCCTATAATCTAATATATTATCTTTTATATGATTAATTATATATTATAATAATATTGTTATAATAATATTGTAGTTACATAATATAACTATTACTAATATAATAATAATTTAAAATTATGATTGTAATAATATGTTATATTATGCTTATAATAAAATATAAAAATATATTATAGTATAATTATGTATTATTATTATAGTAATAATTTTTTTTAAATTTAAAATAACTTTCCGACGTTGACGAAGAAAAGAAGCTGTGAGTCTATAATAATAATTATTTTATATCATAATAATATATTCCGTAATAGCCATCCCATTATATTTAAAGTAGCGATCCCATGTCACGATATGGACCGGCCGCTAACTTTCCCTATTCAAAAGAGGAAACGTAGCCAGCCGCCTACCACCAAATGACTTCAGCGTATGACATAACAAAACACGAAAGGGAAGACGAGTCTGTCCGCCTCCGTTTCGTGGGAAAGCCCTGCACTTGACTCCTCTTGATCTTCTCCAGCACCTCGGATTAGGAGAGGAATGGAGAAGGCCGCCTCGATGCTTGCCTCCTTTTTGGGGGGCGTTGGCTCGCCGGAGCCGCCCACCGCCACCGTTTCCTCCATCTTCATCTACCCGATCAAGTCTTGCCGGGGAATCTCTGTCCCTCAAGCCCCCATCACCTCCACTGGTAGTCCTACTGATAAAAATCACACCTTCAAGCAGTTCTTAGCTTCCCAAGTGACTTATTTCAGTATAATTTCTCAGTTCTTATGAAGCAACCAAATTCTTGCTCCTAAGAATGGCCACATGATCATTTTACTTGGATTCATCCACTCATTTTATTTGCTTCCAATTTCATAGGATTTCGATGGGATCGGCAGTGGGTGGTTGTAAATTCCAGCGGGAGGGCATATACTCAAAGAGTTGAACCAAAGCTTGCATTGGTTGAGGTAGAGATGCCAGCTGATTCCTTTAATGAAGATTGGGAACCAACAGAGAACTCATATTTGGGTATGAATACTATCTATTATTTTGTTGTTTATCCTATCAAAGTTGCACGTTTTGAACTACTATTTGTCAATTACTGGTGATATATTCCATTGCAATGAATTATTTTTTAGGGTTCTATATGTCAGTAAGTCTTTTACTTGAAATGCTAATTACGCATTGTAATTCATGTGGTACTTTTTTTTTTAATTACCAAAGGATATGCGGATACATATGTTATAATTCATGGGATAAAATTCATAGGTTAGGTTTAGGTATATGCAAGGCTTCTCCTTTTAGTTTAATATCAATCCTGAATTGAGCCAAACAACCTACCATCAGTTGCCTTGTGCAGTTAACCTAACAATTTATCTTTTTACAATTAAAATTATGAGGCATAAGACTTCCTGAAGCTTACCTGTTATGATTCTCTCTCTCTCTCTCTCTCTCTCTCTCTCTCTTGATAAGAACCTGCTATGATTATTTACTACTGCTAGGTCTATGAATCTACCATCAGGCTGAATATTGTTTGGTCATCCATGCTTGAGGCTTTCTGCTGTATTTGCCTTGGTCCATTAACTTATTGAATGTGAAACTTGTGACCGGTAACTTAGGGCCACCTTGATATTTGGATAACACTTGTAAGAACAACCATCCAGTAAATCCCATCAATTTGAGATCTGTATTATGAGTCCAAATCCAACGTTTGTTTCTAGTAGGCTTCTCTTCATCATTTTTCTCTGGAATTTGTACATAAATATCAAAAGAAATGTGTTTCTTTTTTGATTCTGAGTTCTTACTTCTTAATGCGTTTTAGGAATAGTTTTTTTTATTATCAACAGAGATTAGTATCAATTACTAAGGGGATCGTGTAAGTTAAAAAATGCATGGTTGTCTAAATATATGAATATATTGTTTTGGTCAAAGCAAGAGGATACTAAATGGGGATATAAAAATTTTAAACTATCAGGGCATTGCAATGAATGCACACTTAATCTAACTAATGACTGTTAGCATTGGGTATAAGATGAGTCTGAGGCAGATGCTTATGTGCTAGTGGTTGTATGGATGATTACAATGTGATATCTTGTGCATCCTTATTTTAATAATGACACAGGTAGTTATAAGTTCCGGTCCTTAATATCATGTGCATCTTTTTGCTTTTGTCTGAAGAGAGAGAAATATGAAATTCAGAATTCAAAATGGCATAGACAGTTCTAAGTTTTAAGTAGACTAGCTATTCTACATGTCTTAATGAAGGTGAAAGACCTCAGCTATTATTCTATTGAATTTTAATTTCTTTTATGGATATTAGTGCACGAGTTGTCCCTTGTCTTTGGTGATTTGTGTTGTTCTTCTGTTAAATTTAAGCAGAGATGAGTCGTTTAGTCATTTACAGTCCACTAGCCTAAACCATCCTCTGATAAATCCATGAGGTATTGCATGAGTTTTATATGATTTACCAGCAGATTTTACTTCCTCTTCTTTCCTTGTTCTCTCTTTTTTCTGATTTTCTTCTCTTCTTGATTTGGGAAAATTGAGTAAAAATCAAGATATCATGCTTTTCTTAGGATAGGCATAATATGTTCTTACGCTATAGGTGCTTTGAGAAGCATGAAGTACATAATTTCTGCCAACAAGGCCACTATATATAAAATAAATTGCTTAAATTGTATTCTTGATTAGCTGGAACTGCAAAAGGAGAAAAGATTATTGCCATAGATAGATATTGTCATTTAAGTGTACTTCTTGAACAACGTCTACATTATTAAACTTTATTATGCTGCTACATTGTGCCTCACGAAGAAAGTCCACATATATCTGACTGCATCCTGTTGAATCTAAAGACAAAAAGATGACTCCTTTAATAGATTATGATTATGTTTGTAAAATTTGATGTGCAAGTTTAATGGTTTATATGCTTCTGTCTATTGACATTGATTTACATATCTTGGTGTTACTTTATGGCACTCTAGATTGCTGTTTCTTAGCCATTTTTTTGGGAAGAAATGTGGTATCCTCAGTCAGATCCTTAATGCAATAAATATTCATATTTTTAAATATAAATTTTCAGAATAATTAATACATTGTTAAATTTTGTTATTGACTTTGATCAGTTATGTAAATCAGTCAATTTCTTCAATATTTTTAAGTCAAATATTGGCTGCAGCCCTGATCAGCTTCTGATGAAGTGCTTCAATATTTTGACTGACATTATTTGAGATATTGGGGAAATTGATATGCACTTCTTTTTCCTGTCCAGGACTATAAGTGGAAACTATTACAGTCTATTACAGACTGTTGTTTCACTTTAAAGCTTATATTTTATTTTGCTGCAGTCATAAGGGCCCCAGGGATGGATACATTGAAGGTTCCTCTGAACAGGAAATGTGCTGTAATTCATGGCATCTCTGTATGGGAGTGGTCTGGTTCTGCATTTGATGAAGGATCTGAAGCATCTGAATGGTTTTCAAATTATCTTGGGAAGCCAAGCCGTCTAGTGCGCTTTAATGCTAGTAGGTTTCTTTACATATCCTATTTAAATATGTTTTGAAATAAATTTACCTTCTCAAATGCTCTTTGTATTACCTTGAACAACGAAGGATGAATTTCTTCATTCTCATGTGTAGCGTGTTATGATTACTAATGGTTTATTCACCAGCCCAATGAGCATTATCAAGGTCTGTAGCTCCACTGCTGAGGCAAAACGAAAGAGTAGTATGTGTATATCCCCTCCAGGTATCTAAGAATGAATGGGACAAATGTGCAGCGACATGATAGGTTTTAACCCACTGGCTCATCATGTGCATTTTATGTCTGTATGCATTTTAGAGTCTTACATATGTATTCTGTTCCCATTGTACATATGAGAGGGACATGCTCCATTGTAATTGTTTATAGTGTTTTGATCTGTTAGTGGATTATTTTTGCAATGTCTAAGTGCATCCAACCCAGCTTCTTAAGTTTCAACTATGTTTCTTTTGTTCGGAAGAGCACAATGAGTCATATCGTGATGCTTTAGTTTCTTTTGTTAGCTCGCCAAAAGCAAACAATTTTGTGGAAGTGCACTAGAGAGGATTATTTTTGCATTATCTAAGTGCATCCAACCCAGCTTCTTAAGTTTCAACTGTGTTTCTTTTGTTTGGAAGAGCAAAATGAGTCATATCGTGATGCTTTAGTCTCTTTCATTAGCCAAAAGCAAACAATTTTGTGGAAGTGCACAAGAGAGTTAGTGGGGACACACACTTTCTTGGGACATGGTGGATTCAAATTACTCATAGGAGGCTGTGGGGATTCTGAATACCACTGTGCATAATATGATATAGAAAACATGGATCGGTATAGAACCAGTGTAACATGGTCCATGTTATCATATTCAACATATTTAACATCTTTGGAGTTTGTCATCTAGTCAGTCAGTCGTTCAGCACTTGGACATGTTTGCCCTTATCAACATGGAAAACTGAGATAATTTTATGATATGTCAAATTTATACAGTGTATAAAAATAAATGACTGTAATTTAGACTAAACTATTCTCATAGCTGTATATGCAGAAAGCTATTAAAAAACATTTTTATGTAGAAGTGTAAGTAATGTCAGTAGGCACAAAATAAATGACTGTAATTTAGACTAAACTATTCTCATAGCGGTATATGCAGAAAGGTATTAAAAAACATTTTTATGTAGAAGTGTAAGTAATGTTAGTAGGCACATATTCATCTTTCAATTTTATTCCTGCACGTTAAACTTAAGACTGGTTACAAAAAATGATATACACACAATATGATCATGACAATAAAAATAAATATTTCATGGTTTAATAGTTTCAAAATGTCAGCCTGGAATCATATGATTTTCATGTTAGCTTCATTTTATTCATGTTTCTTCAGGTCCCCAAGATAGTAGGACATTATACCTTTTCTTCTCATGTTTGATGTATCATCTATCTGTCCACTAATCACGTAATTTCTTATATTGTGTTAATATTGCAGCTTCAGAAATTAGAGCAGTAGATCCTAAATATGCTCAGGGACACCAAATCATGTTTTCTGATCTATATCCATTCTTGTTGATATCCCAGGTTAGTTGAATCATTTTGGAAGTACAAGAACTAATACCTGATAACTGTATCTATAAGATTTCTTCTAACTTTTTATGTGCAGGGTTCTCTGAATACACTAAATGAACTTCTTAAAGAACCACTATCAATTAATCGATTCAGACCAAAGTAAGCCAGCATATTCATTGTTAATATTTCTGAAGTTAGCATCATTTTGAAGGACTCATGATCGCAATCTTCAGTATCATTTATACTGATAGCATACATTATGCATTCTTTATGATGCAAAAATTATTTTGTGGTAATTTCTGAGATGCTCATGTTGTTTTCAGTATTCTTGTTGATGGATGTAATCCATTTTCAGAGGATTTGTGGAAAGTAATAAAGTTAAACAAGTTAACATTTCAAGGTGTTAAGCTATGCTCGCGTTGTAAGGTAACACTTATCTTCTTGTACTTTATTTGCACAAGTGCATTCAAATGTTTTAATCTTGGTCAGCGTGGTCTCTATGTGTATGATTATCATTTTGTTTAGTTTGAGGATGATATTCTATGGAATGTCTGTTGATTTATCTTAACAGGAATGTGTTACAGTTTTGGCAATTTGACCAAGAAGTTCATTTGTTATAATGCAATTAAACACCGGATCTGAGGGTTGCTATGTGATAAAGCAGATGCAGCCAAGCATTCCACATAGTGACACCATTCACTGTGGTGGTGCATGAATAATGCTCTGGACACCTATTGTGACAGGACTCTATCCACAAGAAGGACACAACAGGTCGTAAATATTTAAGACCTGAAGAGACACCACCAAAAGACATTCTAGAAATTAGGTTAACTTGGCTAGTAATATATTGAATGAGGCCCTGCAAATGACAAGCAAGTGATGAAAGCAATTATCAATACAATATGAAATTGAGATGACAAGAAGTTAGAGTGAAGTATAGTTTGAGCCACAATTTTAAGTCGTGGTGGAGAGTGATGACAAGTAGATGAAAAATAATAATGCCAATATGTAAGCTACCTGCAATTTCGTTGAGATGTTTAAATATTAAATATATAGCAGTTCTATTTCTTTCATGCATTTTCCGTTACATTGTTTCAAGATCCTAACAATTTCTCAATTCACTTATTTTGGTAGATCAAGTTGGTAGAGTCGAATGCCTCAACTTTAGCAAACTAGACACAGTTTGCATTCCTAGTGTTCCTATGACAAACACATATCACCTGGAATCCTGGAAAGTTTACTATCATGATCTGATGATGATTGTGTTTAGCATCTTTGGGTAACTATGATGATTTCTTGAAACCAACAGTTCAACAATATACTACATATGTGGAGGCCTGACTCCCAACGATCTAAAATCGACTACCAGTCAGGTAAGAAAAGATTGGCAAATGAAATCTCCAGGAGAATTTAGTGGTTGCTTCTCACACATCTTGGTTGATGGAGAAAAGCCAATTTTCTTTGGAAGTAAGGTTGATGAAGAAACTGTGATATCATGATAGAAGACGAGCAGAACTGAATGGAGCTAAAGTCTCGCTAAGAGCTGATTCTGCTTGTTAACCTGAAACATTTATCTCACCATCTACACATCTACTACTTTAATGTATCAATATTCTTACTGAATCAGATATTTTTCCGAAAGCATGGAATCGTGTCTGGCATAATTTATCTTGTAAATTTTCTGATTTGTATGCATGACATCACAAATAGATGCTGGAATTACCGAACCTGCAGTAGTTTTACAATGCTTGCCTTTTGTTTTGAATGTTTGCATTGCACATATTGTTTAATCTAATGGATTGTCCTAAAAGAATAAATAAGTTATTTTTGGTAATGATGAAAATCTGCTTTCCCAGTCCATTGTATTCAGATTTCATTTCCCCAGAATCAATTATATCTAAATTCCAGCACCAATATTTGGAAAACATTATTATGACAGTCTAAGCAGACTGTTGCCCATCTGCTCTTTTCTCCTTTCAAAATTGCATTGTCTGAGCGAGATGAATTGGCCGAGTGATGGATCAATTATAAAGTTAAACAATTGTATAATTTCAATATTTTAATCTTATCTGTTAGATTTTGATTTGGGGGGGGGGGGGGGGGTGTAAATGTAGATCATATTCGAATAACTTCCCTTGTTATCCTTTAGATTTATTGTGTTCCTTGCATAAATTAGGTGATATTCGAATAACTTCTCATGTGATTCAGGTACCAACTATCAATCAAGAAAATGGAATTGCTGGTGTTGAGCCAACTGAAATTCTCATGAAGTTCCGGTCAGACCATGCTTTGCACCTGAAAGGGAAACCACAGGGGAAGGTAAAAGTCTACTTCAATTCAATTGGCTCATGCTTCCCATCAATCAGACATGATATTTGATCTTAACCCATCCAACAATTGGTGAACATCTCGCAACTTGTACCAATAAAATCCAACCACCAATGATTAACAGCCATTTATTTGATGAAAATTTTTGTTTATGGTTATCTAAGCTAACGCTGATTGGATATTTCTTGTAGTTTCTAGATGCACTTATTTTAAGTGTTGATTTTGCAGGTGTACTTCGGGCAAAATTTAATCTGCACAGAATCCCTTTCTGCACAAGGCAAAGGCAAGATTGTTAAGGTTGGAGATCCAGTTTATGTTCTTGAAAAGGTCTCTTCTGCTGCTGATGCAGCAGTTTGAATATCAAAACACTTAATCAAGGTAACTGTGTCAATGGATACCAATCTTGCAGCAAATAGCGCGTATATGCAAAGAGAATGTTTCATTTTTCAGCCTAGGTTTAAGACAAATGCGACAAAAACAAGAACACTATATCTGAATGTTTGTTCACCTCAAAAAAATACTGCTGCAGCTATTCTCTGAATGTGATAAGCTTATTCTGGTTTTCCACTCTTAGGCCGGTCTTTGATTCGATGCATTTGTTGGTTTGTGATTATAATCATCTCACATGTGGCTAGACTGTGAATTAATTGAATGCCAAATTCCATAAAGCACATGTTCTAGAAAATCATATTTGTCAAATTTATTGGAGTCCTTGAGAATTTCTAGCTGCTCATTAGAAAAACCAAAAGTCTTGATATGTCGCCTAGATACATGGTGAGAGCTCTTAAGATCCTATTATGCTGTATCTCTATTGAACAAAGTATATTTAAGTTATTTGGTCGTTGAGCAACATGACAAGCTTGAGCTTAACCAGTCTCATCTTATACATTGTTATTATGCACAAAGTAAGCATGAATATACTGAATATCGAGCCTCATGTTAAGAAATGATATTTTTGTTCTGCAACCATGGTTAACCTTTACCAAGATGATTTCAACCAATGAAAACTAACAGAAGGATCCATCTGTGCAAATGAAGAACTTTATAAGAATTTTTGATATAAATATGAAACAATAGGGGCTAATATGCAAATAAAAAAGATCTTAGGTATTAAGCTTGGAAAAACTATTTAGTTTATGAACTTGTTTGGCCCGACATGGTCCGGCCTGGCTGTTTTTGAGAGAGAACAGATGGGTGAGGGCTTCTGACGAGAGATTTGGGAACCTTACTAACTATTATTTTCTTGTTGCCCAAATCTAACCTTCACTGAGGTCTTCTATTTATATGTTATCCTTTTCCCCCTTTTTTGGTGAGCATGTACTAGAGACATAATAGATAATTAGATACTGTACATGAATTAGGTAAATTTCGATTTAATAAACTCATACCATACATGAATTAGGCAAACCATGGACGGCCATGATTGCCAAACTTGACTCTCAACTTCACATCTATTTTGCATTATTTTGGTTGATGGCTGAGCAAATCGAAGTGATTAGGTCCTTTATGGAGAACACATCCAAACTGTAATCACCACCACGAGTGACATATAAGCAAATTCTCCATGCATCCTTCCTAGATCTTACACCTTCTTTGAAAGATCCAATCCTAACAAAGAACTTTGCCATGAAATTCCACCAAGTAGCCCCTCTCAACTTGGCCTTGGAGGTTCCAAGAATCAGCCTGGTGTTTTACGTCAACTCTCGACATAGAAAGACCAAGGGAAAGAACATTGATGGTGAAAACATAGGCTAAGAACACAACTTATATATGATTCTTATAAAGCTAACTCAGAGAACTAATTATCATGTTGCTGGTTGTTTAGCTTAATATACATGATCTCAGGGGTCTACCACCATCCAAGCCTTGTCTCCTGTTATCTAATTTGCCCTGCATTTTGTGTAATATTCTTTGATTGCTCAGGTTGAGCCACTGCCCGGTGTACCTTCATGCGACGCCACTTCATCTGTGCTCAGGAGGTAGACTATCATCTGGGCTATCTCCAGAGCAAGGTTCCATAATATATTTAATCTCATGATACTGCTGCTGCCATTGCGGAATGTGACTATAAACCTTTGTCATAGGAAATGCGTAAACTTATACTGCAGAATCATGGTAGATATAATGACAAGTCCGAGTCATGGACTACCAAAAACAAGAGTCTCTCCTTCGTATTAAAAATTAGTATCCTAGTGATCTGAGGACAAGTAAACTCACTGTTATATGGACCTGCAAATAACGAGTACTTTGTGTTGCATCCAAAGTGTCTGTGCCCTCTAAACTCTTCCACATTCTCTGCAAAACCGCATTACAGCTTGCTTCTTTATTTTGGTAAGCCGTGTCCATGAACTCCTTTTCCATCTTTTCTTCCTTCCTTTTCTTTCAGCAACCTGCTTCCATCGTTTCACCCAGGTTTTCTAATTCCTGTAAACCTCATCATTGATCGTTATAGTTTCAGGTTTTCTTGGAGCCCGGTGACTCTCAATCTATGCTCAAAGTGCAGCAGTAAAATGAGAATTAAAATATACATAGCAAAATATTTGACCTAACTTCAAAGCTTGAGAAGACCTGGTGGCCGAAAAAACTGATACAGATTCAGTTTTATATATATATATATATATATATATATAGAATTAAGTTGGGGCCACCTACGTGGCTAACCATTCCGATAGCACCCTATGGATGGGGGATAGGGAGCTGTCTCGGAAGCTCCGTGATATTCTGTTTTTCAGTTTTATTGAATGCGTTCGTACACGTGTTGTATGAACCACCCGGTCTAGCCAAAAAAAAAAAAAAAAGAATAAAGTAGGGCCAAGTTTAATGTATTGCCACGGACAGCAAGTATATAATATTATCAGCACTTAAAGCAACATGGCTATGGATGCATAGAATATCAGTCTTTTTCTATCTTTTTCATTGAGGGAGTATCAACTAGTGAATTCAGACGACACTTTCACAGACTTGTGAAGCTGCCACAGTAGCTTACAGTTTCGATTCGTTGTGTTTTAGGATGGTATCTGATGAAACATCACTTAGTAAGTCTCCGAGCAATGAAAGGTCCCAACAAAAATTGACTTGCTATTTTTTTTCAAGGGAGATAAACCACTGCTCATTTCAAGAAAAATTTTCATGTAGATTTCTATCTATCAACATCGAATTGCAGATTGCTCGGCAAATTTGACACTAAGGGATCTTTGGAGTATAGGTCTTGGTTTCTTGGTTACATCCAGCAAAGCGTTATGCAAAAAGAACTTAGTACTAGCTATAAATAATAACATAACAAATGCCAAGATGCTGGCACATCTTGAAACTTACAAAACCTACCATGCAGTAAGTATTTTTTGTTGTTATTATTATTATTTGCTTTGCAAATATTTTTCAAATTTTGATGGATTTGCCTGAACTTAGTTCATAATTAAGCTTGACTAGTATGTAATTGATCCAACTCTAAACTCTGTTCATCGGTCTAAGTTAGTTCCATACCATGATTGAACTCAATCTCGCTTAATCAGATTGAACTCGACAAGGCTCAAAAATATTGTATGGTAAACAATATACAGTATATATTTCAATATAAAAACTTTAATTGACGGTCTAATGACTTATTTATGCTTTTTGATATGATAATATATTTCATACTAGAGTGCTGCTTCTCAACACTGCTCATTCATTTTTTGGCTTATCCGGACTGGTGTTGAGGGGGGAAGGAAGAGATACGGCGAAACATTTTTCTTCATATTATATTTAATAATTTTTGAACTTATATTTTGTTATTGAATGTTATTTATTTTCAAATTTAATTATTCAAATAAGTTAATATTTAATTCAAATTTGAAATTATAAAACCAAGTTTCGGTCGAGCAATATTCGAGTTTGGTATAAACTATACTAGGTTTTAGTTGATATATATACTCAAACCAAAAATTAGACCTATGTTCTACTCATTCAAAATTACATTCATATTAAGTTCGACCAGATAATGAATAAGTCAAATTGATCTCAAGATTCGAACTCTAAATTTTTCGACCAAATTGTATGCATGAATGATGAATGTATGTTTGTAATTAATCAAATTGCCAAAGTTTCATTATCCATGAACCATGGACCAAATGTTGAGAGACACATAAATCCTTATCATTACTTACATTCTAATTTAGCTAGTCCATATGTTCTCTTTTTTTTAAAAAAAAAGAAAAAGAAAGGAAGGGAGACCCATATCCGCTTCAAGTATCCAATGTATGAATACTTAGAAATGAACCATCCAAACTCAAGCCCGGAACCTTTAATTTGCTGAGAAAATGGACACAACCACCAAGGCAACCAAATTTCATACAGACCATGCATGCCCAAACAAGGCCATAAGGAAAGTTGGGCACCCTTGTGATTAAGGAGAAAATTAAAGAGACTCTGAAGACCAACCCTGATGAGCGGTGGCGGCGGCGGCGGGGAGGGGGCGGAGACCAGGCGGGCGGCGGCGGCGAACCAGAAGGGGAAGGAGGTGGTTGGGACCAGAGCGAATGGGGGGAGTGGGGATCGGCGGCTGATGGACAAACCAGAAGGGTCTGTCAAGCCCCTGTGGTCGGCAGTGGTCCAGGCCCCCCCGCGGCGGCCGCAGTGGACCACCTTCGAGATCTCTCAGACGGAACTCCGGCAGAACCAGAGGGTCTTCAGGGAGGTACTGACGCTCCCCCAGGAGAGGATCGATAGAGCCCGGAAGACATGGGCGTCGACAACCCTTCTGGCACGAAGTCTTGGCCGCCCGATTCCGGTGGATAGGATGGTAAAGGAGATTCAGTATAGGGCGAGGATCGGCAACGGGATCGAGGGCTTTCCTATGGCAGCGGGCCACCTGGCTATATGCTTCAAGAAGGAGGAGGAGCGGGATATGGTGTTACAGTGTGGCCCATGGCTGGTAGCGGGGCAACTCGTTGCCATGGAGAGTGGCGGCCCGATTTCGTGGCCGGAGTTCAGGTGGTGTCAAGGGTTGTCACCTGGGTGAGATTGCCAGCTCTTCCCCTCGAATTCTGGGATAGGGAGTCAATCCTCGACATCGCTGGTGTAGCCGGACGACCATTGGCGGTAGACGCAATGACGGACGGCAGGCGGCGGCTAGGTTATGCTAGGGTCAAACTAGAACTGGATGCCCTAACCCCACTACGGCCGGGGACTTATCTTCAAGGGGTCTCAGGGCTGATCTGGCAGGCCTTCACCTTCGAGAACCTGCCTGGGGTTTGCTACCAGTGCGGGTGCCTTGGCCATGGAAGGGATAGCTGCAGTCCTCAGGGTCCGGCACCGGAAGGGGGAGGGCTACAAGGGCCGACAGACAAGGGGGCGCCTCCACAGACTCCGGCGGATGTGGATGTGGGTCGTGACCGTCCATTGCGGCCAACATATGGGCCGTGGCTGGTGACCAACCGGATCCGCCTGTCGAAACCTATCGACGGGGAGCCGGCGAAGAAGACGACTACTGGGTTGGGGGCAAAACCAACCCGAGGTCAACCTGATGTTAATCATGTGACCGGAGCTTCGTCGAGTAGCCAGCGGCTAGCGGAGGACCCGGCGGGGATCGAGGGGCGGAAGACGGTGGCTGCGCTTGACCGGGGGAAAGCACCGGTGGTGGACACCAATGGCGGCGACTCGGCCTCTTCTTCCGAGGTAAGCCTGGTTGACCCTCCCTTTATTACTGAGTCTGAGCCGATCCAACTCGGCGAGTTGGCTGATGGGCTTTCGGGAGATAAACTGGGTCGAGTGATGGAGGCCCAGGGGACAATGGTCCATGAGGCTGTGGGCCTTGATGCTGGGCTATCCAAACCCGCCGCTAGCCCAAGACACCAAGGGGAGATGGGGCTTGCGGGCCCGAGTCGGGCGGACGGGGGTCTCTCAGGTTTCCTTCCTCTCCCTCTTCACTCCGAAGCTGGGGGAGACAGTGCTGACCATCGGCGACGACACTGCCCGAGCTTCATCGAGCCAACCCTGATACCCCCCTCCGATCTGTGGGTGCCGACGGTGGGTGAGCCGATAGCCACGAATGGCAAAAACAGGGTCTCTGAACGGTTGCAGCAAGTTGCAGGGTCGGAGCCTCGGAAGGACTGGGTGGCGGTTGCATCCCAGGGTGGCGCCGGAGGTGATCAGGGTCTTCGGGAAGATGAGGCGAAGGCTATTAAGGAGGAGCCCATTGTCCCGGATGACATTGGCAGGGGGGTTGGAGGTGATCACCTAGTGAAGCAGACTGACAGCACCCGGAAGAAGAAGGGGAAGAAACTGGCATCGCGGAAGGCGGGGGAGAAGGGGCTGGTGAGGAAGGAACCTTGCGGAGGTGCGGGAGAAGGTGGCTCTGTGAATGGTCGACTAAGTGAACAAGGTGGACCTGGTGCTGAGACGGAGAGACTGCAAATCACTGTGGCGGCCCATCAACGTGTTGCTTCCAAGTTGAAGAAGGCCATGCGAGGCTGGGAGGCTTCCTTTGAGGGATCTAGGCCAGGGGAGGGCTGTCACTCCCTCTCTAACAATTGATATGCAGATTCTTGTTTGGAATTGCCGGGGTGCCGGGAAACCGTCATTTAGGCCGGCTTTTCGGAGGTTAGTTCATACGCATGAACCAACCGTTTGTGTAATCCTTGAGACCAGACTTTCTGGTAGAAGCCTGGAACAAGCAAGAAGGAGGATTCCCAGTTCATGGGGATTTTATGCTATTGAATCACGTGGACTGTCAGGAGGCATTATTGTCATGTGGCGGTTGGATGGTTGCAAATTAGATGTCTTCAATGAATGTAATCAGAATGTTGTGATGATTATATCGGAGGGGAATGGGCAGCCATGGGTGTTTTCTGCTATCTATGCTAGTACTGACTATCAGGAGAGGAGAATTTTATGGGATGAGGTAGGTAGCCTTATCCAGCATGGCTATCCAACACTAGTGGCCGGGGATTTCAATTGTATTGACAGACACTTGGAGAAGAGGGGAGGTAGACCGTTCACGAATAAACTGGAGGTAAGGGAGTTTCAGGACTTCATTATGGGTAATGGATTGGTGGATCTGGGGTTCTCCGGGCCGCGATTCACTTGGTGCAACAACAGACTGGGTCGTGCTAGGGTATGGGAGCGTATTGATCGGGTTTTCGCCACAGCTGGGTGGGTTCAGAGCTGGCCTAATTTCAGGGTATGTCATCTGCCACGGATTGCGTCAGATCATTGCCCCTTATTGGTATGTACTTCCCCCACTGTCCATAGTTGTGGCCCTTTTCGGTTTGAGAAATTGTGGCTCTCATACCCACAATCTTGGGAGGTGGTGAGGGAAGCTTGGCAGGTGCCCGTTCGTGGGGATGCTATTCATAGGGTGTCACGTAGGCTTGAGATGACCAAACGAACGCTTGCGGAAATGGAACAAGGTGGAGGTGGGGAATATTTTCAGGAGGATCGAAGGGGCTGAAGGCTTGATTGCAGCTATTCAGGAGAGGGAAGAGCAGAATGGTGGGCTGTCGGAGGAGGAGCAGACTGAGCTCCGGGCGCAGTTGGCTACGCATCATTCACTGCTACGACAGCAGGAGACCTTTTGGAGACAAAAATCGCGAGCTCAGTGGATTATGGAGGGGGATCGTAACACCAGGTTTTTTTATCAGGCCACCATTATTCGCCGGCAGAGGAACAGGATTTATAGCATCAGAGAGAGCGGTGGGCAGTTGACTGATGACCCTGTTTTGGTTAGGAGGATATTGGAGGACTTCTTCAAATCCAGATGGACTGAGCCTACCGGTGGGGGGGTGCTGCCTACCCAACCTCCCCCGTCCAGGAAGGTTTCTAATGAGGAGAATTATGAGTTGATCAGGCCGGTGTCAGTATCAGAGATTCAGGAAAGCCTTTGGTCCTTAGCTGAGGACAAGGCCCCCGGGCCGGATGGCTTCCCCCCTCTTTTTTTCAGGAGGTACTGGCATATAGTTAGGACAGATGTGACAGAGGCTATCATGTTGTGTTTTAGCTCAGGCACTGTTCCTAGTGAGTGGAAACAGACCCTTATTACTCTCATTCCAAAAAAGCAGGATGCTACAGAGCCGAGCCATTTTCGGCCCATTAGCCTTTGCACCACCCTCTACAAAATCATAGCCAAAATTCTGGTAAGGAGAGTGAGAGGGTTACTGACTGACTTGATTAGTCCTGAGCAGGGGGCTTTTGTTGGGGGCCGGAGTATTTCAGATAATATATTGATAGCTCAGGAGTTTATGTGTGATCTCAGGCAGGCCCCACGTAGGCGGGGGTTGATGGGCATTAAGTTGGACATGGAGAGGGCGTATGATAGATTGGACTGGCACTTTGTGGCACACTCCTTGGAGGCTTTTGGGTTTCATCACCAGTGGATCAGATGGGTGCTGAGTTGCATCAGGGACCCCTCCTTTGCTATTTTAGTGAATGGTACGCCTACGAGTTTCTTCGGGTCCTCTGTGGGTTTGCGGCAGGGTTGCCCGCTGTCACCTCTGCTTTTTATTCTCTGCTCAGATGCTTTATCCCGTGCTCTTCGACATGTTGCTGAGACCCCTGAGCTGGAGCCCTACTCATCGAGGTCAGGTACTTTCCAGTTGTCCCACTTGTTATTTGCTGATGACTGCTTCTTGATGTCACGTGCGAGTACGAGGTCGGCAGGGACAATCCGGAGGATCCTTTTTGAGTACTGTAGTGCTTCCGGGCAGAGAGTCAACTTAGCAAAGTCGTCCATCTCCTACAGTCCGAGGATTGATCCTCAGGTGAAGGCAGCCATCGCAGAGATTTTGGGGATTGAGGAGCAGGACGGTTTTATGCGGTATCTAGGGGTTCCCATCACCGGTCGGCGACTGCGCCGAGCAGACTGCTCCGGGGTGGAGCTCAGACTTCGACAGCGACTGGAGGGGTGGCAGGCGAGCGCCTTGTCCATGATGGGCAGAGTTTTATTGGTGAGGTCAGTATTGAGCTCTATTCCTTTGTTCCTGCTTTCGAACACTATGGTTCCGATAGCATGTCTACGGCATTTGGAGCAATGGATGCGGAGGTTTGTTTGGGGTGGGCGAGCACCGGGAGGCGGCATTCATCTGCTTGCTTGGGAGGTTCTTTGTCAGCCGACGGCTATCGGGGGGCTGGGCATTCGCTCCCTTATTACTAGACGGGAGGCATTGGCATCGAGGCATGTGGTTAGATTCCTTCTGGAGCCGGATGGGCTGTGGAGCAGGCTGATGAGAGCGAAGTATGGGGAGCGGTGTGCTGGAGACTCCTTCAGACCAGGGCGCCAGTGTTCCTACATCTGGCGTGAGATGTGCACCCGAGCTCCTCGGGTCCTTCCTTATATCTCTTGGGCGGTGGGCGATGGTCGCAGTATTGATGTGGTCGAGGATAGATGGTTGGCCGGATTATCGCTATCCAGATGGCCCACTATGTTTGATCCGGGAGCTATAGCCGGGAGCAGAGTGAGCGATCTTCTAGTGTCCGGGGAGCCCAGATGGGATGTTGATCGGATCCATCTCCTCTTCGGTGACGACCTAGCCGAGAGGGTACTGGCCACACCTATACCCCTTGAGGGGATGACAGATAGGAGGGTATGGAGCTCGACTGGGAGGGCGAGAGCTACAGTTAGTGATCTCCAGGCGTTAGTGGACATAGGTTCTGTACGCCGGCTGGAGGGTCGCTGGATTTGGCGATTACGTGTGCACCCACGTGTTGCCCTATTTCTGTGGAGGGTGGCATGGGGCATTCTACCTACCCGTGGGACCTTGGCGAGGAGGGGGGTGCCGATACCAGCTGATTGTGAGGGATGCCCGGGGGAGGAGGAGACCATCGGTCATGTTCTGTTTACATGCCCGCGGGCGCGTCAGGTGTGGGGCCTCGTAGCGACCCGCCGCCAGTCTTTCATCTCTACTGAGGCCTTTTTGAGTCAGGTGAGGGACTCAGCTCGGAGAGTCGACATGGCAGACAGGGGAGTAGTATGGGCTCACGTGGTATATCACATCTGGCTGGATAGGAATGCGAGGATATTTGAGGGTAGAGGTTTCTATCCGCGATCGGTGGTTACTAGAGCTTTCGCACATGCAGCTGAGTTGGTGAGCGCTGCAGCTGACTCTTCATCTGGAGAGGATAGGGATACCTGGGGCGCCTTTTCTTCCCCGCATAGATATGCGATGATACCACTGGTATCCTGGGCGCCCCCACCCCCTGGTTCTCTCAAGGTGAATTTCGATGGCAGCGTAGCGGAGGGCGGGAGCAGATGTGGAGTGGCCTTTGTTATCAGAGACCATGACTCCAGACTGATTGCGGCCGGAGGCCGGCGCACCTTTGATGGATCCGTCCATGTGACGGAGTTGCACGCGGCATGGGAGGGTCTTGTATATGCTAGAGTACACCTGGGTGCCCGACGGATTTTTCTAGAGGGTGACTCGACCACAGTAGTGGACTGGATTCGTTGCCGACATACCAGGTCGGATTTGCACCCATTACTTCGGGACATCCGGAGCATGGGGGAGGAGCTAGACTTACTCCGGGTTTCACATGTGTTTCGGGAGGCGAACAGGGCTGCGGACTGGGTCGCCTCCTATGCTGCCCACCATTCTGGTTTTGTTTTTTGGGGTTCCCCCGACCATGTGCCGCAGGCATTTGATCGTGTTTTGCTTTGTGACAGTTCTGGGCTCTCTCATCGTCGTATGTAGTGAGAAGCCGGTTTACCAAAAAAAAAAAAAAAAAAAAAAAAAAAAACAAGGCCATAAGTACATTGAGCCAGAATATGCTGAATGGATGAGTTTTATGACACTAGGATTCTGATTTTTAGATCAAAGACTAAGATGAATTGGATTCTGCTTTCTTAATTTTTCTATTTAATGGAGAAACGTGGTTAAGCTCAAGCCAAACTAGAGCTTTTTAAAACTCTAGGCAAATGCTTTCTAGTATTTGTAGGTCATCGAAGTAAATGAGAGCCAACTGATAAAATGATTCACTAATTCTTATTTATTCATGAATTATTGAGAGGGGCTGAACCCCCACGCCCATTGCTCGAGTTTGGCAAGGTACTATTTGACCAAAAATATCATGAAATGAAGATGATGGTTGCTGAGGTGGTGGTGGTGTTCTTGCAATTGTCTATTGCAGATCCATTCCTTGCATTTCTTTTATAAATATAAACAAGCAAATATACTAACAGTTTTAGAATGCTTTCTTTCTTCTTTTTCGACTCAACACTGAATCCTTTCCGAATATTTCTACTAGCATTCACCCACTGTGGGTGAACCTGAAGCTAGATATCATGTCTGGTAATGCTTTAATCCAAGAGTTGTCTGCACCTGGAATCTCCTCTTGTTATGTCGACCAATCAGTACCTGAATGTTGTTCAGATATTTCAACAATGTCTCTCATTTAAAGAATGGATAACCTCCATTATTGCTGCCAATGTTTAGATTAGTCAATTTGAAGAGAGCTCTAAAAGTAGCCATGGGTTCACCAGCTACTGGTCCAGCCATAGAATACTTGAAACTTGATGTTCCCACAATCACTACTACTCTTTCTTACAGAAGTCCTACCTTCTATTACTAACTTGATTCTTTTATTCAAGAGAACTATACCACACCATTAGCTGCAGGTGTGCTATTGTCAAGGACCATGCATTTAAAATTTTCAAGAGAGACCATGCATTGAAATTAAGAGCCATTCAACATACCTGGCCAATCAAACCAGCTGCAATTCAGATAAGGTAGATAGAACTATCCATATTCCTGCTTCAAATAAGCGACATCCCAGCAAATTCTTGACCCAATGCACTATAAAGATGAACTCCATGCACTGTATCCCTACCTTCTTCTAGGTGATATAATTAAACTAAAGACAATAAGATTGACATGGTCTTCGAATATGATTCACCTCTTCGGAAATTCTTAGACTAGTATCTCATTACTGATGTCATCAGGTGGTTTTTTTTCTCCTGTATGAAGACTCAGTAACCACCCGGATGAATTACATTTTGGTTGCACCATGTCCCCCCAAGTGGACCAATTCTACCAGTACTTATAGATTGCTAGGCTTGTTGGTCAGCTGCAAGCACTTCCTCCTTGGTAAGCCAATCCCGAACAGCCATAAGATCAGGGAGCACGAGAGCA
Source organism: Phoenix dactylifera (assembly GCF_051530095.1). Lineage (NCBI taxonomy): Eukaryota > Viridiplantae > Streptophyta > Magnoliopsida > Arecales > Arecaceae > Phoenix > Phoenix dactylifera. The sequence goes on along the minus strand of NC_143191.1, from coordinate 49,219,764 downwards.
CCAGACTGTCTCCAACTCTTTGCATCTGGCGTCTTAAATCTATCCAGAAGCAACGCATGCATTCCCACACTCCGGGCAGGGATGTAGTCCTTGCGCATGCTGTCCCCGACGTGAAGTACTTCTTCTGGTGCTATATTTCCAGCCTTCTCCAGCGCAATCTCATATATCCTCGGGTCTGGTTTTTCCACACCCACGAGGCCTGAGAACACACCAAAGTCCCATTCTGATCCCTGGGTTACAAAAAGTTGAACCATTAACAATCCAGCAGATAAAGGATTACCGCGAGACTGTGTATGGAACTGATCATGGTCACCTGATTCAGTCCTAAAGCAGGAAGGATGACGTCCTGATACCGGTATTCTGCATTGCTCACAAGTCCGACAATGAGGCCCTTTTGACGCGCCCATCTCAGGAAGGGCTGTGAGTCAGGAAATACAGAGTAGGGCGCAGAAGAACCAAAGGCTGAATATATGCGTCTGAACACCTTTTCAAACGTCTCCTCATCATACTCATAGCCCGCCTGCATAAGATTACCAACCAACAAAGACAAGTAGCTAGATTTGATACATCTTTTTGTTGAAAAGCAGAAAAAATCCTCTGTAATTTGACTAGTAAGCTAGAGATCAATCGAATTTTGAGTCATTCATGGGCAGTCCGACAGTTACTCATGATCACCAACTGCAACCCTCTGGGCAGTCAGATTTCAATAAATGATTAAACCAAAGGTTAACTACTTAGCTAGATTTACCAAGACTCGATCAAACTATTAATCAAGTACTATTAATCAAATCTAGTCTCTTTCCATTTGCTTAAAGTGTGTTTGGGGGGAAGGGGGGCTTTTCCCACTCCTTTCTCCCTACATATACACACTAGTTTCGACACTCTCAGAAGCATCCCAGCTAACTATTAAATCTTTAGACATGCAATATTCTTTAATTAGTGTGAGTATGACTACATGCAAATATATATATATATATATATATATATATAATATAGAAGAGAGAGAGAGAGGAGAGAGAGTGTGTGTTAGGCTGGAATGCCTCTGAGAGCATCTGACTCCAAATGCTACCTTGTGGAAATCAATGAAGGGCCTCTCAAAATAAAAAAATCAGCACCTTAGATCATGATCTGAGATATATAAAATAGCTAGCAACCAAAAAACTAAAGATTTTCTTTAGTTTTTTGCTAATGCATCAGATGAAAACAAAATTGACATTTATATCATGTTTTAGTTGGATCTAAGCTTCGAAACATTCAGATTAGCTGAAATTTAATCAGTGGATGTTTCAAAATATTTAGATCAAAATCAATGGTTTGGAATTGCACATTAAATAGCTTGAACTATATTTTTGCTCACTAGCTATATTGCAACCATTCATTTTTTTGCTGCTTAGATGGATAGGCAAGAGAGCTCCAAAATAGATATTTTTTAGTTTCAAGTATTTTATACATCTTATATCATGATGAACGGTGTTGATTTTTATTTTTTGAGAGGCCCTTCATTGATATCTACTAGGAAACATTTGGAATCAAATGCTCTCAGAAGAATTGCAGCCTAACCATCCCCATCTCTCTCTCTCTCTCTCTCTGTGTGTATAGCCTACTATATAAAGGGTATATCAATATAACAGATGTTACATGAGCATTAAGAGTTCTGCTGGTGTTTGATGTAATTATGGATTCTTCAAAGAACCCAGAACAGTTACATGTTTAATTCAATACACATTTAATATTTTTAGTGTCCTCTTTACATGCATCATTGCATGAGTTGTTAAATGTATTAATTCATGAATGTTTGTCAAGGCATGCTGATAATCCAAAACAAAAGGACCACGACAAATAGGCATAAGATTTATGAAGACTTCATTCTCAGAACCCATGTGATTCTACTTACCCTGATAAAAGAGTCCTTCACACATGATCTCCACCAATCAACATTTGGTATTTTTGCGGCATAGCCAAAACATGGGTACTTTTTTGCCATGTCTGTGTATGCTGCCTTGAAGCCTTCATGCATGCGTTTGTAATCAGGACAGGGCAGCCCTACCGCTTTAGCTGCCATGCAGTAGTAGTCCCCAAGTTGGCCTTTGTAAGCTATTAGAGTACCAGTTACATCTACAGTAATACATCGTAGCTTTGGCAAGATTGACATTTTTGGCTGTAGAGTAAAACTGCAGCTTGTTTAAACTGACACCTCAATTCTGTTATATATGAAACGCTGACAAGATATTCAACACATTAAACTGATCAACAAGCTAAGCTATCCAACACTAAACTGATCAACAAGCTAAGCAGCTACTTCGATGGTCCAGTCTCCATTCATTTGCATGCACACAAACAACTCTGCATGTTACACATATTGCAACCATTATTACAAGTTACAAATCAAGAATAAATTTTGTAAACAAGAAACATGTTAAGATGCAGATATGAAAGCAACAGTTACTATTACAGCTGCTTATTATAAGGCCAAAGAAATCATTTATCCATATTTTTCTAGAGCTTGTAACCATGGATAAGCTACAGGAGTTATCATAAAAAAACATAAAGAGGGCAGAGCTTGAGCTCTGCCTAATATCATAATTGATTTGGACAACTAGTACCTCTTGCCAATAAACATATGAAGAGAACAAGGGTTACACCTCAAAGTGGCTAGTTTTTGGTTCTATCACATAAAATTATGTATATATTTATGTGATTGAGCTTGAACGGATGCAAGATGGTTGGCAGCAGTAGTATCATCACACATAGCATTCTCCATGGTAATTGTTCTCATAATCATAACCACCAAGCCTTAGTCTGACTAGCTAGAGGACTATAGATCCATCTTTGCCTATGTTTACAACTGAGGGATTCATCCTTTCTTAAAGCAAGTTTTCTCAACCTCTTACCATAACTTCTGTTCAGGTTCTCTTAGTCTTCCCTCCTCTGGATATGAACCTTTCACAGAACTCCTAATCCTTGTGCTTGTGGAAGCATTCTCAAATTGTTGTTCTACATTACCATATTATTTTCATCAATTTTACAGCACTATAATCTAAACTACTCTAATGCGTGCTCTCTATCCCCATATCCGATGCTCTCTTTCATCTTTATGAAAAATGGTGGGAGGTGCTTTGAACCATTCCATTGAAAATAATGAAAGATTTATGTGGGAAAACACCTTACAAGGTTTGGACATGGAACCTCCTCCTAATGGTACACAGATGCAACCACTAGACTATATCCCTTTTTGCCTCTATCTTCATTTTATTATTACCTCTAAGCAAAGTTCGCTATCTCAGTACCATACCCCATACCGGTATCATCTACTATAGTGTATGGTATGGTATGAGATGGTGAGGCATACCGAGTGTCGGTATGGTACTGGTACCAGTATGCTCGGTACGGTATAGTATCGACCGGTACGGCAAACCTTGCCTCTAGGTCTCAACAGCACACAACAATTACAAAACAACCAGAATCGCCTCTTGAATTTATCCACTCTCTTATTTGGTTAGGTACATCTTTGAGCATTTATCCACTTTTCCTGATAGCAGATCCAAGATAGAGAGAATGATGCCATAAGCTATCACCTTACTTATTTAAAAATAGAGAGAATGATGCCAATGAGCCATCACTTCACTTAAAATTTTTAATGGAGCCCCCAGATTCATAATGTCCCACTATAATTAAATTTCCTATTACACAACTCTTGTTCTCATGCCAGGATGGACAAATATGGAAGGATTACACAAGTTGACAGGTGTTTGTTAAGAAAAAGTGGTTCCAATAAAGAAACAACTGACGTATTATTCATTTGCAAATTAAGGATCTGGGTTAAAATGACTTAATATGTCGACAAATGATTGATAAGTGCTTATCTCAAAAATATAAATCTGCACTTATGTAAGAAAAAAACAATTTTAATAGCAATAATATCTCTAGATTTACGCAATCATAATGATTATCAAAGCTTTATTTCAACTATTAAATTGGGCTGGACAAGGCCAACATCATGATTTAAAGCTATCTCTACAGTTTGTTGCTAACATGCTATTAGCCTCTCTTTCCAAGGTTCAGTATACGCATTAGATTAGTTCGGAGATCAAATAAAAAGAGAACAATTGGAAGGGAAAAAAATGGACTTACCATAGCTTTGATCTTCTTGTATGTATTTTTTCTGTGTTCGATTAGGGAAGTCCTAAAGTTATTGCAATACAGTTTTGAAAAGTTTCTGTATCTTTCTATATGAGGTTCAATGCAGATTCACATTTTGTAGCTCGGGGAAGGTCTTGATGCCATGTGGGAGGCTAATTGCTTGGATGCTAGAGACCTTGCGAGAGTCAAATTAGGATAATATATGAAGGGGAATTTAGGTGGCTGAAAGACGAGTCCTAGAATTGTATATTGATCAAGAAAAGAAAAGAAAGATAACAAGAAAAAAAAAACTAAGTTCAGCTGTCCTCTCTCTTGCACCTCTCTTCTTTTTTCTTTAATTATCACATAGTCTTGTATTTCTACAATGAGCATACCTTTGCTTCTACTTGTTTATAGACATTATCTTAAATTTTGGATATCACAATTAACTGAATCAAGGAACTAGTGTCCCTCCTTTCATTCAAGTCTATCAAATTATTCTGTTGAAGAGTTCATTAGACTCACAAGTTATAGTTCCCACAAAAACCAAACCTTGAAACCAAAGATTCACTAATAGCAAACAAGGATCTTCCCAATTCCTGTATAAATTTTATTTTCCTAAACCCCATCATAAGTTCATAACCCTCAAGACCAATTTGCATGTTTGGAATGGAAACCCTCCAGGTGTCTCATGTACCTAAAATATACTTCTTCTGTCCTGTTTCCTGTAACAGGACACAGAATGGGAAAGTGATCTTTTCAATCAAACAGAGTTTTCCCTAGACTCGAATACATGAAAAGCTGCTGAAAATCAACACAGAAAAGAAAAAAAATTAGACCTTGATATATGATCCATGTGACTACTCAATCTAAAACTTCATGAGTCCCCCCAAAAAAATAATCTAGAACTTCATGAAAGTTTTACATAACAGAGGATAATGGTATATATGGAATGGTATGAGGATCATCCCCAAGTGGATTGCATAAAATGTAATATGGATTATACTCTTTGTTTTAACGAACAAAGAAGACCACCTCATGGCTTCTTAGGAAAACAAACAAAACCACACCATCTATGTCACAGAGAGAGAGGAGGGGAAAAATCAGCTGATTGTTCTAAGAGAAAGGACTTGTCATTGGTTATTTTATTTCATCATCCCACATAAAAGTTATACATGTGGGCAGCGACTGCGTATATTTTCCAACCCATATTTGCTGAACACAGTCAGCAAAAACAGGTCTACACAGATATAGATGCATTAGCTTGGCGGTACTGAAGCTGTAGTAAGAAAAACCACAAGCATGCATTTTGTAGAATGTAACATCTAGCATAGATAAATTAGAAACTGTATCACATGAAAATCATGTGACAATCATGGCAAATATGCTGACAAGGGAGGTGAGGACTCAGAGGCATCGACGGTGCAGGAGAAGGACATGGCAGCAAGGCCACCCTTCAAAGGTTCCTTAATCAAGTAATTAATCTTTTTTCTCTCTGATAATGTTTGCAAATGCTTTGATGATGTTGAAGACTTGGAAGTAAGGTATGCTGAACCGGTACCGGTAGGCGTACCGGTCGCCTACTGGACCGGTTCGAGACCGGAACCGGTATGAATCTTTTGTTTTTTTGTTTTTTTCTGGTTCACGGATGTGTGCGGAAAGAAAATTTTTTCTTTTGGTTCCCATCCACACGCGGATGTTGTAGAAAAAAAAATTAATTTTTTGCCGTGTTTGCGGACACGCTAGGGCTGTGGCATTTATGACCGTGCGGGGAATCGCGCCCGCATGGGAAATCACGCCTGCGTGCAGAACGCACGGGGGGAGCCTCGCGCAAGCACACGGCCCCGCGTCCGCGCAGGGCACTCTGCCCTGAGGGAGCAGGGGCCACGCGCTCTCACGCCACAGTGCGCATGCGCTGTGGTTTAAAATCCACGGTGCGCGCGTTGTAGTTAAAAAAAAATTGGTACCGGTGCGAATTGGTCGGTTCGCATCTGTACGGGCTGATACGAGACCGGTACGCAGCCGGTACGCATGCGTACTAGTCAGTACCAGCCCAAAAACAGCTGGAACCGGTATTCGGACAGCTGGAATCGATATTCACACTGTCTGGATATCGGTTCTAGGCCGGACCGGTCTGTACCAGGCCGAACCGGCCGGTACAAACCGGTTCGGCAGACCATGCTGCAACCAGAGGTCAACATTGATGAGAAAGATGAGAATGGGACCTCACCAGTTATTGGTGGCAGCCAAGGAAGTCTATGTCGATGTCTTCCACTTCCTAATCTCTGTTGGTGCCAATGTGGAGCTAAGGAGTACAGCAGGTGAGGCAACAACTATGCTTTCCCAATTGAACAATAATCCATATCTTCTCAAGCAGATGACACTCAAGTTTGCTCTTGAGAAGGGAAATGGAGGAGGGTTCTATGCTCTGCATTGTGCTGCTCCACATAGAGACTTAGTTGGGTGCAGTATCTTGACCACTAGAGGCTGTGATGTCAATACGCCTGATGGAGATGAATATACAATATTGATGCTGTCATCAAGGGGAGGCCATGGGGCATCTTGTGAGCACTTGATTGCTTCTAGTGCAAGGTGTGATATCAAAACACATCAAGGAGAGACTGCCCTTTTGTTTGCAAGGATGAATTCCATGTTTAGCAATGAAGTGAAAAATGTGATACTAGATGAGCTAGCGAGGGTTTGGGTCTTGCAAGGATCCTCCCTCCTCACGATCCAGTGTTGCATTGGGTATAGAGAGAGAAACAAAACAATTCCATCATAAAGAATTGCAAGGCAAAGGAGAAGAGAGATATCAAAAAGTATACTGGAACCAAACTTCAACCAGATAACTCACAGCAACAAATCAAACAAATCAAATGGAGCATCAAAAATTCAACCTTTTAGTGAAAAGCATTCAAATCTCTCTGCTGAGAATTAAATCCATCAACCAAAGTCACAAATTGAACTAAAATATGTCTCGCAGAAGCATCAAGATCCAATCTTTTGACAAGAGGTTCACCATTTTTCTCCACTTAACGACTTCAAAGGAAACAGATAGCATAGAAGTGACACACCTCCAAGCAGTGAAGCCAGCTACCCCACATCCAGAGCTCCTCAAAGAGCATGAAGCAACGGTTCCTTCCCATCTCCAACCTTCCTCAGTGCCACCTGGAGGAGCTCCTCCGCCTCTGGCTGCCCCTCGCTCTTCTAGGTTGCCTTCTTGTTCAGCCGGGTGGACACAGAGCTCACCGTTTGAATGAGAATTTTTCAAGGAAGAAGAAGAAGAAGAGATGGGTGCTAAGATTTAGGACAGTAGAAGGGGAAAGGAGAGGGGGTTGGGAGCTGAAAAGAAGAAAGGAAAGAGGTGGGGTTTGGGGGCATCTTGCTTTTCTTGCTGTGGTGATGCCCACAGAAGCCATGGCCCTTCCGCAGCCACCCTGGCCCTGCCGTGGGTCTTGGGATCCCAGATTAGGCCCGCATGGAGATTGGACGTCAAGGAGTTATACCCCTTTGTGCTGGGCAGCATGAAGCGGCTCAAGAGATCGAAAGCATGACCAAGAGGCCACCAATTGTTCGATGAAATGACACTCCCGCGGTTTTTTTCTCTCTTTTCCGAACTTCTTTTAGCCCTTCTTGGAGTCATGTCAACAGGATAAACGTCTAAGCCTTCTTTGATGCATCAAGGCCAGTAAAATCGGCACCAGAATTTGTCGATATAGCAAACATCACAACCAAAAACCTGTCTTCAATTATCAACTACTACTAACTCAGAAGTATAACACCCAAGAAAAGCATCGATTTCCAGAATAAACAAAGGGAATCACATTTAAGTGGCATTTCTAAAACTCCAAAACTTTTAAGCCAGTAAACTATAAATCAGAGACTTAACTTGATGCTTCTCAATTAGTGCAACCAAACCCAAATAGACTTTGAACCAAAACAGAAGATATGACATGCAAATATCTTTTTTTTCCCCAAAAAAATAATCCCACCGATACTAAAACAGAAAAATAAAGCATCACATGGAGCACAGTACCTCAGAGCCAGGGGAATCAGATCCAAAAAAGACTTTCATATCGCGTCCTAATACCAACTCTACCACTCCATGAAACCGGACAGCCACTGCAATCAAACACAGTTAGATCTTTGTGAGAAACAGAAAAAATCACATCCAAAATCCCATCTTTAACTCTCCACGACCCCTAAAACAGAAGAATAAACAAGAAAAAGAGGCCTAAAACCTTAAAACCAGCATAAAGAAACCCCAAACAATTCTTAGAATAAACCAAAACGATGCGATCTTTCTCACTCCATTACTTCTAGAAAGACATGAATGACAACGAAAATCCCTCCTTTTCCCATTTTCCGCCTGTAATTAGTCAAAAATGCATATAACGACAATCAAGAAATACCAGGAAAGCGAAATCCACCGAATCCAACACTTCCCTGCGGCCGAAATTCTGAGGTAGAAAAATTGAAAAAGTGGAAATTGTTTGAAACTGGCAACACGTACCGGTGTCCGGGGGGTCTGGATCTCTGCGCTCAAGGTTTTGGTGCCGTCGTTTCCCCGCTTCATGTGGTTCCGGTGGATGGTTTTGGAGGTGCGAGAGAGAGAGAGAATACCGGCGGAAGCAGTCCGTGGTTTTGGACTCTTTGCCTTTCTCGGTTCCAGACCGGTTCGGGGAACCGAGCTGGTGGCCCCCCCTGCCCAACTCCGTTTGGATGAAAGAAAGATTTATTTAATCTTAATCTTCTACCTAGGGGTGGGTTTGAGGCTTTGCGCCAAGATTTTATTAATCTAGGAGGTGAAAGCTTGGATTCATGGAGATCTAGGAGGTGTTGGGATAGGCTTGGGCCTGACCAGGCCCAGGCCTCACTGTTTATTTGGGCTCGAAACCAGGCCCGTGAACACACGCCCCCTAGTGATCAACTCTATTCCAGTATTTTAGTTTTTATATACAAGAAAATGAGTCAAATTCTAAAGAAGTATGATATAGATTTGCTCATTTTGATGTTGTTTATAGCATACCTTAGGGTTCATGTACTAACACATAGGTGTGGCACAAAATTTCAGAATGTGTTTAAATAGTATTGGAGTATAGTGGAACTAAACTATGTTTAAAATATTATTGATACAACAGTAAAACCATAAATAATTAATGAAGTCAAATAGACAAACTATGGGAGATGATACGTAAGTAGGAGGAGAATAAATGCGATGCAATGAATTTTGTATCTTCACATGATGAATTTTTTATATACCAACCATTTTGATGAACTAGGCATAGGTCAAAGTTGCATCACCGATAAAAAGTCATCTAGGATTCGATTATAGGAATTTCATGTAACTAGGGTTACGGATGATTGGTGCAAGCTTATCTAAAAGTAGCAATTCTCGAGCTTATCTAAAAGTAGCAATTCTCGACTTGTTTTAGTCAATAGATTGTGTCTGATTCAAAAATAAATTCCATGCTGACACCAAAATTGTAGGAGATCTTTTATAACTTCAAGTGACAACTTCTATTAGGTCAACCTCTTTGGTGATGAGCTAAATGCAAGCCAAAGTTGGATCGCCAACAAAAATTCACTTTATACTCAATTCTAGAAAGGAGAATTGGCACTCTGCGGTTCTATCTAAAATTAAAGTAGCTCTGTTGTTATGTTATTATTGCAACTAATAGATTGTGTTCGCAGAGGAAGAATACGTGCAACTGATTATCTGCATCCAAGCTATCGAAAATTCCTATAGCTTTACAAGATAAATTTTGATAAGTTAAAATTTTTAGCAGGCTAGATGCGGGCCAAAGTTAAAGTGCTAGCAAAAGTTTACATATGCTAAATTATAGAAATTTTCACAACTAGGGTTTCAAAAGATTGATACTCTGCAAGATAGCCCCCCTATCCAGAAGTGGCTCATATTGATTTGCTTTTGTTGTTATGTTATCTTGCTTCAGCCAACAGTGTTTGCGGACCAAAATAAATGCAATGCAGAAGAATATATACAACCAAGTTACAGAAATTCTTTTCATAACTTTACTTCAATTATGTAATAAAAATTCTCAATTTTTTATTCTTTGTTAAATTTTATTTTTTTTTTCATTTTGTCAATAACCAAAGAAAAGAATCTAAACATCTGGAAACCCGCCGAGCCTAGGGCTGCTAATGGGCCGGGATGCCCACCGGGCCGGACCTCTTTTGAGACCCAATGGGACAGTACGTGTGACACCATACAACCATTCCTCCTGCACGATTTTCAAAGTCTGGGCCTAAACCTCATCTACATGTCTACCATTGTCAAAACAAATGAACGAGCACAAGATGGCGGCGGCAGCGGCGGCGGCGAAATTGGGTGAAGAGAGGCTAAAGAAGGATGCTTTCTAGATCATCCACCTGCTCCAAACCCTCGACCGATTTGTCGTCTCCGATCTCCACATCCCTAATACTATTAGATCCATGTATCAAATAATCTTATCGTTATGATCACAATCATCTATCAGTCTTAATTCTTGAAACCATGTGTACCACCTGATATTTTAATTTATTTTACCTCTCATTTTCCATGCTAATCAATGTAACAACCCTGGAGCTCCCGAATCCTTCAAAAAATTGTCATTCCTTTGCTGGTTGTTGCTCGTTCCCTCCTTGACTTGCCAATCCAATTCAGGAATTTACTTATCCTTCAATTTTTTCATGTAAATCGTTGCAATACAAAGCGTAATAAATTTCAGCAGTTCTATTCAAAAGAAAAGAAACGTAATGCTACAACATTCTTACAAGTCTTGAGGATATATAGAAGATGAAACCAATGACTTCATGGCCTCCCACCACCAAAGATGTAAGAACCAAAACATGGTACACAATACGAACCAAGTGTAAGGTTGACAACAGCTTTAAAGTCCTACCCAAAACTTCGGAAAAAACTGTGTTTGTGTGCTACACTTATTTTGGTCTCGAAATGACCATTGGATTGCTGTGCAATATTTGTATCTTCACAAAAGGTTGAAATGACACGACTCATAGCCTGAAAAACGGAGGAAAAAAAATAAGAAGAAAGAAAGAATATTTCAATTAGACCAGAAGATATATATCTTCGATTAAGATCCGTTAATCCAAAGAAAAATAAACTAATTTGTCCCAAAGACAAGCAAAATAGTAGGCTGAAAAGAACCATGACCGTGTGCTCACTTGGATCGGTGGTGATCAGTATTGCTGTGCCGCCAAAATCACACGTCCCTCCGGCCGCCTTCGTCTGCTGCCAGTAGCTGTTGAATGCAAACGAAGCATGGGCTAATATTGTATCGGGCTGGTAGCAGGCGCCATTGGGCTGGATCGGGTCGCAGTTGGTGCCCGAGCCGCAAGCGTAGTTCATGGCCTCTCGGATGATCGGGTCCGGCACCGTGGGCTTCGCAACGCACCAGAGGCTGCGTAGGGCAGCCCCCGGCTGCGGCGGCGCCAATGGAGGTGGGTACACCACCGGTGGTTCGAATAGCGGCGGGCTGGGGATGAATTGTGGTGGGCTTGGGACGTAACTGGGTGGCCCGAGCTCGTACTCAGGTGGGCCTGGTATGCAAGTTGGTGGGCCGGGCACCGTTTCTGGTGGATTTGGAGTGAGACTTGGTGGGGAGTAGGATATGGGAGGTGGTGGTGAAGATTGGATGGAGATTGTTGGAGTTGGTACAGCACCCGAAGGTGGCAGAGGAGCAAGAGGAGGGCTGACGCAGTAAGGAAGATGGATCGTATGGGAGGAGGAGTAGGGATCTGAAGATGTGTACAACTCGAAGTGCCTCAAGCCTCTTGCTCCTACTCCAATGAAAGAAAAGCAAAGTTTAAAGAGTTGGTCTCCATCGATCTAAGCGTTGGAAGGATTAGTCTGTTTAGAGAACTCACCACATTGAGTTAAGAAGGTGGTAAAAATGGAGATATAGAATAGGAGTAGTCCCATGTTGCTCTTTGTTAGCTCCATGAGATGGGCGAGCTCCCCTTGGAGTATTGGTTCTTTGAAGACTACTTCTCCTGCGTGCTTGAGGTCCCTTCTCTTGGTAGTTGATGCCAAAGAGCTTCTCTTGGAGTGAGGAGCTTTGTGTTAGCCGGGAGGCTACAAGTAAAGTGGGAGGAAAGCACTTCAGTCAGACTTCTAGTGCTGGTCATCCTTTCTTGCTTCGTTTGTAAGAAATAATTAATGGACATGGAAATAGATGGTCTTTGATGGTAGTGTTCATTAGATTTGATTCCTTGTTTTTTTTTCTTTTCTTTTTTGCCACCGTGGAGTGTTGGAATATGTTCTTGCGTGGTGCAGGGGAAAATAAAAGAACGGCCTCGCCCTTTGTGTTGCTTGTGTCCCACTCCAGAAGCCTCTCTATCTATCTCTCTAATTTAGTAGTCTAGTCCTTTGTTAAGACAATTAATAAATACCTAGCCTTCGTGTCAATTAATATAACTCATCTGGTCTTCTAATTATATGAAGTTTTTAGTTCACTCCCAACTCCCAAGCATCATATGCACCCGTAAGCTTCAGGAGAGTAGTCCATCTTTTCTCTTAACAGATATATTATGCTCCTTAGAGTGTGTATTTACTCTTCTTTGGTTGAAAGTTAAAAACCGGGCACCTCAATCTAAGATCTACATAGTCGATTATGATCTGCATTACTAAAAATATACAAAAATAAAAAATTATATATTTTGGTGATTTCTAACTTATACATCAAGTAGACAAAAAATGAACAATTTTTATTATGCTTGTATGCTAAAATATATGATAAAATATTTAAATTAAATATCCATCTCACATATTACGATGTCATATGCTAAAACATATATAGATTGAAAATTAGTAGATTTTAATGCTTAGATCATAACAAAATATGATTTCATATCATTTTAATCGTACTTTTTGCATCCGCTTGATGCATAAGTTATATACTATAAAAATATATATTTTTTATATTTAGAAATATTTAATAGTATAGATTATGGTTAATAGTGTGGATCGCTAATTTGGTTATTTGATTATCAATTTTCAATCCTAGAAGAATATGTTGGGAATTATATCCTAAATGTCAATCGTCAGCATATTGATGATTGAATTTTGTAAATAAATTGACAAATTAATAAAGTATTATTTGGCATTATTCATCATTTCATCTTCAAATGAACTCTTATATGATGAAGTCCTTAGGACTTATGTTATGATAAAGGAGGATTTATCTTTGAGTCCTTAAACTTGTTCGCGACCAAATGATATGTTGTTACTAGGACGACAACATTATCGAGATTAGGTCGTTGTGTGACATATACGTTGGTTGTCCTCTTAACCAAGAAGTGTGGAGACACTGGTATGCCATACAAGTGAAGTGTAGGAGTACATTTCACTGAACGTGACCAATTTCGGAACGCTCTACTGTCAAGAGATGTTCCGAGTGGATATGGGTATAAGTTTAGCCCTCTGACCTGAGATCGCAACCTGTGACTAGCAAGCCACTCACTGTACTTTGGTACCGGACAACCTGAATTTCTAATTCAGTGACGGAAGGTCACTGGGTGCAGTCAAGTACTTGCGTAGTCAGTTGTGAGTCGAGATGGAATTGACGCCTCCTGGAAATAGAAGATAATGTCTTGTGATTAATTTAGCAAAACCTTGGCCAGGGTAATCCCAGTGAGGAGTCACGGGACATCTAAAGTTAATCACATAATGGATGTACTAATTATAGGGTTGACAGTGAGCTCTAAGTCATCCTGGCATTAGGAGTCAAAGGGATTGAATTATACAGTAACCATAGTCCAGGATTTTAGAATATTTGCTTTGCATATATTCGGCCTATCCGGACGTCGGGTACCATTGCTAGATGGTCACATCGATTAGTATAGGAAGACGTTCCTATACTACCGGCTTAGGTTCGAACCTATGAGGTCACACGCATAGAAGTTTCTAGGTTGATCAAATGGCTGATTGATGATTAAGAATCATTCAGGGGTAATTTGGTCAATTCGATTGACAAATTATCCAAAACAAAAGTTGCATAAAATAATTATTAAATTATTGGAGGACTAATTAGCAATTAGGTTGCTAATGAACTCAATTTGATTGAGTAAATTGGACTTAGGTTGAGCCAAATTGAATAGGATTCAATTTGGGCTGCATCAGGGTTTGACCTAATTGGATTGGGTTCAACCCAAGTAGATTGAGCTTGACCCAATTGATGGGACTTGACCCAATTGGATTGGGCTTGATCCAAATCAATTAGAAGACCTTATTTGATGATGATTATGAGTCCAAATAATCAGAATTGGATAAGGAGAAGAATCCCTAAATTTTAGGAACCCATTCTTATCTTCTTGGAGAAGAATGACACATTAATTTATTCCCAATATTTTCTATGCCTATCCTCTTTATTTTTGGCCAAAAATTGGCGTGGTAAGAGAGGAGGCATGGGGCTATAATTTCTATAAAAATGGCACCTTAAATCTTTCTAGAAAGATTTAGATGAATTTCCTAATTTGTAGGGATTGCATGGTGCATGAAATAGGGTGGTCTGCGGCTGAACTTTGGATGCATGAATTCCTATCTTTTAGGGATTCAAAATGCACGAAATTTGGATATGTTTATCTCCTCTTAGCTGTCAAACCACCAGAATTTTTTGGGAATTTTATCAGCCAAATTAGTTGGCTAAATTAGGTGTGATACGTGGGGGGATCTTTTGGCTATAAAAGACCCCCATGCCTTGGGTTCAATATATATCATATTTAGAGGTTTCAAAAAATTCTGAAAAAATTCCCTGAGGGCCTCCATCCCTTCTTCTCCTTCTTCCTCGCGTCCATCCTCCATCTCCTTGAAGAACAATCAAAGGTTGAGTGTTTAAAAGGAGAAAGCTTCAGCCATTGCTGCATTCCTGCGCGAGCTAGCACTCCCGCGGAAGACGATCTACCTAGGGCTTCGCGTGTACTTCTCATAGAGGCCATTCGTGTGCGTGGCTGCGAAGTCAAGGATCAGATCCATAAGTTTCTTCCATCATAAAAGGTATTAATCCCACATCAATATTTTATTTTGGAGTCAGGGTCTAGGTCCGATTCTCCGAGGTTTTACCCTCCTTTGGGGCTCCTCACGGAGTTATCTCCAGAATCCATTCGATGGATATTCGGAGATTAATCAGAATAGAGTTCTTAAATTTCAGATCTGATAGTTAATCATGCATGAAAATTTTAGCATAATTGTTTAAACGATTCCGGCATAATCCTATGTGTTCTTAAGGTGCTGATTTCTAGATTTGATCTTGTAAGCATGCATGAATTAAATTGTTTGATTCGATTTTTCCGCTGCATTTTAAAACTTAAAAAGAACTACGTATGGCTTGATCCCCCTTATGAAGGGGTACGTAGGCAACCCGATCAGGTTCAGCCATGGTTTAAAAAAAAAAAAAAGAAAAAATCAGCATGCTTAATACCGAAGAACCTAGGATTCACTTTCAGAATAGATACCCCTACTATCAAGAGAAGAGTAGTCCATCTCTTAAGAGACGGTTGGACAATATAAATTACACAACTAGGCCATATAATCAAGTCACTAAGGCTTTAAATCGCATCTTTCATGTCAACTTTGGATCATAGAATTTAAATTAATCTTTTTTTTGATAAAATATGGGGGAAAGAACATAAATTAATCATGTACACATTTTCTTATTCTGGTAGTGCTGGTGTGATCCCTCCTCATGTAGGACCCACCTCATTTGGATAATAATAATAAAAAAAAGAGCGGCCGACTTGGGCGAGTTTATCTAAAAAGGAATCGGGAGTCTTGGGCCCTTGTGGAACATGCAAAGAAAGAAAATAGAGAAGAAAAAAATACTACTTTATTAGATGATCGGATTAATCGTATTCAAATTTAGCTGAAATTTTAGTATGTTGTTTTTGGTATTAAGAGCCACAGATTGAACGATTTGGATCTTTAAAAAGTTTTCTCTATTGATCATTTTAAACATCAACACTTAGTAAGATATATTCTCTATTTTGTTGTTTATTATTGAAATCCACTTTATTGTCAATGAATGTTCTTGTTGTAGAATCCAAAATTAAGTCTTGTTGATGTTTGTACAACCTCTAGTTGATCTAGAGAAGATTTATTGTAATCCTACTATTCTAAATAGTAAAAGTTTTTGGTTGGACTAGGTCCCATAGTTTTTTTTTTCTTCACATACAAGGATTTTTCACGTTAAAAAATTGTGTTGCCTCTTGTGTATGGATTGCTTAATTATTTTACTTGTTAATTGCTTGAGTAGATTGTAGAAATTATTGTCGCTTGGTGAGTAATATCCCATTTAATTACACAAAGAGAAAAAAAAAGTTTTCGACATCATTATTTATTGATTGCATTTTTCAATACAGTGGTATCAGAGCCAAGTTGCTAGTGGTTGAATTTTTTTTATATTGATTAAATGGAAGAGCATTCAGATGGCAGTATGGTCAAACTCACATTTTCCAATTATTTAATTTGGAAGGCCCAAATGGAAGATTTACTATTTTGCAAAGATTTGTATGATCCTATTGAAGAAGATAGTGTTAAACCAAGTGACAAAACTCGACAAAAGTAGGAGAAAATGAATAGGAAGACAGTTGGATTAATCAGGCAGTGGATAGATGATAGTATTTTTCATTATGTTGCTATGGAGACTAATGCTTATAGTTCATGGAAGAAATTAGCGAGTTTCTATGAGCGGAAGACTGCACATAACAAGACATTCATGTTCAGAATGCTTGTGAACATGAAGTATAAGGAGGAAAGTTTAGTGGCCGAGCATTTGAGTAGATTTAAGGATATGGTAAATTAACTAACTACCATAAAAATGATGCTAGATGATGAGTTGCAAGCATTGTTGTTGCTTGACTCCTTGCCTCACAGTTGAAAAATTCTGATTGCATCACTTAGTAATTCAGTTCTTAATGGTGTGGTAACATTGGAAATGGTAAAAGATAGTATGCTTAATGAGGAGACCAGAAGAAGACAATATGGTGTAACTATATAAAAAGAGGCATTGATTATAGAAAGGTGGGAGAGGAGTAAAACTAAAATCTTGCAAAATTCTAACAAGCATGATAAGTCAGGAAGAATGTTCAAATTCAGAAAAGAGATCAAATGTTTTTATTGTGGCAAGCTAGAGAGTGTAGAAAATTTAAAAGAGAGCAATCAAGAGGAAGAGGTAAACAAAGGAAGGAATGAAACGATACAACAGGAGTTGCATCTGATGGCGATATCGGTATTATTTGTAATGATGTTTGTGTAAACTTTGCATGCTAGGATTGTACTTGAGTTGTTGACTCATGTGCCTCTTTGCATATTACTTCTCGATGGGACTTCTTTACATTTTACATTAGTGGTGGTTTTGGCAGTGTCAGAATGAGAAATGATGGAAAAACTAAGATTGTGGGCATGCGAGACGTTTGTTTAGAAACTGACATTGGGTATCAACTATTGCTAAAAAATGTAAGACATGTTTGAGATATCAGTCTCTACTTGATCTCTACTGGCATACTTAATGATGAAAGTTACGACAACCACTTTGGTGAAGAAAAATGAAAGCTTACTAAAGATTCTCTAGTGGTAGCAAGAGGAAACAAATCAAGCACACTTTATATGATGAAAGCAAAATTATGCAAGGGGGAGGTGACTGCAGTTGAAGACTCCTCCATTGAATTATGACATAAGTAGCTTGGACACATAAGTGAGAAAAAACTTAATATTTTGGCCAAAAAGAAAATCATTTCTATAAAAGATACGCCCTAAAGACTTATAGTCATTGTTTACTGGTAAACAACATATAGTTGCATCTCATAAATTCCCTCCATATAGAAGATCACATGTTTTGGATTTAATTCACACTAATGTTTGCACTATGGATGCTAAAACTCTTGGTGGTGCTTTATATTTTGTTACTTTTATTGATGATCAATGTAGAAAAGTATGGGCCTTTGCTTTAAAATTTAAAGACCAAGTGCTCGATGTATTCAAGTATTTTCATGCTAGTGTTGAAAGAGAAATGGGAAAATAATTAAAGTGTATTTGAGCAAATAATGGTGGTGAATATAGAGGTCAATTTGAGAAATATTATTGAGATCATGGCATCAAACTTAAGAAAACCGTTCCTAAAACACTTCAACATAATAAAGTTGCTGAGAGAATGAACTGTACTATTTGTGAAAAAATTCAAAGTATGTTCTCTCATGCTAAATTACCTAAATCCTTTTGGTGAAGCAATGAGAACTACAGTAAATTTGATCAACCTTTCTCCTTCAGTTTCTCTTAAAGGTGATGTACCAGAAAGAGTGTAGATTGGGAAAGATGTGTCATATAATCACTTGAGAGTGTTTGGTTGTGGGACATTTATTCACATTCCTAAAGATTAGAGATTCAAACTTGATGACAAGTTTAAACAGTATATCTTTCTGGGTTATGCACATGAAGAGTTTGGTTGCAGATTATGAGATCCATTTGATAAGAAAGTCATCAGAAGCAGAGATGTTTTGTTTCTAGAAGACCAGACTGTTGAAGATTTTGGATAGGTTGAGAAGCCGAAATCTATCACTAGAAATTATGTTAATCTGGGTCCAGTACCTCCAATCATGATGAATGATGACAATAGGAAAGATGTATAGAAAGATTATGATAACACAGTTGATGAGCCCATACCTGACAATGATGTGCCGGATGAGAATGTTGAGAAAACCTCTCTAGAACCACCGGTTGAGCCTTAGTTGAGAAGATCTACAAGAGAGCTCCGACCTTCCTAGAGAAATTCTCCTCATAAGTATGTGGTGATCATTGATGGGGGAGAAACAGAATGCTACCAAGAGGCTATAAATCATGAATAAAGGAGAAAGTTGTTAAAAGCTATATAAGAGGAGATAAAATGTTTGCATGAGAATTGTATATTTGAGTTGATGGAATTACCCAAGGATAAGAGAGCACTCAAGAATAAGTAGGTGCTCGAGTTGAAGACTAAAGAGAAAAGCTCACAGCCAAGGTATAAGGCACGGTTGGTTGTGAAAGAATTTGGTCAGAAAAAGGTATTAACTTTGAAGAAATTTTCTCATATGTGGTCAACATGTCTTCAATCTGAGTTATTCTTGGTTTATCTGCATCAACTAGAAAAAAACTGTCTTTCTTTATGGTGACTTAGAGAAAAAAATTTACATGCATCAACTAGAAGGATTCATAGTTAAAGGCAAAGAACATCTCGCATGCAGATTAAAGAAGAGCTTATATGGGCTAAAGTAGGCACCTCGGCAGTGGTATAAAAATTTTGATTCATTTATGATGAGCCATGGGTATAGTAAAACTACTTCTGATCATTGTGTATTTATGAAGAGATCCTATGATGAAGATTTTATTATTCTCTTACTTTATATGGATGATATGTTAATTGTTGGCCATGATGCTAAGAAGATTGAAAGCTTAAAAAGAGAGTTAAGCAAGTTCTCTGCCATGAAGGACTTGGGGCCGGCTAAACAAATCCTTACCATTAAAATTACTCGTGACAAGAAGAATGGAAAGCTTTGGTTATCTCAAGAGAGATATATCGAAAAAGTGTTAGAAAGGTTCATCATGAGCAAGTCCAAGTTAGTTTGCTCTCCACTTGTAGGTCACTTCAAGTTAAGTTCCAAGCAGCTTTAAGTTAAGTTCCAAGTAATGTCCTATAAGTCAGAAAGATAAAGAAAAAATGAAGAAAATTCTTTATACATCCGCAGTTGGCAGTTTGATGTATGCCATGGTTTGCATCAGGTTGAATATTGCTCATGCAGTTGGTGTTGTAAGTCAGTTTTTTTCTAATCCTAGTAAAAAACATTGGGTAGCTCTCAAATGGATTTTCAGGTATCTTAGAGGTACTTTTAGAGTTTGTTTATGTTTTAGTAATGGTAAACCTGTGTTGGATGGGTACACAGATGCAGACATAGCTGGTAATATAGATTCTAGAATGTTTACATCAGGGTACTTGATGACTTTTTCAGGGAGAGCAGTGTCATGGCAATTTAATTTATAAAAATGTGTTGCTTTGTCCATTATGGAAGCCGAGTATATTGCAGTTACAGAAGCTTGTAAAAAAATTTTATGGATAAAAAATTTTCTATAAGAGTTGGGCTTAGAACAAGAGAAATATATGCTTTATTGTGACTGTCAAAATGTCATCCATCTCGCAAAAAATCCAACATTTCATTCGACATCCAATTATATTGATGTGAGATATCATTGGGTTTGGCGTGCTTTTGAGATGAAGTTACTATGTCTTGAAAATTTAGCTGAAATTTTAGTATGTTGTTTTTGGTATTAAGAGCCACAGATTGAACGATTTGGATCTTTAAAAAGTTTTCTCTATTGATCATTTTAAACATCAACACTTAGTAAGATATATTCTCTATTTTGTTGTTTATTATTGAAATCCACTTTATTGTCAATGAATGTTCTTGTTGTAGAATCCAAAATTAAGTCTTGTTGATGTTTGTACAACCTCTAGTTGATCTAGAGAAGATTTATTGTAATCCTACTATTCTAAATAGTAAAAGTTTTTGGTTGGACTAGGTCCCATAGTTTTTTTTTTCTTCACATACAAGGATTTTTCACGTTAAAAAATTGTGTTGCCTCTTGTGTATGGATTGCTTAATTATTTTACTTGTTAATTGCTTGAGTAGATTGTAGAAATTATTGTCGCTTGGTGAGTAATATCCCATTTAATTACACAAAGAGAAAAAAAAAGTTTTCGACATCATTATTTATTGATTGCATTTTTCAATACAGTGGTATCAGAGCCAAGTTGCTAGTGGTTGAATTTTTTTTATATTGATTAAATGGAAGAGCATTCAGATGGCAGTATGGTCAAACTCACATTTTCCAATTATTTAATTTGGAAGGCCCAAATGGAAGATTTACTATTTTGCAAAGATTTGTATGATCCTATTGAAGAAGATAGTGTTAAACCAAGTGACAAAACTCGACAAAAGTAGGAGAAAATGAATAGGAAGACAGTTGGATTAATCAGGCAGTGGATAGATGATAGTATTTTTCATTATGTTGCTATGGAGACTAATGCTTATAGTTCATGGAAGAAATTAGCGAGTTTCTATGAGCGGAAGACTGCACATAACAAGACATTCATGTTCAGAATGCTTGTGAACATGAAGTATAAGGAGGAAAGTTTAGTGGCCGAGCATTTGAGTAGATTTAAGGATATGGTAAATTAACTAACTACCATAAAAATGATGCTAGATGATGAGTTGCAAGCATTGTTGTTGCTTGACTCCTTGCCTCACAGTTGAAAAATTCTGATTGCATCACTTAGTAATTCAGTTCTTAATGGTGTGGTAACATTGGAAATGGTAAAAGATAGTATGCTTAATGAGGAGACCAGAAGAAGACAATATGGTGTAACTATATAAAAAGAGGCATTGATTATAGAAAGGTGGGAGAGGAGTAAAACTAAAATCTTGCAAAATTCTAACAAGCATGATAAGTCAGGAAGAATGTTCAAATTCAGAAAAGAGATCAAATGTTTTTATTGTGGCAAGCTAGAGAGTGTAGAAAATTTAAAAGAGAGCAATCAAGAGGAAGAGGTAAACAAAGGAAGGAATGAAACGATACAACAGGAGTTGCATCTGATGGCGATATCGGTATTATTTGTAATGATGTTTGTGTAAACTTTGCATGCTAGGATTGTACTTGAGTTGTTGACTCATGTGCCTCTTTGCATATTACTTCTCGATGGGACTTCTTTACATTTTACATTAGTGGTGGTTTTGGCAGTGTCAGAATGAGAAATGATGGAAAAACTAAGATTGTGGGCATGCGAGACGTTTGTTTAGAAACTGACATTGGGTATCAACTATTGCTAAAAAATGTAAGACATGTTTGAGATATCAGTCTCTACTTGATCTCTACTGGCATACTTAATGATGAAAGTTACGACAACCACTTTGGTGAAGAAAAATGAAAGCTTACTAAAGATTCTCTAGTGGTAGCAAGAGGAAACAAATCAAGCACACTTTATATGATGAAAGCAAAATTATGCAAGGGGGAGGTGACTGCAGTTGAAGACTCCTCCATTGAATTATGACATAAGTAGCTTGGACACATAAGTGAGAAAAAACTTAATATTTTGGCCAAAAAGAAAATCATTTCTATAAAAGATACGCCCTAAAGACTTATAGTCATTGTTTACTGGTAAACAACATATAGTTGCATCTCATAAATTCCCTCCATATAGAAGATCACATGTTTTGGATTTAATTCACACTAATGTTTGCACTATGGATGCTAAAACTCTTGGTGGTGCTTTATATTTTGTTACTTTTATTGATGATCAATGTAGAAAAGTATGGGCCTTTGCTTTAAAATTTAAAGACCAAGTGCTCGATGTATTCAAGTATTTTCATGCTAGTGTTGAAAGAGAAATGGGAAAATAATTAAAGTGTATTTGAGCAAATAATGGTGGTGAATATAGAGGTCAATTTGAGAAATATTATTGAGATCATGGCATCAAACTTAAGAAAACCGTTCCTAAAACACTTCAACATAATAAAGTTGCTGAGAGAATGAACTGTACTATTTGTGAAAAAATTCAAAGTATGTTCTCTCATGCTAAATTACCTAAATCCTTTTGGTGAAGCAATGAGAACTACAGTAAATTTGATCAACCTTTCTCCTTCAGTTTCTCTTAAAGGTGATGTACCAGAAAGAGTGTAGATTGGGAAAGATGTGTCATATAATCACTTGAGAGTGTTTGGTTGTGGGACATTTATTCACATTCCTAAAGATTAGAGATTCAAACTTGATGACAAGTTTAAACAGTATATCTTTCTGGGTTATGCACATGAAGAGTTTGGTTGCAGATTATGAGATCCATTTGATAAGAAAGTCATCAGAAGCAGAGATGTTTTGTTTCTAGAAGACCAGACTGTTGAAGATTTTGGATAGGTTGAGAAGCCGAAATCTATCACTAGAAATTATGTTAATCTGGGTCCAGTACCTCCAATCATGATGAATGATGACAATAGGAAAGATGTATAGAAAGATTATGATAACACAGTTGATGAGCCCATACCTGACAATGATGTGCCGGATGAGAATGTTGAGAAAACCTCTCTAGAACCACCGGTTGAGCCTTAGTTGAGAAGATCTACAAGAGAGCTCCGACCTTCCTAGAGAAATTCTCCTCATAAGTATGTGGTGATCATTGATGGGGGAGAAACAGAATGCTACCAAGAGGCTATAAATCATGAATAAAGGAGAAAGTTGTTAAAAGCTATATAAGAGGAGATAAAATGTTTGCATGAGAATTGTATATTTGAGTTGATGGAATTACCCAAGGATAAGAGAGCACTCAAGAATAAGTAGGTGCTCGAGTTGAAGACTAAAGAGAAAAGCTCACAGCCAAGGTATAAGGCACGGTTGGTTGTGAAAGAATTTGGTCAGAAAAAGGTATTAACTTTGAAGAAATTTTCTCATATGTGGTCAACATGTCTTCAATCTGAGTTATTCTTGGTTTATCTGCATCAACTAGAAAAAAACTGTCTTTCTTTATGGTGACTTAGAGAAAAAAATTTACATGCATCAACTAGAAGGATTCATAGTTAAAGGCAAAGAACATCTCGCATGCAGATTAAAGAAGAGCTTATATGGGCTAAAGTAGGCACCTCGGCAGTGGTATAAAAATTTTGATTCATTTATGATGAGCCATGGGTATAGTAAAACTACTTCTGATCATTGTGTATTTATGAAGAGATCCTATGATGAAGATTTTATTATTCTCTTACTTTATATGGATGATATGTTAATTGTTGGCCATGATGCTAAGAAGATTGAAAGCTTAAAAAGAGAGTTAAGCAAGTTCTCTGCCATGAAGGACTTGGGGCCGGCTAAACAAATCCTTACCATTAAAATTACTCGTGACAAGAAGAATGGAAAGCTTTGGTTATCTCAAGAGAGATATATCGAAAAAGTGTTAGAAAGGTTCATCATGAGCAAGTCCAAGTTAGTTTGCTCTCCACTTGTAGGTCACTTCAAGTTAAGTTCCAAGCAGCTTTAAGTTAAGTTCCAAGTAATGTCCTATAAGTCAGAAAGATAAAGAAAAAATGAAGAAAATTCTTTATACATCCGCAGTTGGCAGTTTGATGTATGCCATGGTTTGCATCAGGTTGAATATTGCTCATGCAGTTGGTGTTGTAAGTCAGTTTTTTTCTAATCCTAGTAAAAAACATTGGGTAGCTCTCAAATGGATTTTCAGGTATCTTAGAGGTACTTTTAGAGTTTGTTTATGTTTTAGTAATGGTAAACCTGTGTTGGATGGGTACACAGATGCAGACATAGCTGGTAATATAGATTCTAGAATGTTTACATCAGGGTACTTGATGACTTTTTCAGGGAGAGCAGTGTCATGGCAATTTAATTTATAAAAATGTGTTGCTTTGTCCATTATGGAAGCCGAGTATATTGCAGTTACAGAAGCTTGTAAAAAAATTTTATGGATAAAAAATTTTCTATAAGAGTTGGGCTTAGAACAAGAGAAATATATGCTTTATTGTGACTGTCAAAATGTCATCCATCTCGCAAAAAATCCAACATTTCATTCGACATCCAATTATATTGATGTGAGATATCATTGGGTTTGGCGTGCTTTTGAGATGAAGTTACTATGTCTTGAAAATTTAGCTGAAATTTTAGTATGTTGTTTTTGGTATTAAGAGCCACAGATTGAACGATTTGGATCTTTAAAAAGTTTTCTCTATTGATCATTTTAAACATCAACACTTAGTAAGATATATTCTCTATTTTGTTGTTTATTATTGAAATCCACTTTATTGTCAATGAATGTTCTTGTTGTAGAATCCAAAATTAAGTCTTGTTGATGTTTGTACAACCTCTAGTTGATCTAGAGAAGATTTATTGTAATCCTACTATTCTAAATAGTAAAAGTTTTTGGTTGGACTAGGTCCCATAGTTTTTTTTTTCTTCACATACAAGGATTTTTCACGTTAAAAAATTGTGTTGCCTCTTGTGTATGGATTGCTTAATTATTTTACTTGTTAATTGCTTGAGTAGATTGTAGAAATTATTGTCGCTTGGTGAGTAATATCCCATTTAATTACACAAAGAGAAAAAAAAAGTTTTCGACATCATTATTTATTGATTGCATTTTTCAATACAGTGGTATCAGAGCCAAGTTGCTAGTGGTTGAATTTTTTTTATATTGATTAAATGGAAGAGCATTCAGATGGCAGTATGGTCAAACTCACATTTTCCAATTATTTAATTTGGAAGGCCCAAATGGAAGATTTACTATTTTGCAAAGATTTGTATGATCCTATTGAAGAAGATAGTGTTAAACCAAGTGACAAAACTCGACAAAAGTAGGAGAAAATGAATAGGAAGACAGTTGGATTAATCAGGCAGTGGATAGATGATAGTATTTTTCATTATGTTGCTATGGAGACTAATGCTTATAGTTCATGGAAGAAATTAGCGAGTTTCTATGAGCGGAAGACTGCACATAACAAGACATTCATGTTCAGAATGCTTGTGAACATGAAGTATAAGGAGGAAAGTTTAGTGGCCGAGCATTTGAGTAGATTTAAGGATATGGTAAATTAACTAACTACCATAAAAATGATGCTAGATGATGAGTTGCAAGCATTGTTGTTGCTTGACTCCTTGCCTCACAGTTGAAAAATTCTGATTGCATCACTTAGTAATTCAGTTCTTAATGGTGTGGTAACATTGGAAATGGTAAAAGATAGTATGCTTAATGAGGAGACCAGAAGAAGACAATATGGTGTAACTATATAAAAAGAGGCATTGATTATAGAAAGGTGGGAGAGGAGTAAAACTAAAATCTTGCAAAATTCTAACAAGCATGATAAGTCAGGAAGAATGTTCAAATTCAGAAAAGAGATCAAATGTTTTTATTGTGGCAAGCTAGAGAGTGTAGAAAATTTAAAAGAGAGCAATCAAGAGGAAGAGGTAAACAAAGGAAGGAATGAAACGATACAACAGGAGTTGCATCTGATGGCGATATCGGTATTATTTGTAATGATGTTTGTGTAAACTTTGCATGCTAGGATTGTACTTGAGTTGTTGACTCATGTGCCTCTTTGCATATTACTTCTCGATGGGACTTCTTTACATTTTACATTAGTGGTGGTTTTGGCAGTGTCAGAATGAGAAATGATGGAAAAACTAAGATTGTGGGCATGCGAGACGTTTGTTTAGAAACTGACATTGGGTATCAACTATTGCTAAAAAATGTAAGACATGTTTGAGATATCAGTCTCTACTTGATCTCTACTGGCATACTTAATGATGAAAGTTACGACAACCACTTTGGTGAAGAAAAATGAAAGCTTACTAAAGATTCTCTAGTGGTAGCAAGAGGAAACAAATCAAGCACACTTTATATGATGAAAGCAAAATTATGCAAGGGGGAGGTGACTGCAGTTGAAGACTCCTCCATTGAATTATGACATAAGTAGCTTGGACACATAAGTGAGAAAAAACTTAATATTTTGGCCAAAAAGAAAATCATTTCTATAAAAGATACGCCCTAAAGACTTATAGTCATTGTTTACTGGTAAACAACATATAGTTGCATCTCATAAATTCCCTCCATATAGAAGATCACATGTTTTGGATTTAATTCACACTAATGTTTGCACTATGGATGCTAAAACTCTTGGTGGTGCTTTATATTTTGTTACTTTTATTGATGATCAATGTAGAAAAGTATGGGCCTTTGCTTTAAAATTTAAAGACCAAGTGCTCGATGTATTCAAGTATTTTCATGCTAGTGTTGAAAGAGAAATGGGAAAATAATTAAAGTGTATTTGAGCAAATAATGGTGGTGAATATAGAGGTCAATTTGAGAAATATTATTGAGATCATGGCATCAAACTTAAGAAAACCGTTCCTAAAACACTTCAACATAATAAAGTTGCTGAGAGAATGAACTGTACTATTTGTGAAAAAATTCAAAGTATGTTCTCTCATGCTAAATTACCTAAATCCTTTTGGTGAAGCAATGAGAACTACAGTAAATTTGATCAACCTTTCTCCTTCAGTTTCTCTTAAAGGTGATGTACCAGAAAGAGTGTAGATTGGGAAAGATGTGTCATATAATCACTTGAGAGTGTTTGGTTGTGGGACATTTATTCACATTCCTAAAGATTAGAGATTCAAACTTGATGACAAGTTTAAACAGTATATCTTTCTGGGTTATGCACATGAAGAGTTTGGTTGCAGATTATGAGATCCATTTGATAAGAAAGTCATCAGAAGCAGAGATGTTTTGTTTCTAGAAGACCAGACTGTTGAAGATTTTGGATAGGTTGAGAAGCCGAAATCTATCACTAGAAATTATGTTAATCTGGGTCCAGTACCTCCAATCATGATGAATGATGACAATAGGAAAGATGTATAGAAAGATTATGATAACACAGTTGATGAGCCCATACCTGACAATGATGTGCCGGATGAGAATGTTGAGAAAACCTCTCTAGAACCACCGGTTGAGCCTTAGTTGAGAAGATCTACAAGAGAGCTCCGACCTTCCTAGAGAAATTCTCCTCATAAGTATGTGGTGATCATTGATGGGGGAGAAACAGAATGCTACCAAGAGGCTATAAATCATGAATAAAGGAGAAAGTTGTTAAAAGCTATATAAGAGGAGATAAAATGTTTGCATGAGAATTGTATATTTGAGTTGATGGAATTACCCAAGGATAAGAGAGCACTCAAGAATAAGTAGGTGCTCGAGTTGAAGACTAAAGAGAAAAGCTCACAGCCAAGGTATAAGGCACGGTTGGTTGTGAAAGAATTTGGTCAGAAAAAGGTATTAACTTTGAAGAAATTTTCTCATATGTGGTCAACATGTCTTCAATCTGAGTTATTCTTGGTTTATCTGCATCAACTAGAAAAAAACTGTCTTTCTTTATGGTGACTTAGAGAAAAAAATTTACATGCATCAACTAGAAGGATTCATAGTTAAAGGCAAAGAACATCTCGCATGCAGATTAAAGAAGAGCTTATATGGGCTAAAGTAGGCACCTCGGCAGTGGTATAAAAATTTTGATTCATTTATGATGAGCCATGGGTATAGTAAAACTACTTCTGATCATTGTGTATTTATGAAGAGATCCTATGATGAAGATTTTATTATTCTCTTACTTTATATGGATGATATGTTAATTGTTGGCCATGATGCTAAGAAGATTGAAAGCTTAAAAAGAGAGTTAAGCAAGTTCTCTGCCATGAAGGACTTGGGGCCGGCTAAACAAATCCTTACCATTAAAATTACTCGTGACAAGAAGAATGGAAAGCTTTGGTTATCTCAAGAGAGATATATCGAAAAAGTGTTAGAAAGGTTCATCATGAGCAAGTCCAAGTTAGTTTGCTCTCCACTTGTAGGTCACTTCAAGTTAAGTTCCAAGCAGCTTTAAGTTAAGTTCCAAGTAATGTCCTATAAGTCAGAAAGATAAAGAAAAAATGAAGAAAATTCTTTATACATCCGCAGTTGGCAGTTTGATGTATGCCATGGTTTGCATCAGGTTGAATATTGCTCATGCAGTTGGTGTTGTAAGTCAGTTTTTTTCTAATCCTAGTAAAAAACATTGGGTAGCTCTCAAATGGATTTTCAGGTATCTTAGAGGTACTTTTAGAGTTTGTTTATGTTTTAGTAATGGTAAACCTGTGTTGGATGGGTACACAGATGCAGACATAGCTGGTAATATAGATTCTAGAATGTTTACATCAGGGTACTTGATGACTTTTTCAGGGAGAGCAGTGTCATGGCAATTTAATTTATAAAAATGTGTTGCTTTGTCCATTATGGAAGCCGAGTATATTGCAGTTACAGAAGCTTGTAAAAAAATTTTATGGATAAAAAATTTTCTATAAGAGTTGGGCTTAGAACAAGAGAAATATATGCTTTATTGTGACTGTCAAAATGTCATCCATCTCGCAAAAAATCCAACATTTCATTCGACATCCAATTATATTGATGTGAGATATCATTGGGTTTGGCGTGCTTTTGAGATGAAGTTACTATGTCTTGAAAATTTAGCTGAAATTTTAGTATGTTGTTTTTGGTATTAAGAGCCACAGATTGAACGATTTGGATCTTTAAAAAGTTTTCTCTATTGATCATTTTAAACATCAACACTTAGTAAGATATATTCTCTATTTTGTTGTTTATTATTGAAATCCACTTTATTGTCAATGAATGTTCTTGTTGTAGAATCCAAAATTAAGTCTTGTTGATGTTTGTACAACCTCTAGTTGATCTAGAGAAGATTTATTGTAATCCTACTATTCTAAATAGTAAAAGTTTTTGGTTGGACTAGGTCCCATAGTTTTTTTTTTCTTCACATACAAGGATTTTTCACGTTAAAAAATTGTGTTGCCTCTTGTGTATGGATTGCTTAATTATTTTACTTGTTAATTGCTTGAGTAGATTGTAGAAATTATTGTCGCTTGGTGAGTAATATCCCATTTAATTACACAAAGAGAAAAAAAAAGTTTTCGACATCATTATTTATTGATTGCATTTTTCAATACAGTGGTATCAGAGCCAAGTTGCTAGTGGTTGAATTTTTTTTATATTGATTAAATGGAAGAGCATTCAGATGGCAGTATGGTCAAACTCACATTTTCCAATTATTTAATTTGGAAGGCCCAAATGGAAGATTTACTATTTTGCAAAGATTTGTATGATCCTATTGAAGAAGATAGTGTTAAACCAAGTGACAAAACTCGACAAAAGTAGGAGAAAATGAATAGGAAGACAGTTGGATTAATCAGGCAGTGGATAGATGATAGTATTTTTCATTATGTTGCTATGGAGACTAATGCTTATAGTTCATGGAAGAAATTAGCGAGTTTCTATGAGCGGAAGACTGCACATAACAAGACATTCATGTTCAGAATGCTTGTGAACATGAAGTATAAGGAGGAAAGTTTAGTGGCCGAGCATTTGAGTAGATTTAAGGATATGGTAAATTAACTAACTACCATAAAAATGATGCTAGATGATGAGTTGCAAGCATTGTTGTTGCTTGACTCCTTGCCTCACAGTTGAAAAATTCTGATTGCATCACTTAGTAATTCAGTTCTTAATGGTGTGGTAACATTGGAAATGGTAAAAGATAGTATGCTTAATGAGGAGACCAGAAGAAGACAATATGGTGTAACTATATAAAAAGAGGCATTGATTATAGAAAGGTGGGAGAGGAGTAAAACTAAAATCTTGCAAAATTCTAACAAGCATGATAAGTCAGGAAGAATGTTCAAATTCAGAAAAGAGATCAAATGTTTTTATTGTGGCAAGCTAGAGAGTGTAGAAAATTTAAAAGAGAGCAATCAAGAGGAAGAGGTAAACAAAGGAAGGAATGAAACGATACAACAGGAGTTGCATCTGATGGCGATATCGGTATTATTTGTAATGATGTTTGTGTAAACTTTGCATGCTAGGATTGTACTTGAGTTGTTGACTCATGTGCCTCTTTGCATATTACTTCTCGATGGGACTTCTTTACATTTTACATTAGTGGTGGTTTTGGCAGTGTCAGAATGAGAAATGATGGAAAAACTAAGATTGTGGGCATGCGAGACGTTTGTTTAGAAACTGACATTGGGTATCAACTATTGCTAAAAAATGTAAGACATGTTTGAGATATCAGTCTCTACTTGATCTCTACTGGCATACTTAATGATGAAAGTTACGACAACCACTTTGGTGAAGAAAAATGAAAGCTTACTAAAGATTCTCTAGTGGTAGCAAGAGGAAACAAATCAAGCACACTTTATATGATGAAAGCAAAATTATGCAAGGGGGAGGTGACTGCAGTTGAAGACTCCTCCATTGAATTATGACATAAGTAGCTTGGACACATAAGTGAGAAAAAACTTAATATTTTGGCCAAAAAGAAAATCATTTCTATAAAAGATACGCCCTAAAGACTTATAGTCATTGTTTACTGGTAAACAACATATAGTTGCATCTCATAAATTCCCTCCATATAGAAGATCACATGTTTTGGATTTAATTCACACTAATGTTTGCACTATGGATGCTAAAACTCTTGGTGGTGCTTTATATTTTGTTACTTTTATTGATGATCAATGTAGAAAAGTATGGGCCTTTGCTTTAAAATTTAAAGACCAAGTGCTCGATGTATTCAAGTATTTTCATGCTAGTGTTGAAAGAGAAATGGGAAAATAATTAAAGTGTATTTGAGCAAATAATGGTGGTGAATATAGAGGTCAATTTGAGAAATATTATTGAGATCATGGCATCAAACTTAAGAAAACCGTTCCTAAAACACTTCAACATAATAAAGTTGCTGAGAGAATGAACTGTACTATTTGTGAAAAAATTCAAAGTATGTTCTCTCATGCTAAATTACCTAAATCCTTTTGGTGAAGCAATGAGAACTACAGTAAATTTGATCAACCTTTCTCCTTCAGTTTCTCTTAAAGGTGATGTACCAGAAAGAGTGTAGATTGGGAAAGATGTGTCATATAATCACTTGAGAGTGTTTGGTTGTGGGACATTTATTCACATTCCTAAAGA
This sequence comes from Phoenix dactylifera, assembly GCF_051530095.1. Lineage (NCBI taxonomy): Eukaryota > Viridiplantae > Streptophyta > Magnoliopsida > Arecales > Arecaceae > Phoenix > Phoenix dactylifera. The sequence goes on along the minus strand of NC_143191.1, from coordinate 49,188,052 downwards.
TTAGAGATTCAAACTTGATGACAAGTTTAAACAGTATATCTTTCTGGGTTATGCACATGAAGAGTTTGGTTGCAGATTATGAGATCCATTTGATAAGAAAGTCATCAGAAGCAGAGATGTTTTGTTTCTAGAAGACCAGACTGTTGAAGATTTTGGATAGGTTGAGAAGCCGAAATCTATCACTAGAAATTATGTTAATCTGGGTCCAGTACCTCCAATCATGATGAATGATGACAATAGGAAAGATGTATAGAAAGATTATGATAACACAGTTGATGAGCCCATACCTGACAATGATGTGCCGGATGAGAATGTTGAGAAAACCTCTCTAGAACCACCGGTTGAGCCTTAGTTGAGAAGATCTACAAGAGAGCTCCGACCTTCCTAGAGAAATTCTCCTCATAAGTATGTGGTGATCATTGATGGGGGAGAAACAGAATGCTACCAAGAGGCTATAAATCATGAATAAAGGAGAAAGTTGTTAAAAGCTATATAAGAGGAGATAAAATGTTTGCATGAGAATTGTATATTTGAGTTGATGGAATTACCCAAGGATAAGAGAGCACTCAAGAATAAGTAGGTGCTCGAGTTGAAGACTAAAGAGAAAAGCTCACAGCCAAGGTATAAGGCACGGTTGGTTGTGAAAGAATTTGGTCAGAAAAAGGTATTAACTTTGAAGAAATTTTCTCATATGTGGTCAACATGTCTTCAATCTGAGTTATTCTTGGTTTATCTGCATCAACTAGAAAAAAACTGTCTTTCTTTATGGTGACTTAGAGAAAAAAATTTACATGCATCAACTAGAAGGATTCATAGTTAAAGGCAAAGAACATCTCGCATGCAGATTAAAGAAGAGCTTATATGGGCTAAAGTAGGCACCTCGGCAGTGGTATAAAAATTTTGATTCATTTATGATGAGCCATGGGTATAGTAAAACTACTTCTGATCATTGTGTATTTATGAAGAGATCCTATGATGAAGATTTTATTATTCTCTTACTTTATATGGATGATATGTTAATTGTTGGCCATGATGCTAAGAAGATTGAAAGCTTAAAAAGAGAGTTAAGCAAGTTCTCTGCCATGAAGGACTTGGGGCCGGCTAAACAAATCCTTACCATTAAAATTACTCGTGACAAGAAGAATGGAAAGCTTTGGTTATCTCAAGAGAGATATATCGAAAAAGTGTTAGAAAGGTTCATCATGAGCAAGTCCAAGTTAGTTTGCTCTCCACTTGTAGGTCACTTCAAGTTAAGTTCCAAGCAGCTTTAAGTTAAGTTTCAAGTAATGTCCTATAAGTCAGAAAGATAAAGAAAAAATGAAGAAAATTCTTTATACATCCGCAGTTGGCAGTTTGATGTATGCCATGGTTTGCATCAGGTTGAATATTGCTCATGCAGTTGGTGTTGTAAGTCAGTTTTTTTCTAATCCTAGTAAAAAACATTGGGTAGCTCTCAAATGGATTTTCAGGTATCTTAGAGGTACTTTTAGAGTTTGTTTATGTTTTAGTAATGGTAAACCTGTGTTGGATGGGTACACAGATGCAGACATAGCTGGTAATATAGATTCTAGAATGTTTACATCAGGGTACTTGATGACTTTTTCAGGGAGAGCAGTGTCATGGCAATTTAATTTATAAAAATGTGTTGCTTTGTCCATTATGGAAGCCGAGTATATTGCAGTTACAGAAGCTTGTAAAAAAATTTTATGGATAAAAAATTTTCTATAAGAGTTGGGCTTAGAACAAGAGAAATATATGCTTTATTGTGACTGTCAAAATGTCATCCATCTCGCAAAAAATCCAACATTTCATTCGACATCCAATTATATTGATGTGAGATATCATTGGGTTTGGCGTGCTTTTGAGATGAAGTTACTATGTCTTGAAAAGCTTTATTGTGACTGTCAAAGTGTCATCCATCTCTCAAAAAATCCAACATTTCATTCGACATCCAATTACATTGATGTGAGATATCATTAGGTTTAGCGTGCTTTTGAGATGAAGTTACTATGTCTTGAAAAAATCCATATTGATGATAATAGGATAAATATGATGATTAAAATCTTTCTCATGAAAAAATTATTGCTTGTGGAGAGAAAGTGGGCTTGGTGGAACCAACCACATGAGTCGAAAGAGGCTTTGTTATTGTGGTCCCTCCTTTTATGTGGGACCCGCCTCATTTGAATTAAAAATAAGAAATAGGATAAGAAGGAACCACCGGCTTGGGTGAGTTTATCGAAAAAGAAACCAAGAGTCTTGGGCCTCTATGGAATATAGAAGGAAAAAAAAGAAAATAGAGAATAAAAAGAGAAAAAAAAAGTGATGCATTATCGGACGATCGGACGGTTGATTTTATTCAGATTTGGCTAAAATTTCAGTATGTTGTTTTCGGCATTGAGAGCTATAGATTGAATGGTTTGGATCTTTGAAAATCTTTCTCTATTGATTATTTCAAGCATCAACACTTGACGAGATCTATCCTCTATTTTGCTGTTTACTGTTGAAATCCGCTTTGTTGGTGATGAATATTTTTGTTGTGGAAGCAAAGATTAAATCTTGTTGTGGTTTGTGCAACTTCTAGTTGATCTAGAGAGTATCTATTATAATTCTATTATTCTAAATAGTGGAAGTTTTTGGCTGGACTAAGTTTCGTAGTTTTTTTTTCCTTCACATAGAAGGGTTTTTCACGTTAAAAAATTGTTTTGCCTCTTGTGTGTGAATTGCTTAATTATTTTGCTTGTTAATTGCTTGAGTAGATTGTAGAGATTATTTTACTTGGTAAGTGATATCTTATTTAATTATACAAAGAGAAAAAAATTACGGCATTATTATTTTTTTATTGTATTTTTCCAACAGGTAGGATGGAAATCCTTTGTTCAATATTTATATTACGTGCATGTTCTTTTCACAAAGAACAGTACTTTGTGCTGCATGATCATGTCGGTATTCCTAGAGGACGAATTACAAGTCTCAAAGGGCACATTCTTCTACTCAAACTCATAGAATATTGGAACTAGATGACCACCTAGATTGTATGCCTTTACAACTAGATCACCAGAAGATTCTGGCCAACGAGGAGCGTCCAAAAGAGTCAAAATAAAGAGATGACCATCATTACATTCAAAAATTAAGTTTATAACTTTGGACGTGCTCTGAATGCCCTTTAGTTTCGTCATGCTTTCTTTTCTAGACAGGAAAAGACCACTTGAGCAGCCTTGATGCATGAGTTTGGAACATCCCTTCTAATTTTTTTTAGCTTTGGACATTTTTCTGCCTATTTAGAACATATTTGATGGAAGAGAGTTAGGTTCTAGAACAAAAATAAAAATGAGTGACTCGCATTCCAGTTATTTAATTAGAAGGAGTTCCATTCTAATTCCAATCCTCCAAAATCTAATCTGAATTCTCTGTTAGCATTCAAATTCTATTTCGATTTCATTTTCAGTCACAAACTAAATGCATCAAAAAAATATAGTAATTCTAATCTCCATCCTAATTTATTTTAGTTTCAATTCCGAACGTTCATTTTCAATCTTTTGATAGCTATGATGTAGGCCAAAAAATAATGTAATCTCAAATTACTGTCTGAACCTTTCCTGACGGCGATATTAGCCCACCAAATTAAGATGTCAATTTCTCTTAGTCAAATCTCATGTTGCTGCTGTCTATATCTAACGCCATCCTTTCTTTGACGAAAGGAGCAAAGGCCAAACTTAGTTCACACATTTTTATCATGAATGAGCCCACATAGACTTGCCTCAAAGTCTGGGAATAGTTTTACGTGGTCCCACTCGCGATGTCGGCACAAAATCTAAACCATGGAAGGAGGATTGCGAAATCCGTAGAAGCTTCGTTGCTCGTACGTCTTCATCATCACACATGCACCATGTAGATCTCACACATTTTTATTATATTTTTATGGGATATGCTTTCGAGAAAATGGGACTCAATCCAGATCACTAGCACTAACTTGTAGTAAACCAACTGTAATCATACTGATTAGTTATTTACGCATAGACCTCATTAACATTCTAAGAAAATGGAAAATATTTTTGTTTGCGTGACATGTAGATGCTTAAGTAGCTCAACCAAATTCATCTGAGATCCAACTTTATGAGTTGAAGTGCAAGATTGACCTCCTTTGGTGAGCTTTGTTGGATCCACAGCCATATAATTTCGTCTATCATAGTTTTAGCCAATCCAGCATTTTTAACTTGATGATCCATCCATGTGAGCTTACCTGGCCACAACATGGAGATATTATATATCGATACCCTAACTATACGGCAATAGCTGAGCTGGCTTGGTGCGGACACCAGTACCAAACTGCCTGTCACGCGGGGCCACGGTCGTCGCAGGGGAAGGGTCCAGCTACTTTTCTTATGGCTGGATTGATTTAATTCGTTATGACTGGATTGATTTGATTTTACGTTATTTTATTTTATATTGATTGGGTTTATTTGCATATTGTTATTTTAGGACTTTTATGAAATTATTTTATTTGTAGGGACCTTTTGTTATTTTGTAACCCTATATATGTGTTCATGCACTTGATTAGAGTTAATGATGATAAATGATTAAATTGCCTCCCTCTATTTTCTTCCTCCTCCTTCCTTCTCTATTCTTCCCCTTCTTTCTCTCCTCTCCTTTCCCGTAGCCGTTCTACATCAGCATTGGTATTAGAGCTTTAGCAGGCTTTGCCCCTATTGCCAAAGTCTGATCCCTCTGTTCTCTTTCTTTCTCTCAGTTCCCACACAAAGAACATAAAAAAAAACATCCGCAGGGGCACGTGACCTGCACGTGACTCCCGCACGTGTTGAGCTGCATGTGACAATCACAGGAGGAAGCACGTGACTTGCACGTGCTCCCCCCCCCAAAAAAAAACTTACCTCTATTCTCGACAAAGAAGAAACCCTAGAGCTAGGGTTCCGCCGATCCGCCGCTTCTGACGCGCCGCCGTTTCGATGCCTCTGCAGCACCGCTTCCTCTATTTTCCGCCGCACCACCGCCGCGCCGCCCGGCTGCTCGCCACTCCCTGATATCCTTCGCGTCCGTCCGTGTTGCGCCGCCTCCGTTCTGCCTTCCCTCCGAGCTCCGTTGCTCGAGCAGTCGCCGCCTCCGTCTCCGCCGTCGCCACCACCGTCCCCCACCCTATTCTGTCGCCTCTGCTACATCTCCCTACCACCACCACTGCTTTCCCTTCCATCCACCCACCCCATTCACTCTCTCTCACAGGCCGCTTCCCCACCCCACATCCTTCCCCACCTTCGCCCTCCTCATTGTCGCCTTCCCCCCCCCCCCCCCCCCTCTTTTCCCCACCGTTGCCTCCCCACCGTCGCCCACCGTCGGCACCCACCACCTCTCACACCCCGGTCTCCTCTCACAAAATCCCATTCCCTTCACACCACCATCCCTTTCCTTCTCTATCATGGGCCGCTCACCCACCAGGCCGAGCCCGCATCCTACCCGCCCGCCTTTAGACCTTAAGCACTGGGCCCATCCCGATTTCCTCCTCACGGGCCCAAGCTTGCTGGCCTACAAATCTCCTGCATAGCCCACTTCAGCCTACGCAGCCCCTTCCTCCTCCTCTCTCTTGCGGTCCAACCAAATTTGCGCCAAGTAAGGAGCCGCTTTGCTGCACTTGGGTCTTCGCCTTCTCTCCTGAAAATTTAGTTTGCTTACTTTAATTTGGCATCTACTAGTTGTTCTGTGCTTGGTGCTATACCCTGAACATCTGAAACACACGTTTTCACCCACCACACAATACACACCGGAACCCTCTTTGTAGCTCTCTTATTATTAATTGTAGAGCTAAACCTTTGCTGGGAGACCTATAAGGCTCCGCGTTGCCCGACAGTCTACTGGACACCTACACTACTTGGTTGTAGCTACTTGTTGGCTAGCGTCTCTTTCTAGTTTTTAGTTTGGAGTATCTCTCAGCTTGAGCATCGTCTTGTGTTATATTGAACATACACTTAGCATTTTCATCGTCTTTGCATGCATTTGGTCTACTTCACATCATTATTGCCCTCCTTTGATAGGATAGCATATAATTGAGTTCAATCATCATATGCACCTTCGTAGTGGTCGTGTCCTCACATTTTGATACCCAGTCTACCATGGATGCTCGCATCGAAGCCCTATTGAAGGTAGTCGAAGACTTAACCACTAATTCTACCCAAGCCGATGCCCGCCTCGAGACGGTTGAGTCCTCCCTACAGCGACTCATTGAAGCCAAAGATGATAGCGAAACCCACTTCCCAGGTCTTGACTTTGATGAAACCCTAGAACCCCACGACTCTGTTCGGCAGGTCAAATTTGACAATATACCTTTATTCGGCCGTCACCATGCCTACCCTTGCCCTAGAGGATCAGACACTTTCCCTAGTGCTGACCGAGGTCAATGCTATATCGTGGATCCTAGACACCCTCGTGACCATGATGACGATGTGTGAAAGGCATTCGGGTTGAGGCCCCCACCTTTGATGGTCACCTAGACCCAAAGGACTTTTCAGATTGGTTGCACGAAATGGACTACTTTTTTGAGTGGTATAATTTATCTGAAGACAAGAAGGTCCGATTTGCCAGGATGAAGTTCATTGGTCGAGCAAAACATTTTTTGGCAAAGCATCGAACAATCGCTAGCTAGAACACATCAGCCTGCTATAACTGATTGGGTAGAGATGAAAGAGAAACCGAAGGAGAAATATTTACCCTTAAGCTACCAAGCTACTTTTCGACCGATGGAATACTTTGCGACAAGGTAATCAGTCTGCTAGTGATTACATCATCCAGTTTGACAAATTTATGATGCGATGTAATGTGGCAGAAAGTGAACGTATGGTCCTGAGCCGATTTCGACATGGTCTTAATGATGAGCTCAGAAAGGAACTCGTCCTTCGAGAAATATCCACCCTCGACCAGGCCTACACATTCGTCCAAAATTATGAGCAGGTAACTAGGTCTACATTTGCTCGACGTTCTGACCTTCGAGGGCCACCCACCAGCGCTGCCCTTTCAGGATTCCGACCTTCACTTGGGCCCACGTCTTCTAGACCTATTTCCTCCAACCCTACCCCTAACCGGGACACTAAGGGCAAGGGCATTCTTGGCGAAGCCCCAAAGGCAAGTTCTTGAGTCCAATGCTTTAAGTGCCAGGGTTTTGGACAGGTTGCTTCACAATGTGCGAATACATCTCTTGTCATTGAGGTGCAAGAACAAGAGAATAATACCGGCGAATTGGAAGAACAAATCTATGAACCAAATTTAGACGACATCTACGACGTCGATGATGATTAGGAAGAACGTACCGATAATTTAGGATGTATCCGAACCACAACTCCATCGGTTGTGACTGCTTCAACTCAGTCCGCTATGAATGTAGTACGGTGTGCCCTCGCCCAACCCATGAAACAGGTTGACTGGAGACATACTTCGATCTTCCACACTTTTCTTAAGTGCGGAGACAAGGACTGTAAGGTTATCATTGAATGCAATATCTTCAAACATTGTCTCTTGTTTGGGTTTGACTCCAGTCCCTCAGACCCGACCTTACAAGGTCTCCTAGATTGATACGTCTTCTATCCAAATCAAAGAATAGTGTCTCGTCCTAATTCAAATTCTTTCGTATAACAACACCATTTGGTGTGATGTAATTTCGATGGATGTGGGTCACCTAATATTAGGAAGACCTTGGCTGTTCGATCTTGATGTCACCATCTTTGGTTGATCTAATTCTTGTTCCTTCCTTTTCGAGGGCAAGAGGATTAAACTAAATCCCCTACGGCCCAAGACACTTGACGAGGGTAAGAAGACAAGTGCGCCAAAGAGCAAGGAACTCCATATCCTGAGCCCTTTCGTATTTGAACCGGAAGTCTCTAGTGATTCTATAATGTACGCTTTACTTATCCTCGAAAACCAACTGCTTCCGCAAAGTGAGCTACCATCGGAGGGTCAGCTTATTCTTAAGGAGTTTTTCAAAATTTTCCGTGAGGACCTCCCGAATCACCTACCGCCCTTGTGTGACATACAGCACGCCATTGATCTGGTTCCGGGAGCTACCTTGCCTAACCTACCCCACTATCAGATGAATCCTTCTAAGCATGCTGAGCTGCAACGGCAAATTAATGAGCTTATCCGAAAGGGGTTCATTCGTGAAAGTTTGAGTCCGTGTGCTGTACCTGCATTTCTAACTCAAAAGAAAGATGGCACGTGGAGAATGCATGTCGACAGTCGGGCCATCAACTGAATCACGGTCAAGTACCGTTTTCCCATCCCTCGGCTCGATGATATGTTGGATATGATGGCTGGCACCACGATCTTCTTCAAAATTGATTTAAAAAGTGGATATCATCAAATCCGGATCCGTTCAGGTGATGAATGGAAAACAGCTTTTAAAATAAAAGATAGCATGTATGAGTGGTTGGTCATGCCTTTTGGCCTCTCGAATGCTTCTAGTACTTTTATGCGGATGATGACACAAGTACTATAACCTTTCATGGGCAAATTTTTAATCGTGTACTTTGGTGACATCCTCATCTACAGCCAATCAACGGAGCAACACTTCGATCATTTACGACCAGTAATGCACAACCCTGTGGGATGCGAAACTGTATGCTAACCTTAAGAAGTGTTCGTTCTTCACTTCTCATATCAACTTTTTAGGTTACATTGTCTCCTCAGAGGGTTTGTCTGCCGACCCTGATAAGGTCACTGCGATAGTCGAGTGGCCCGAACCTAAAACCCTCACTGAGGTTCATAATTTTCATGGGTTGGCTACTTTTCACCGTCGTTTCATTAAGGAGTTTAGCACAATTATGTCCCCAATCATTGATTGTCTAAAAAGGGACGACCTTCATTGGACTAGCGCTGCTGCTAACGCGTTCCATGATATCAAGAAAATGATGATGGAGGCGCCGGTTATGCGCTTGTCCGACTTCAGTAAGGCGTTTGAAGTAGAGTGTGATGCATCTAGCCTTGGTATCGGTGGGGTGCTTAGTCAAGAACATCATCCCATTGCATACTTTAGTGAGAAGTTAAACGACGCTAAGCAAAAATACTCTACCTATGTTAAGAAATTTTACGCCGTAGTCTAGGCTCTCCGGTATTGGCGCCATTACCTCCTACCCAATGAATTCATTTTTTACTCAGATCATGAAGCTCTTCACTACCTTAACTCCCAAAAAAAATTGAATTCTAGATATGCCAAATGGGTTGAGTTCCTTCAAGACTACACTTTTGTTCTTAAACACAAATCGGGTGCCTCCAATACTGCTGCTGATGCACTGAGCTGTCGCGTGACCCTACTCTCGACCATGTATGTACATGTTACGGGTTTCGACAGACTCAGAAATGACTACTTATCTTGCCCTGATTTTGAAGAACTCTACAAAACCCTCGCTGATGGACAAGTACCCTCAATCGATGGATTTTATCTTCAAGATGGTTATTTGTTTAAGGCAGTGAAGCTCTGTATCCCACGGACGTCGGTACGATATTTTTTGGTAGGGGAAGTACATACTGGTGGCCTTTCCGGGCACTTCGGACGTGATAAGACCATCAAAGAGGTGGAACGTCAATTCTTCTAGCCTAGCCTAAAACGGGATGTTGCTAAAATTACTATCCAATGTTACACATGCCAATTAGCCAAACACCGAAAACAGAACACTAGTTTCTATAGCTCTTTACCGGTATCTGATCGTCCTTGGCATGACATTAGTTTGGACTTTGTGCTTGGACTTCCCCATACCGTCCGAAAACACGATTTCATTCATGTCGTCGTGGACCGTTTCTCCAAAATGGCCTACTTCATTCCGTGTTCCAAAACCTCGGATGTTTCCAAAGTGGCCAAACTCTTCTTTGATGAGATAGTTAAACTCTATGGCCTTCCACACACCATCGTGTCTGACCGAGATGTACGTTTCATGAGTTACTTTTGGAAAACTTTGTGGCCCTCGGTTGGTATGAAACTTAAATTTTCTATTGCCTATTATCCACAAACTGACGGCCAAACAGAAGTGGTAAACCGAAGTCTGGGTAATTTTTTACGGTGCCTTGTGGGCGAGCATAATCGTAACTGGGATTTAGTTCTTCCTGTCGCACAGTTTGCATACACAATTCGGTCAATAGGTCCATAGGCATGAGTCTATTTGAGGTCGTGCATGGTTACAAAGCTCGAAAACTTTTAAATCTTTTATCCATGTCACCATATGTTAGGATTTCTGAGTCTGCACGCGCATTTGCACAACACATTCATGAGTTACATCAGGATATTTAAAAGCACATCCATACCGGTAATGCTCAATATAAACTACAAGCTGATTCTCATAGATGGAAAAACTACTTCTAACCTGAAGACTATGTTATGATACGTATTCAGCCGGAGCGGTTCCCGCATGGGACCGTTAAGAAACTGCAGGCTCGTAGTGCTGGGCCATTTCGGGTATTGCACCGGGTGGACACGAACGCCTATATTATTGACATTCCCTCTGATTTTGGTATCAGCTCTACTTTTAATATTAAAGATCTGGTTGCTTACAAGGGTCCACCATCCATCCCTGATGACCCTTTCGTTGAGGCTTCTCTTGAGCCCGCTACTTCCCTTATCCCTGATTTCCTACCATCTACACTTCCTTTGCCTCTCCCACCAGCACAGAAAGAACTTATTGATGTCATTTTAGATGAGCAAACTATTTTATCCAGTGCTGGGAGCATTCAACGTTTCTTAGTTCGTTGGTGTGGATGCCTAGAGTCCGATTCAATTTGGATTACACGGGAGGAGCTTCAGCGTATTGATCCAGACCTTTTGGAGTATTAGCAGAGCTGCACTGAGCCGTGTTCGTCGAGGTCGACTTCTTCCAACCCGGAGGGAGTTGGTGCGGACACCAGTACGGAACCGCCTGTCACGTAGGGCCACGGTCGTCGCAGAAGGAGGGTCCAGCCATTTTCTTTATGGCTGGATTGATTTGATTCGTTATGGTTGGATTAATTTGATTTTATGTTATTTTATTTTATGTTGATTGGATTTATTTGCATATTATTATTTTAGGGCTTTTATAAGATTATTTTATTTGTAGGGATCTTTTGTTATTTTGTAACCCTATATATGGGTTCATGCACTTGATTAGGGTTAATGATGATGAATGATTAAATTGCGTCCCTCTATTTTCTTCCTCCTCCTTTCTCTATTCTTCCCCTTCTTTCTCTTCTCTCCTTTCCCGTAGCCGTTCTACATCATGGCTCCTATAGATCCAATACATCTACATCAACATATAAATGTGACAATCCCTCTGCAATTAGAGTGGATGCATGCATGATCTACATTATGAAACATCCAAAATTTCCTGTTCTTTCATCGGAAAAGCTTCAAGAACAAGTCACACTCTCATACAAACAAGAAGGTAATCTTGTTGGGGAAATAAAGATAGATTACAAAAGAATTTCTCTTAGATTTGACATTTGTTGGATATCTCCCTTAGGTATGGTGACTACTCACGAAGGTGAGTTGAAGAATGTTGATAAGTGAGCTGGAAACTCCCAATGAAACCAATTTTCTCAACTACTCTCCGAATTTTATAGCATAGCAGCCGGATTTTTGGACTACTAGCAAAAAGACATAGTGAAGGAAACTAATTAGAACAAACACCATGTGATTGCTGTTAAAAAATATTTGTTTGAAGTGTATCATGTAGCTGGTTTGATTGAAATTTGTGTCCCCTAGATGCTTCACCAGTTACACTGCCTAATTAGAAGGCGCAAGTTAAGAAGAAGAGAAAAAACTAGACCCAAAGCTAACATGTGATCGAAATCTCATCCTAAAAAAAAACCCTAATTTGGTTAGAATTTTGGTCAAATTCATCGGCCCAAAGCTAACTTGGATCGAGCTAACTCACATGCTCCCCTTGCTTTTTAGCATAATTTTCAGATGCTTCTTTCTTTTTCTACTAAAAACATGTTGTTAGAAATAATACTTAATGTAACCGTGGTGCCCGGGATCAAATTGTTCTCTAGCTTCAAGTGGCACAGCCAGTTGTGATGCATGGCCGACAACCATAGTGTTGCATAAGTGAGAATTTTGTCCCTTGTGCGACGATTAGGATCAATTCATGGAGGCCATCGGATGTCACTTGCTCCAATTGCAATCACCAATGACAACTGGCTGTGGCTTAAATTAAGTCTTTTGTTTTTACTCTCTAGCTTGTTTCCACCATGGATATTGTTTTGGTTTTATGGTGACCAAGAATGCCCAAATGAAGCCAAGGACATAGCTCAAGTTGGAGAGTAATGGTATGATGCATTCTTTTCATTGTCCAATTCTGTGAAAGAGATGAGTTACCTTCCAAGTGCCTCACCGTCACTACGATCCAAGCAACAAACCGCACCCTCCATGTTCTCCTGCCCCTAGAAAGGAATTAATGGATTTTCTGCATGAACCCTAGAAGACTTTAAAATTATACAAAGCTCCATTCTTCTTTTTTTCTTTTCTTTTTTCTTTTTTCTCAACAAAACTCCATTTTTTATTAACTTGTAGTTTTACATAATCGTATGCAATTCAAATTGAATGCAACAACCTCTCGATTCGAAAGTGAAATTGATGCAACAACCATTCGATTCTTTTTTAACTTGTAGTTTTTCGCAATGATACTCTCTGGCTAGCGTCGTATTAGAAAATGTTCATTGGTCTCTATAAACAACCCTTTGATTCTTTGTCTAGTATTTTTCAAACATGTTAGTCAGGTCTATCTTTCCATATAAATTGCTAAAAGCTAAAAGTTAAACAGGAATTTGACAGCCATCAGTAATTGTGACATGTCATAATTAATGATGGTTTTGATATGAAATCTTGAAGCACTAGAATTTTGTCCAACACATAAAATTGAATTGAGTTTTCTTGTTTCAAAGCTAGTGATTATGATATATCATAATGATGGTTTTAATATGAACCGTTAGAATGCTAGAAGTTTGCCCAAAGAATTAAAATTGAGTGATTTGTTTGATTTGTTTCTGACTTCAGATTCTAAGCCTGAGGTGTTTATTTCTAAGATCAAATTCTCACAAGGGGTTATTCACAAAAAAAAAAAAAAAAAAAAAAAAAAGCTAAAAGGATAAATCACACCTAAAATCATCAAGTACAGATAAGCAAGGAGAAGATACGACGGCATTAGAAAGGCATTGCGAAGCCACCTAACTAAAGGATAACCACAAGCAGTGTCCCCTGCAGTGTCTATAAATCCAGCCCTACCCTCTCTATATTCAGTAGCCCAAACACATAGGCTCTCAGTTCTCTTGAAGCATGGGGAAGTATGTTGTGGCTAGCCTCATACTCCTAATTAACCTTACATCACTCCTTCCTTCTCTTGCTTGTCCCTACTGCCCTTATCCAACCCCTCCTCCCCCTAAGAAGAAACCCCCAAGACCACCATCACCACCAAAGGTCCATCGTTCCCCTCCTCCGCCACCACCATCTCCACCCCCACCATCCCCACCACCACCATCACCACCAAAGCCAAAGCCATGCCCGCCACCACCATCACCACCACCAAAGCCAAAGCCATGCCCGCCACCACCCAAGGCGCCATCATCCAATTGCCCGATCGACACGCTAAAGCTCGACGCATGCGTCGACCTCCTTGGAGGGCTTGTGCACATTGGAATCGGCGAGGATGCGAAAGAGAAGTGCTGCCCGGTCCTCGAAGGGCTCGCCGACTTGGACGCAGCTCTGTGCTTGTGCACCACCATAAAGGCCAAGCTCTTGGGCATAAACATCCTTCTGCCCGTTGCTCTTGAGGTGCTGGTGGACTGCGGCAAGCACTTACCATCTGACTATCAGTGTCCTTCTTAGGTTATATAAGCTTGTATCATGTCTTGTGATATGCTTTCATTTGTGTTTGCTTGCATCCTTACCTTCTGAAGCTCGTCATCGTGAGAGGTTTAAATGCCTCTCTGTCCGTTTATTTGAAAGTTTTAAATAAAAGTCCTCCATGCCTGCTTCTATTTATTTTTAAGAATGAATTATTATTATTATTATTATTATTCGTGATATGCTTTGATTTGTGTTTGCTTGCATCCTTACAGGTCTGAAGCTCGGCATCATGAGAGGTTTAAATGCCTCTCTGTCCGTTTATTTAAAAGTTTTAAATAAAAGTCCTCCAAGCCTGCTTCTATTTATTTTTAAGAATGAATTATTAAGATAATTATGTAGGACCATAATTTTCAGATGTGCTATTAAAAAATCAGATCTAAAATTTTTAGTTGCTAAATTATTAGGATAAGCTTAAGTTTACTCGATAAAATTACTCATAAATAATTTAAAAACTAATAAGTTGTGTTGATTACATTCTTCCGTTCCCCATTCATCATTCAAAGAAAGAAGCTTCTCTCTTGCGCTTGTTTCGACAAATCTTTGATCGTTCGACGATAGGTTTCAATTATTCATTATTCATTGGCTATTAATTGAATTTTTAGATAAAAAATTATATGAATTAACACTCAACCTGGAATCTCATGTAGTTAGAATACTAAAGTCTATGCATTGCTTAACTGGGAGCAACGGTATATAGCCTGGCCTGGTAACAAAATTTGCCCTTCTTTTCTTTGATCCCAGGATTAAATATCTCAAAAAATCTCATAAAAATATGAGGTGCCGAGAGCAAAAGACCAAATTAATTATAAAAACGAGGGCTTATTGATATTGAAATATACAAGCTGAAACCAGACCATACTAAATTAATGCAACAAAGACGTCGCAAGGTACGTGGGGTTTGTTTCCAACTTTACGTTTTCACGGAATCTTTCGACCAAAAAGAAAGGAAAACAAGCTACAAGTACGATACGACGCCTAGTTTGACGTGGTTTAAGAAATATCTTAGTGATTGAGTGGAAAGCAGCTAAGACAAGACCCAAAGACTTTATTAGCGTCTGGTCAAGTCACCCAAACAAGATTCCCTCTGTATCTTTCTTTCACTTTCTAGGTAACCGATTTCTATTATTTTACTTGCATGTTGAGCCAGGGCTTCCTTTCTCTTTCTAAGAACAAAAAAGAGGAAAAGGTCACCCAAACGACAAAGAGTTTGGATAGCAATCTGCTCAAGCCCAAGGGGTTAACCATATCCTAGCCGGGCTGGGCCAAGTATGTTCAAGTTCCATTCATGTATCATTTTAAATGAGCTTGAATTGGCAATCTTCAACTCCTGTTTTTTATAAAACTCTTCACTCAATCCCAATTTGGCATAACTTATGCTCGCAAAATTATCTTAAAGTCACAAGAACCTTTCTAACCGATTGTCTTCCTCTAGTTACTCAGTTTATGTTTCTTTTTCCAATATTCTCTTGTAAGACATCACTGTAACTTTTTAATACTTCTATAATGAATTGGGGGAAGTTTCTCACTTCCTTCACTTTAGGATATTAGGCTTGACGGGTTGATGATTAAAAATATTAAGTTTGGCCCGTCTTCTAGGTGATTAAATTATGAATGAGCCACCGGCCCGGCCCACCACCAAGCTGAACCCTAACTCTTCCAATAACATCTCAATTAAAACTTGCTGCCTATAAACTCTCGACCAATCCACCCCTCTCCTCTATGTCTTTCAACTTTCGCGGTATCTCTCTTCTTTCTCCTAATTAACCTAACACCGCTCCCTCCTCTTTAAGGCAATCGGTATTGCTGATACCTCGCTCTTCCTTCTTAAGAAATAAACCATCACCACCACCACCACCAAATGCCAATTCACTCTCGGCAACGCCACAACCGACAGCTAAAGCCATGCCCCCTTACCCAAGGCACCAATAGGAAAGTGGCCGGTCAGAAGCTCAATGCATGCATCGACATACTCGGAGCGCTCGTTCTTATCAAAATTGGAAAGGAAGCAAAGAGTACTTGAAGGGTTCATTGGCGTGGATGCAGTAATATGCTTCTGCGCCACGATGAAGAACAAGCTTATGAATATGGAAATTCCAAATTTTAATCTGGGTCAATGTGCTAAAAGGAAAACAAGAAAAGAAGCATCAACCACCTCATGCAATTATGTAAAGAAGCATACATAAGAGACAGACATCTCTTATGCAATTTTTTATGATGGCAATAAACATCCATAAGAGTTACCGCCCTTGTTGTGCCAACTAATGAAAAGAAGCATCAAATCATAAAAAAAAAGAGTAAAAAAGCATCAAAACCCGATTGGATACAAGCGAACATGAACTAGTGGGCCTCTTTTCATGAGGATCAACTAATGAAGATTGAGTTCAGGTTGTATCTTTTGTGTGAAAGATTGATTCGTCTTCTTAGGGATGTCAGTTGTTGGATAGTGCAATGGCCGCTTCAAGATCCGTACATATGGATGACAAAAAAAGTTCAGAATGCTTTGAGAGTTGTACAAGATGCATTCCAACGGTTAATATCGTGAAAGAAAATCAACCATTCTTAAGATACAACCCGGTCCCTTGAAGATTAGGTATGAACTGAGTACGTTGGGAGCATTTGATAGGATCAAAAAACGCAGCCACTGCCTTTTCTTAGCATAGGATCTCCATGGCGCTATGTACCTTTGCATACTCCGGAACCTTCTGCTCCATTTCAAAAGCAATAACTTCCACCAATCATAGACTAACCTATCAAGGCAGAGAATTGATCCGATAGGAAAGAAAGAAATTTTTTTTCAATCCGCTCAACTAGAATCTCTCAAAAAATAACTAGAAGAAGATAGAAAAATTTCGAAAGTAGAGCTTAAGTCGCTTTTTTTTTCATTGATGATTAAAAAAAATTGAGATACATATTCTATTTATAATGGTAAGGTCCGTCCTTACACAATTTGGATCGGTTCCTCTTCCGAGTTTTAGTAGGATTCTTTTTTCTAAAATAGACATTATTAGTAAAAATAAAAAGCTAAAATTCTTGAGGAAGTAGATCTCGACTTTTATATCAACTTTGCCTTCTATCGCTTTGTTTGATTTTTTTTCAGATAGAGAGTTATGCCCGATCAAAAAAATTTCTGAAAAGAAAACTTTCAATTTGACTGGCTCATTTCGGATTCCAAATAATAGAATTTGGGCTCTATTGCTACAAGTGCCACCTCTCAAAGTGTGAGGCGTCATGTCGTAGATCTTAAAATATTATTCGATTTAAAAAAATCATCTCAATCGGACATCGTATGACCAAGTTATGATCTTCAGAAGTTTGGCCTGTTACTCGGCTTTCCGATGCAGCGGATCTTGCTTCTGAATTCTGTACTGCTCGTAATGGCTAAAGTAGTTCAAATTA
Organism: Phoenix dactylifera; assembly: GCF_051530095.1. NCBI lineage: Eukaryota > Viridiplantae > Streptophyta > Magnoliopsida > Arecales > Arecaceae > Phoenix > Phoenix dactylifera. The sequence goes on along the minus strand of NC_143191.1, from coordinate 49,170,795 downwards.
ATATTATGGAGAGTCTCCTGAATTAAGAATAAGTCGTTACTTCTTCAATTTTACTTGTTATGACAATTTGTCCATGCATCCTACCAATGCCGTAATAATTTTTCTGCCGTTATGAGTTGGTTTGTTCCCTAGTGCTAGAGGTGCGGATAAGGAATATTTCACCAGTCCCGTCGGTCAAAAAGGAATAATATAATAATTCTGTTGTTTACCGCATCATGACAACCTCATGCAAGCAATGGACATAACAATCATTGTATGATATCTTCCATTGCTTACAGAATAAAACAGTATTTGTAATTCAAAGTCTATTTTGATGATTTATGAAAAAAGGTTAATATACACATAATTATATTTTACGAATAATGATTCAAGCAAATAATATTGTTATTTGTTATTATTATATATGGGTTTCTCTTAACTTGTTCTAAAGTAGTAGTCCCCAAGATCGAATGGGAAAATCGAGGTTGTTCTTTCAGCTAACCTTGAGGGGCCTTCACAATGGGACAAAATGTTATTGAAACATCTTTTTTACTTTTATTTTTTCCTTGATGAAAGTTATTAAAACATTGTTGGAACTTAGAACAGAAACAGTTCATAAAAATTTCCATGAAGACAGGAGTTTCTGAGTGATGATGAGAGAGGGAGAGAGGTTATTTCTGAAGCAGGGCAGAAGACTATTATGGAATGAGATCTCGGACAGCTCCTTTGATTTCTAATGGGCTCAGAAGGGACAGCCACTATTATTATGATCTCAAGGCAAAGGATGAAACAGTGCTTGAGGTTACAACCTTATTCTAAGTTCGTCCTGACCCCAGATTGGCTTGAGGATGCCAAGAATGGCAGAGCCTGAATCAAGGAATTTCTATCCGTTGGGATGGGCTGAATTAGGTCCAAGTTGTCACCGATTTCGGACGTCCAGCTTATTAGATCTTGATCCAACACAAGCTTGAGTCTAAATGTTAGCCTGGGCCTTTTCAGGTTGGATCTTTGGGTTGGTGCAGTTCATTGACATTCTTACTTATATGCTTGAGCATTTTTAATCAATTGAAAAAAAGACATTGTAATGCTGAGAAGCTTTTAGAAAACTAGAGATAATATAGCTAAGTGCAGTTTTGGATAATGTATCAAAGTTATAGTTTGAGATGACATGTTGTAGTTCAGGCAATGAAGTTTGTTCTCCAACAATAACACTTGTTGTGATGGTGATTTGTTAAGTACTAGCTAAAGTTAATTGACATTACCAAATCTAAAAATAGGATGCTTTAAAGAAAAGGTGGATGGGAGATCACCATTGATAGGAGAAAGAACTACCCTTCTTTAATACGGTCTTTTGTGGAGATTCATTGCCAAGTCCTAATCCTATTATGATTTATATTTAGTAAGTTGCTAGTTTTAGTAACTTTATGATACAGGTCATCTTTTACTTAAATTGAATCTTAAGCTTAGTTTATTTGAGCTTGGTTTTTACTTAGCTTGAGATATTGATGATTCGGACTTTTAGTAGGAGATACTGGCATTTTTATCTTGTAGTGGGATAGAGAGAGTGGTTTTATAAACATGAGGGAGAGAGGCATGTGAAGAAACTAGGAGAAATTTTTTTTTACATGTGGAGCTTTTTCAGTGAGGCATCTTTGTTAGAGGAGAAACTATTTGTTTCAATTTTTTTTCTCATTTGAATAAATTTATTTTTCTCTTTTTTTTTTTTGCACTATTATTTTCTTATCCCAATTCTTTGCAAATATATATATTTTTTGTTTATATTGGCACAGTCGATCTACTTTGAATGGTATGTTGTTCTTCAGTCTTAACTATCTTGCACTTTAACTTTGTCCGTTCTTAGACTTCTAAGATAGATTGTGAAATAAATTTTAAAAAAAAAAAAGCGATCAACTAAAAGATCCTTTTTCTAGAAAGGTAAAGAGAAAGTAGGTGGCTTCATTGTCTTGGTGAAATAGTCTAATGTATGCAAGAATGGGGAAGAAGTTGGTTAATGCTGCTTTTTTACTTTAAGAAGCTTGATGCCTTTTTAATTATACTTCGTTTACTCACAATATAGGATCTCATCCAAAATGACTAGTCGTAAGGTATTATTTGTGTTTTTTGATCATGTAAAAGTATCTAAATTAAATCCACCGAATAACCGATGTGGGACTAAAGACATGCTTGCACGAGTCCTCACAGTCTCTCTCTCTCTCTCTCTCTCTCTCTCTCTCTCTCTCTCTCTCTCTCTCTCTTCATTATTCACCAATCCTCAGAACGACTTGTTAAACTTGCGAATCCTATCTCATCTGGGAAATTTATAGATTTTGAGCAAATAACAGAATTTTTATCCAACATAAGACCTTTAAGAATTGTGGATGTTTCAATCTGGAAGGTTACTCAGATAGATTCTCAGCAGGCTCCTGCTGTCAATCCATCTATAACGATGGTCTTCTTTCCCCTTGGGTTCCCTCCAAAGCAGTGATGCATACAACCATGGTTCTCTCAAATTAAGGGTCTCTGGTGAGTTTAGGTTGTCGGCTGCGTGATAAGGACCAAGAAACAACATCTCATTCTTCCATCTACTGCTCTTTCACAAAAGAATTTGGTTTTGTAAGAACTGCTTAAGATTCAGCAAAAATAATCAGCTCGCAGATTAGAAAGGCCTGCGAACGGCTAGTGCTAATTGTCGACATATCTAGAACGAAAAAAAAAAAAACGTTTAGAGCACGTTTGGTTGGAGAAACTTGAGCTATGTGATGAAAATTAAAATAAGCGACTTCCATTCCAACCAAACTTTATTTCGATTTCGATTTTAGAGGGGAATGGAAATGCCTCAATTCTCCAAAACTCAATCTTGATTTTTTTTTTCTAGAATTCAAATTTTATTCTTTTTTTTTAATTTTAATTTCAATTAAGAACCAAATACATAAGATAATATAGCCGTTCCGATTTCTATTCCAATTAATTCCAATTCTGGTTCCAATTCTGATTTCTGTTGCGAACGAAACGTATCCTTAAGAGTCTTTCTTCATGGAAGCCATCCATCACTTCCGTATTGTTTGAAGTTCTTCAAATTTTCCAGCGGTTGGAAAGCTCATTAACTGGAAAGAGAAAAAGGTCATTAAGCGTTGGAACTCTCCTAACCTTTTGCTGCCTATTTCAAATCTTCAACCAGTGTTTTAGTATAATCTCTCTTGGTTGTTTTCTCTTCCCTCTATTCTATAATATTTTCCTTTTAATTTAAAAAAGTTAGGGGCAGGGTACCTGTTGTGGAAAACTGGACCCGGGGTAACCGCGGACCGAGGAGAAGGAGCTTCGGCAGGGGATGCGGCGGTGGACAGCTTCCGCCGGGGGACCTGCAAGAAGCCGGGGTCTGGAAGTTTCGGCACCGGAACTCCGATGCTTAAGTCAGAGGGGTTTTTTGGTGGAGCAAGCAGAGAGGTTACGTAAAAGAAAGATCTCCCTTCAGAAGGAAGAAGTCCCTTTTTTTATAAGAGGGGTGTATGGGTTACATGTGACGTAACTGTACGAATTAATGAGTTACCGTAGTGATTGGACGTGATCGTGTGAATTAATGAGTTACCGTAGATGGCCCGAGATTTTGGACTGGCTGGCGGTCCATTGAGATCGTGCACATTTAATCGTTGGCATTCGTTGAGGCGGAGATCGCGGGATTAGACTCCGGATGAGGAGGAGAGGCATTTGATTTTCGGTGGATTGGAGGGGTCTGCTTCTTCCTTTGATTGGGTCTTCTTTGGGCTTGAGGTCGATCGGGCTCAACTTAACCGAGACTAAGGCTGCAAGCTCTGAGGCTGGGCGCGCTGAGGTCAGGCACCTTGAGGTCGAGCGCCTTGAGGGTTGTCGCCGTCACGCTCGCCATCAAGTGCCGGCGATATATCCACGTATTTTGATCAATCCATTTTTCCCCCAACACTACCCTCCGACTTCCGAGTTCGAGCCATTTGCGAGCTCGAGCGAAAGAAGTAGTTATCTTCATCACGCTGGTGGAATCAGATGGCTTTAAATCGCCCCGCTGTTTCACGCATTTCAGGAGCATCTTTAATGAGAGCACGAAGCGGCGGCCTTTCGCTTTCCGAGGCAGTTTCGGGCCACAGGTTCATGATGAGGCTCCAATATCCGACGAGACGCCGCTTCGATTTTGCTTTTAAAGCATCGATCCAAGTTGATACGCTGCTTCGGTTTCCGAGGCCGACATGTGGCGCGATCTAGACGGGAAGCGTAGTTTGGCTCTGTCGATCTGAGCCGTCGGGGGGGGGGGGGGGGGGTCTATATAAACTCTAGCCCGGCCCTAAAAGCTCTCATTTGGCCGCCGCAGCTCTTGTCTTCTTCTTCTTCCACCTTCTTCTTACTTTTTTTTTTTCCAATCGTTGCTTAGTTTCCTCCGGCGGCGCTCCGAAGCTTTTTCGGTGAAACCCACAGTAGGTCTCTTACCCATGTTTGCTTGGAGGATTGCTGTTTTTCTTTTCCTTCTTCCCCTTCCTTTTTCTTTATTTTCTTCTATTTGGTGAGCACGTCAATGTCAGATGGTGCTTCATCTTTCGGTAGGGACCTTTCTTGTAGGAGGGAGGTTGCATCGGAGATGGGCCATGGCCCAGAGGGAGTCGGGTCGAACTTGGCCGAGGAGGAGTTGGATTTGATTCGAGCCCGGTTTTTCCCCCAGTGCGGGTTCCGCCTTGAGCCTGCAAGGCCGGAACACCAGGTGACAAGACCTCCTCCGAGTCGGATCGGGGTGTACGTAGAGACACTTTGGGCCGGCCTGCAATTCTCTCTGCATGGGTTCGTGAACAAGCTCCTGGCGGCATATCAACTCATCGCAGCACAGCTCGCTCCGAACTCGTGGAGGACCATTATCGGCTTTTTATCTCTTTGCCTTGCGCACGGGATACCGGCCTCGTTAAACATCTTCCGTTGGTGTTTCATGTTGAAATCCAATCTCGCGGACGGAGAATGACTTTACCTTGCCCTTCGGGGTGGTAGACCGTTCTTCCGAGGTGCTCCTTCCTCCATTCGTGGGTGGAAGGAGAAATTTTTCTTCCTCTCCTTCAAGCGCATGTGGGAGTTCGACCCGTCGTGGGGGCAACCTCGGCTCAAGGCCATCAACACGCTCCCCAAGCTTTTGGTGAGCGAGCAGAAGATTCTCAATGCTCTTCACAGCCTTGAGGGGGACATTTTTCTGAATGATCTCCTGAGCGAGGAGGCTCGGGTGAACATTGGCCTAAGCTTGGCGCGTCCCGAGGGTAAGGGCGGTTGCACTGCTCCTCCCCTGTTTCGTCGTCTTTTGTCTTACTCATTTTCTTTTTTTATTATCACTTTTTGGTGCCGATCTGACACTTGAGCTCTTTCTTCTCTTCAGACATTGCAGAGATGGTGACCAGCAATGCGGCCCTTCTCGCCAGGTACAAGAAGAAGGCTAGATCGGCCTCGACTTCTACTCCTACCGAGGTGGGGGACCTTGAGTCTGGGACTTCCGAGTTCATCCGGAAGGAAGCTACCTTCGTCGAGCACGCGACCTCTTCTTGGGCTGCGAGGGATCCTACGGCTCCAACTTGCCCGACCCCTATTTTCCAGTGACCCTGTCAGGTTATTCACTTGCGGCGCTCGATTCCCGAGCCGGGCAGTGGTCTCGGGATCTCGAGCTCTTCTCACCATTCTCTTCTGAGCTCGGCCAGGCCTAGCATCTCGAGCTCTTCAACGGCCGACGTCCCGAGCTCGTCAAGAGCCGGGTGCCGCTCTGAGAGGAGGCCCTTCTGCCCGGCGTGGTCGGTCTGAGCGGACAACTCGGCCCACCACGACAGCAACGTCGCACGCAAGGTAGTTCGCTGTGCGCTGCTCCCAGCCGATCGAGCTGAGCTCGAAGTCGTCGATATCGGCAGCTTTGTTGATCAGGCCTACTGTTTCGCTATCCGAGTAAGTTATCTTCTTGCTTTAAGTTTCATATCCTCCGAGTTCGCTTTCTCTTGCGCAATTGACGAACTTTTATCTTTGACCGCTTGAATTGAACTCTGCGGATCATTTGCTTTCACAGGTGACTCCGGTATTTTTTGGCGAATTTCACTAAGTCTCTAGGCTCAGCTTTCCGAAAAATCCTGCTAAGTCTTTGGGCTCGGACTCCGAAAAAATCCCGCTAAGTCTTTGGGCTCGACCTTCGGAAAAATTCTGCTAAGTCTTTGGGCTCGGACTTAATCGCAGTGTAGACCGAGGCTGAGCTGCCATTCGACCATCGGAGCTTGCATGTCTCTTGACCTCGAACTTGGTCGAGGCGCTGTTAGGCGGGACCCGAGGTCGAGGGACACTAGGTTCGCGGCCGATGCAGCTGGGCGCCCCTAAGCTTGGTCAGGACATCGTTAGGGAGAGCTTGGGATTGTCGCAGCAGGCCATCTCGAACTAGGTCGAGGCATCCGAACTTGGTCGGGCATCCGAACTTGGTCAGGCATCTGTTTGGCAAGACTTGAGGTTGTGGGAGACTGAGCTCGAGGTTGGCGCTACGGAGCGTCCCGAGCTTGGTCAGGGCATTCCGAACTTGGTCGGGGCATCCTCTAGTTCACAAGTAGATCATTAGAAGAAGCGCTGAATAATCGAGAAAAAACCTTGAGAAACGCTTTATTGGTTGCGTCCTTAAACACTGGAGACCCCTGGGGGGCTTTACTGATAACACATTCGGAGGTTCACAGAGTGCCAGCTTCGGGGAATGGGAGTTCCTTGAAGGGACTCCAATTTGTACGCTCCGGGCCGCTGGACTCGAGCAATTCGATATGGCCCTTCCCAATTCGGGGCGAGCTTCCGTTGCTCGGTAGGTTGAGAAGCTTCAGCTTTCCTCAGGACGAGATCTCCTACTTTGAAGAGCTTGACCTTTACCCCGAAATTGTAGTATTGCGCTGCTTTCTGTTGATATCTTGCCATGCGGACTCAAGCGGCCTCCCTTGTTTTTTCGAGGAGATCCAAGTTACTCTTGAGCTGGGACGAGTTGGAGGCTGCATCGTAGTTCTCCACCCTTAGTGACGGGAGTCCGATTTCTAAAAGGATGACCGCCTCTGTTCCGTAAGCCAAGTTGAAGGGGGTTTCACCGATAGGAACTTGGAATGTAGTTTTGTAGGCCTAGAGGACTTTCTACAGATCTTCAACCCATTGCCCTTTGGATTGGTCGAGTCTAGCTTTGAGTCCCTGAAGAATGGTACGATTTGTCACCTCGATTTCTCCGTTCGTCTGCGGATGAGCGACTGAGGTGAAACGATGGTTGATGCCGAGCTCGGAGCAGAACTCCCTGAAGCGGACGTTGTCGAACTGGCGGCCGTTGTCGGATATGAGGACACGGGGGAGCCCAAACCTACAGATTATTGATTTTCAGACGAAATCTCGCATTTTTGGCTCGGAGATTTGGGCTACCGGTTCGGCTTCAACCCACTTGGTGAAGTAGTCGATGGAGACAATGAGGAACTTTTTCCGTTCCATGGCCTGGAAAAATTGACCCAAGATGTCGATCCCCCATTGGGCAAACGGCCAGGGGGTGCTGATCGAGGTCAGTGAAACTGAAGGTCGACGTTGAATGTTGGCATTTCGCTGACATCAATCGCACCTTTGGACGAAGTCCACGGCGTCTTTTTGAAATATGGGCCAATAATATCCTTGGCGTAAAATCTTGTGGGCCAGGGCCCGACCTCCTAGGTGGTTCCCATAAATTCCTTCATGGACTTCTCGCATGGCATAATCCGTCTCTGAGGGACGGAGGCATCTGAGGAGGGGAGAGGTGAAGGACCTACGGTAGAACTTGCCTTCGTATAAGAGGTATCAGAAAGCCTGACGCTTGATCCGGCGGGCTTCGAGCTCGTCGTCGGGGTGGATTTCGCTCTGTAGATAGTTGACAAACGCATCTATCCAGCTTGGTTCGGTTTCGAAGCAGAGAACTAGTTCAGGCTCTTCGGTGTTGGGTGCTTGGAGATACTCGAGCGCTGTGGTCTTCGGAAGGTCGCTCATGCGGAAAGTTGCCAGTTTTGATAGCTGGTCCGCCCTCGCGTTCTCCACTCTAGGAATGTGCTGGATATCGAAGGAGCTCAGTGTGGAAGTGATGTCTCGCACCTTTTAGAGGTACTTTTGCATCGACGGCTCCCTCGCTTCGAAATCTCGTAAGATCTAGCTCACGACCAGTTAAGAGTCATTGAAGACCTTCAGGTTCTCGACCTTGAGCTCCTTCGCCGTCCACATGTAGAACCCATAGTTGCCTCGGGGTGGATTTGATTTTCGGTGGAGTGGAGGGATCTGCTTCTTTCTTTGACTGGGTCTTTTTTAGGCTTGAGGTCGATCGGGCTCAACTTAACCGGGACTAAGACTGCAAGCTCTGAGGCCAGGCGCGCTGAGGTCGGATGCCTTGAGGGTTGTCATCGTTGCGCTCGCCATCAAGTGCCGATGATATATCCACGTGTTTTGAGCAATCCATTTTTCCCCCAACAGTAACCTTCCACCATGCTGCCTCAAAAGAAGGAAAAAATACTCGTAGTGGGGTGTCTAGGCTGGACATGTCACATTTCTTTATCAAACATGCATCATTCAAGCTTTTAGGCTAATTTTCTGATAGCATCATGTTTTATGAAATTATTTGTCACTGTATCATTCCTCAAAAGGCAAAGCATTAAGTTAGGATTTATGCTCCCATCTAGCACTAAGTTGTTCTAAAATGGACTTTTGCGGCTACATTGAACTACTAATTTTATTTTCTATATTACAAATTATTTTTATTATTTATAAAAAATTAAAAAAAAATTATGTTCACGATTTTTTCCAACGCTACTGCTATCACAATCACTATCACTATTATTTTTTCTCCGTCATTATTATTGCCGTTAGCTATCTCCATCATTTCCGCCGTCGTCTTAATGCCGTCCGGATATCCACTACCATTGCCACACGCCAATATGGCAGTGATTATACCTAAGTTCAACAATTTAATTTTGAGAACCAGCTTGGCTTTTATCAACCAGGTTTGTAGGGATTCGGAAAGTTGGGAGTAACTGGTATGCAAGTTTGACCTTTCATCTTGAGCCTTTTTGAATTTTGACCGTATGAACAGCTAGTTTAGCGGGTACTTAGTAGCACACATAGCAACGTAGAAATATATATACAATAAATATTATTTCTTTTTTTTTTTTAAGTAGGTTGGGGTGAGGGGGGATGCACATAAAATTTTGTGTAGGCTCGCCACAAAGAAACAAAAATCATACAGGGCCGGAAACGGAAGAAGAAAATATGGAACGAGTTTTGTATTTTACCATATATTTTTTTAGTATACATCTTAAGAAAGGAATTTAAAAATTAAAAACTCCTTCTGAAAAAAAAATTGTGCGCACAACATTCTTTTTTTTTTTTCATTAAATCTTTCTATCCGTCCTCTTCCTCATCAAAGCTAGAAAATTATGGACTATATGTTGGCACTGATGAACCCATACTCTGAACATCATGTATCAATTTACGTAGAGGTATGTATTGATTTTTTAAATAATTAATTTACTTGGTATGTATTACCTGGCCATGTAGCATGGACCGGTAAAAATTATGTTTTCAAAATTGTACATCAATTTACCTGCAATTATGTACTGGATCACTGCTGAGTGTGTATTAAAGAATTGTGCAGTATATATTTGGAAATCGACGGTGTGTATCGTTTGGTAAGGCTATAAATAGGTCGGATTGAATTGTGACCCGACCCATTTTGGAGGATTCGTGGGGCTAAGTCAGGTTCCAAACTTGGATCCATTTTTATTTTTCGAGTCAGGTCTAGGTTTATTGAATTCAGATCCGATCCGACCCATTTAAAATTTTGATAATTTTGGATTTTCAATCCTACGAACCGATCCGATCCAACCCAACCCAACTCGAATCTGTAAATAGACATGTACACAATATCTAAAGCCAGGTGAAAGAAAAGGGGTTTACACTTGGCATTCGGAGTAGTTGGAGGGAAGTGTATAGTTTAAAGAGGAGACATGAAACTGACAGACTACTACTAAGTTCCTATTTGATAGAGCTGTTGGCAGTAGTGCTTTCGAAAGTAGAACTTTTATAAAAAGGCTATTTGTTGTTTTGTAACTATATTTCTAAAGTGTTGTGGAACTTTAATATGTGTTTAGTAAACAAACTGAGAAACTACTTTTTGTATGACAAAATGATCGAAAAGGATATTGCATAGTATTATCCAACAGAGCATAATAAAATATAATATGTATTAATACATAAATATATGATATAGTATAGTATTACTATAATATAATATAACATTATTATAATATAGTAATATCATAATATAGTAATATAGTATTACGCTTTTCTCCTTGTTGTCCGCTCCTCCTCGTATATAATATAGTATAATTACATAACATAATATTAAATTATTTAACATAACATATCAATGTATTATGATATAATGTACTATAATATAATATTTATAGTATAATATAATAATAAAGGTATAAGTATTATAATTATTAACGTAAATCAATTTCTCATCCTTCTAATGACTGTGGTATAACAAAAGTCCTTATTGACCAAAACTACCATTTTCGGTCCAAAAATTCTGCTAATCGTAATTTTCGGTCCAAAATCTGTTTAGCATGTATTGTGTACACAGTTAAATAAGGTTTGGAACACACTTATATAGCCTGGCATACAGTTAAGTTTTCTTGAGACATCATTAATATAGCCCGGCATATAGTTAAATCTTTCTAGTACATAGTTAAGTAAATTTAGTATACAATTATATACGGTTTGAACACAGTTAATTTAGCTTGGTACACACTTAATATATCTTGGAACATAATTAATCAAGGCTTGCACACAGTTAATATCCCACCAAAAACTTTGCCAGCCATCTTTAAAAGCTGAAGTCCAAGGTAAACATATATCGATAAACTTCACCAATACAATTAATGTGTTCCTAGGCGATTACCAGCTTCAACTTCACTAATACATATATCGATAAACTCCTCCATCAATTTGTCATTCCAAATGGCCTTCTTCTTCTCAGCTTGGGTTGATGGACTAGCAAGGGTATGTTGGCTCTTCTTAGACATTTGTTCTTCTTACAATGCAACAACAAAGATATGAAATATTTTGTCAATCAGAAATTATGATTTCATCCATAATCATAAAGCACCTTGTAAAGCATATCTAAATTTGTACAATTTACATATATATATATATATATATATAGATTACACACATATATAACTTACTTAGATATCTATTTCTTGTACATAAATAAATTACTTATGCATTCAAAATATAATTAATGGGTAAATTTATTGCATAGATTCCATACGGACCACTAAAAGTAACAATTTACTACATATTATGTCAATTAAATTAATATTATACACATGAACCACCAACTTTACTAAGATATCAAATTAATATTCCATAATGACCGCGCTGTTACAGAGAGAGATCCTCTCTCTGTAATAGGATTGATCTCGCAGTGTAATATGGATCGCGAGATCAATTGGGAGAGAGAGTGGGTGGACCGCGATGGCGCGGTCCACGCTGAGAGGTGGATAGCGATGTCGCCGTCCTCTATCATCCTCTCTATCTTCTCTGATGTCCTCTCTGGCTACCTTTCCATCTCAATAAAGCTCCCGATGGTCATTAGCCTCCCGTTTTCATCAAAAAATTAAAACCTTTCACCTAGAAAAAAAATCTCTTATAAAAGTATGATCACTATATCTATCTAACTATAGTAAGAAAGATTTAAGTAATTTACAAATATTTGTTATTAGATACTTTTTAGTGGTCCGTTAACTAGGCTTGGTCCGGACGCTACCGGGCATCAAAACGGCTACTCCGCCCTCACGAACGTCACATCATGATCACCAATCTTAAAGCATCCCAGCCGTCCCAAGTCCCGACCGCTCGCTTTTACCACCGTTAAATCTTCGTTCTCGGATCTTTATTTATTTATTTATTTGTTTATTCTTATACCACCATTAAATCTTTTCTTACCCAAATCTCTTCATATTTTCTCAGGAATTTGGCCTCTACCCTCTGCAACTGTTGTACAAGATTTTAGCTGGCCATTTCATGTGACACAGTAGTTGGACAAAGTAGCTGACCCTTTCCTTCTTGCGATCTGATGAGCACTACCATATTGGAGTTATTGCAGTTTCCTCTGGATTTATTGGGATACTGTACTGTGCACACTGGTGCTTACAAATATGATTTTTTTTTTTTTGCTAAAACAAATGAATATATAGCGGATACGGATACATCCAAAAAAATCCAAAAGCTAATAAGTCTCGGAAGACACCGGGTAGTCTCTCTTATCCAGCCACAAGGTTTTCTCAGAATGATCAGCCATATAGGAGGTTACCCAATCTGTTGTCCCGTTAGCCTTTTGATATACATACTTGACCTGGAGGGCCATTCCATTCCTTATCATCTTTCGAATATTCTTATACAAATATAATGCTTTTATCTTCTCAAACTATCAGGAGGTTTATTATGATTCCCTACTGTGTGGATATCAACACTTGGGCCTTACCAGATGGTTGTATCCTCTATAGTCTTGAGCTGGGTTTTCTACTTACTGTTTGTATTATCATAGTCATCCTTTCTTTTTCTGATGCCATCTATCTAAGATATTTTCTCTTTTTTTCTTTTCGTTATTATGTAACTCTCAAACTCTATAGTTTTATTGGAATCAAGCTTAATGCTCCCCTTTCTACCAAAAAAATAATAAATAAAATAAAAAATAGAACTTCGTCACATAAATTACTCGAAGCCGTTCACGTGTTATAACGCATCAGCCTTTAAAAAAAAATCCCCTCCCATATGCTCTACCAGTTTGATAGGTCTTCTACACCGGCCTTAAAACAATAATCATTATTTCTAGGCTGGAAACTAAGAAATTACTAAAAATAAACTAGATCAAAAAATATTACTTTTACATCTATTTTTCAAGCATTAAATGACGTGCAGCATAAAACAATAAAAAGAACTGACCTGCATGGTAACATTAAAAACAAACACTGCCCACCAAGATGACCCAGGTTCGAAACGCACGGACGCCGATTAAATATGGAGACCGAATGCCCCCTGCAGGGTTTGCCCGGTAGAGTCGCCATCTGATCTGCCGGTACCGAGGTGGTGCTGAGATGACGTACTCACACATGGGTAATGAACCAGTGGAGGAACCCACGGGTCGGAGAAAGTACATGAAAACTTGCGGCCTGCATCGAACATTTTCTGGTAAAAGGGGGCCCAGTGGGGGTGTTAAAAGTATGCCCTAGAAACCAACGTGGCTGACGCATATTTGTAATCTGGGGCATAAATTTGTAATTTGACACTTATTAATAAATAAGATTGGGCAATTTATTTTTTCATTCATGTTTGTATGTGTCCATGAATCGCCCAAGAAATTAATAGATGATGACATATATTCTCAAGAAGTTGAGAATTTGAGGCATGTGTCATTAGGGATTAATTTCTAAATGCTCCTGATCGATGGATCCATCACGAGGGACGGTGATCGATCCGCTGAGATTAGTGCACAAATCACTTAGTCAGATGGACGAGTCTCGAGTCCACAGTGTAGAGACACTTGAGTGATTATGCGAGTACTTGTTAGAGAACAAGGTACTGAGCGTGACCAAAGATAGTAGTCACATGAATGTCTATCCACTCGTCAGTGACTACTTATGCTGCAGTTGTATGACTGGTCCTTTGACCTGCAATGCCTTAGCTATTCACTGTGAGGTTGCTGTAGTTAGACGAGCATGTGAATTTGGGCCCTAGCCATTCGGATCCTTGTAGTGTGGATTGGCTATAGTAGGTTCATTTTGGAATAGGGTTGCATCTAGATGGGATCTATCGACCTTGATAGATTAGGAGTGATCCTATGTGATTTATAAGACTAAGGTATTTTGGAAAAAGAGTTTTTCATATCTCGAACTGGAAGTCGTATAAATTTGACATATGACGGACGATGGGATTTGACGAGATATCCATAACCTCCGTCACATCGGGATCCATGATAGAGGGACTGTATCATACGCTAACTGCACCTAGAGGTTCATACATTCCATTCTGCTGGGTTGCCACCACATACTGTTAGGTATCACTAGTGGATTGTGAGACTCGAAGGTATTCACTTGGTGATCAATGAACCCTGAGAGTAGAACTGAAATCATTTCAGTCCACTGAAAAGAGTTTCAGTAATATTGAGATGGAGATCTCAATATGTCTCACCACTAGTCAGAAAAGAACCTACGGGGTCACACACATAGAGGATTTAATTAGTCAGACTATCATAATTGTGATTTAGAGTCTCAATCGAAGTCAATTATCAATATGATTGGTGATTGAATTAACCCACTAAGTGCTAGTGAGTTAATGGAAGAAGAATTAAGTAGAGTTGATTGCAATTGGATTGCAATTGGGCTGATTTAATGAGCCAAATCAAATTGGGTTCGACCCAATTTGATTTGGGTTCATGATTGGGTCAATATAATTAAACCAAGATTTGTGCGGATTTTAAAGATCACATGTCGTCGTAGGATGAACATGACTTAAGTCATGTTCATACTATGTGGACTTTAAAGTCCACATGGCGTCGTAGGATGCATGCTCCCAAATCAATTAATTCTCCTAATGAGATTAGGAATCCTAATGTGATTAGAAAATTCATCAATTGATTAAGTGGACACATGTCATGCATCTATGAGCACAAGGATTGCACACTTGGCATTAATCCAAGGGTGGGTAATAGTCCCATACTCCTAATAAGATTAGGAGAAGCCCTAAACCCAATCTATAAAAGGGGAGGCATGTGCATTGAATTAATAATCCTAGACCCCCACGCCTCCTCTCTCCCTCTCTTCTTCCTTCCTTCTCTACGGCAGCAAGGGGACCTCAACTTCCTCTTCATCCACGGGAGCAAGGCAAGGAAGATCCACGCTTAAAGCTTCATCCCTCATCTTCCTCCATTGCGAGCAAGGTTGAAGAAGAAAGCGTTCTTCTTCAAAGAGGTATGTTGCAGAATTTCTTTTCCATCTCTTCTGATAGTCATGAAAGGTCTTTGCAAGGAGCTAGCACTCTGGTAAGATCTTATCAACCCTCCTCAGATCCTAATCTCCCTTCCTCTCGAGTTCAAGGATCTTCTGGATTTGGATCAAGAAAAATTTTTGAACTCTACGATTTGAGGCGCGTTCATACGATGAACGACGTTCCGTTCGAATTCCGCTACGAACGTCGCATCGAACGGGGCATAACTCAGCAGTGGTATCAGAGCCATGGTTCTAGAGAGCATGATTAGGACTTAAGGATTGATTACCACGTTTTTAATCTGATTTTTAAAGGAATTATGTTTGCTGGATTTTCTGCATGCTGAAATTTTAGGTTGCTGAAATTTTCAGCATGCAGATTTTTATTTACTATGATCTTGCAAATTGTTTTAAAATTGTAATTAGATTACAATGTTTTAAATCAAGTAATGCATGATCTGAAATCCAGAGAATAGCATAATAGGTTTAAAGTTACAAATCTGAAAAGGTATACATGAGATGCATGTGGTAATCATAATGTTCATACTTATTTAAGGTTATGTTTAAAACAATATATGCATGAGATGTATGTATTAGATGAACAAAATTTATTTGCATGAGATGTAAATAAAACCCTTAAACAAGAGGACATTTACATAAGATGTAAACTGAAATAATTATGTCATTTACATAAGATGTAATTACATAATATATGAAAGGGTTTCATAATTGCATAGGATGTAAACCTGAACCAATGTGACATTTACATAAGATGTAAATCGAATGACATATGGTATGTGGTAGATGGTTATATTAGATGTAGATCCCAAGAGACCTAAAACCTTCCTAAATCAATCGAGAGTGAACGATACGTTGAGCTAACCATATTTGATTAATTGATCTAATTGGTGTCTAGGAAAGCTCAAAGGTGGTTACTTAATTAGGACCTTACTCTCTGAGTAAGGGAAGCCTCCCACCTGCTTACCTGGCCAATTGATCGATTACCTCTTATGGAAAGCTCAAAGTTGGAATCACTAAGATCTAATTATCCAATATTAAGTCGATTGGTCTTTCACCGTAGTATAGTTGCTAAAATCTTTCCGGCGTTGATTAGTCTCGGCTAGATACAGTGGGCTAGTTGCATCGGGGGTTGGACCTCTCTATTAACATGAGATGTTGTGGGTTAAAGGTGGGGTTGGGCTCCAATAACTGTTAGGTGAGGACCCAATCATAGCTTTATTTTCGCGGGATATACGGTGGGTCTGACTTAACCAAAGAACGGGTCCAATAACTGTTAGGTGAGGTCCTTATGACTTGGAGACCAGGTTAGCTCAATATGCTTACGAAGCATTGTACAAGAGTTGTACACTCATCGTCTATATGTCTCTAATAACTGTTAGGTGAGATGACATATAGATTGGTGGGACCGCAGCACCCCACTCGAAACCCTAAGTTGCAGGTTTCCGTATCTTTACTAGGGGAGTGTGAGAGATCCGAGAAATAGTGGGAGGATTTGATCCAATTTTATTTTAAGGGTCCCTAAAATAAATTAATGTCAAATACAAATTTCTAATTAGAATCTTTACTCTCTGCAGATGTCAATGGCTTCTAACCCGATAGTTCGAATTCTAGATAACAATAGGTTGACCGGAACAAACTATAAATTGGCTCCACAACTTGAACATTGTCTTGAGTTGCAAAAAGGTAGCTTATGTTCTTGACCATGAACTCTCGATGTTACCAACCCGTGCAACCAATGAGCAGCATGAGACGCATGCAAAATGGTTGGATAACGACAATAAGGTTAGGTGCTACATTTTGGCATCCATATCCAACGAATTGCAATGCCAGCATGAGAGCATGAAGACTGCTAAGGACATACTTGATCACAACAAGAGTTGTATGGTGAACAGAGTCACGCAGCGAGGTTTGAAGTGTCCAAGCGACTCTTCAATGCCAAGATGCACGATGGACAGTCCGTCCATGAACATGGTTTGACCATGATCAAGGATCTTGAGGAGCTTGAGAAGCTTGGCATGACCATGCACAAGGATTTGCAAACGGATTTGATCCTACAATCGTTGCCATCTTCATATGGGCAGTTTATTGTAAACTACCATATGAATAAAATTGAATGCACCAAACTTGAATTGTTGAATATGTTGGTGACAACTGAGGGAGCCTTGAAAGGTTCAAGGGGCACAGTTCTCGCTGCTGAGCTAGCTTCTACTTTCAAGAGAAAGTCTACTGGGAAGAAGAAGAAGCCTGCGAAGAAGCAGAAGATCGAGAAAAAGCTGAAGATGAAAGTTCCTAACAAGAAGGCCGAACCCAAAGGAAAATGTTTCCATTGCAATGAAGACGGCCATTGGAAGAAGAACTGTCCTATCTACATGGAAAACATAAAGAGCAAGAAGGGTGACACACCTTCTGAAGGTATGTCTAATATGCTCATTATTGAAACTAATCAACTGTTTCTTCTATTTCCAGTTGGGTTATAGACTCTGGTTTTAGTGTTCACTTGTGCACTACCATGCAGGGTCTAAAGGAAAGTAGAAAGTTTACGGAAGGTGCGGTAATCTTACGGGTTGACAATGGAGCAAGAGTTGCTGCTGTTGCTGTGGGCACATTTCCTTTGCATTTACCGTCAGGATTTAGTTTGATACTTAGAGATTGTTATTTTGTACCTAGTGCTAGCAGAAATCTGATTTCTGTATCTTGTCTAGCACAGGAACATTATGAATTTAATTTTAATAAAGACTACATTTTCATTTATTTACGAAATAAACTGTTTGGACGTAGTTTTATAATTGACGGTCTCTATTACCTACATATGGATGTATCTGTGAACGTATCTAAGCATACAGTGAGTACCATAGGATTTAAAAGATCTAGAGATGAGATAAATCAAAAGTATTTATGGTACCTCAGACTTGATCATATAGGAGAAGACAGAATTAACAAATTGGAGAAACATGAGCTTTTGAGTTCATTGACTTCTGAGTCATATTCGATTTGTGAATCCTGCCTTCAAGGAAAAATGGCTAAATTACCCTTTGTAGAAGACAGGGAGAGGTCCACTAAAATACTTGCCCTAGTACGCACTGATGTGTGTGGCCCATTCGATGTGTAGGCTAGGGGTCAATTTTTCTACTTTATTACTTTTACCGATGATTTCTCACGGTATGGTTATGTCTATCTTATGAGACATAAATTTGAAGCATTTGAAAGGTTCAAAGAATTCAGATTTGAAGTAAAAAAACAGACAGAAAAACTTATTAAAGTTCTTCGATCAGATCGAGGAGGAGAATACCTTAGTGGAGAGTTTCATGATTATCTCAAACAAAATGGCATAGTTTCACAATGGACACCTCCTGGAACACCTTAACTCAACGGAGTGTCAGAAAGAAGGAATCGGACCCTATTGGATTTGGTCAGGTCCATGATGAGCTTCATTGACTTACCCTTATTCTTATGGGGAGATGCCCTACTTATAGCTATCTACATATTGAATAGAGTTCCCTCTAAGTCCGTTCCTACCACATCGTATAAGATATGGCATGGTAAGAAACTAAGTTGTTGCCCAAGGTGACAAGCCAAGAGGGGGGGGGGGGGGTGAATTGTTTTTTCTAAATTTTTTGCTATCTTACTTTAGTCAATTAGTTAGTGAGTGAAATTAAACTAATGCACAATACAAACACACAAGAAGTATAGTGGTTCGGTGCTCTCCTAAGCACCTACGTCCACACCCCAAGCTACCCCTTGGGAATTCACTATAATCCCACGGATTACAGTTGGATTGTTTTTCGGGCTCACAATCCAAAAATCTTTACACTTTGGTTTTTCGGGATCACCAAAAACCTATGTTGGTTTTACAGGCTCACCAACGAACCTTGACAATTGGTTTTACGGGTTCACCAATAAACCTACACCGTTGGTTTAGCGGGCTCACCAACAAACCTTTACAAGGTTATTAACAAAAGAAAGAAGAAAGTTGAAGCTCCTAGATGAGCAAATATAACAATTATAAGCTACAAAGAAGAGTTTAGAATATAGTTATCACTTGATGAGACTTCTCTCTTCTTTGTCAAGAATGCTTCACTCTTCAAGGATGGATGGAGCTCTTAGTGTCTCTTTGAATCTGCTCAACCACTTCCTTTTGAATCTTTCAATGAAGCACTTGGATGAAGAAGATTAGGGCACTTGTCTTTCTTGTGTAAGCTTTGATATTTTACAAAAGGTTGTTCTTCTATGATGAATAGTGTCCCTTTAAATATTTTTCCTCGCCCATTGGACATCCCTCATTGGTCAGATTTCAAAAACTAGCTGTTACTTACTGTTTGGAGGTCAAAAAGTACTTCTGCAAAACTAGCCGTTATGCTTCTGCCCGTGCTTGGGTCGACTCAACTTTTACTGGGGTCGACCCAACTTTTACTTGGGTCGACTCATGCAACATTGGGGTCGACCCTCTCAGGAACCACAGAACCTTGTGTTTCAGCCTTCCTTCACTTGGGTCGACTCAACACTTTTTGGGTCGACTCAAGGTTGGGTTGGGTCGACTCAAATTTCACTTGGGTCGACCCTCTCAGAGATTCCAGAAAACTGATTTTCGAATGACATAGCCTTTGGGTCGACTCATGTTCTGTTGGGCTCGACTCAAGGTTGGGTCGACTCAAGTTCCATTTGGGTCGACCCTCTCAGGGATTCCAGAGACTTGTTTTTTTGAAGCTTGAAGATGGGGTCGACTCAACTTTCACTTGGGTCGACCCAAGTACTGTTCATCCGTGCCATTTTTGCAGAAGTGTGCCAGATGTTTCCTTGATGTGCCGGGGTCGACTCAATCTATACTTTGCTGCAACTTAAGGTTAGATTTATCCATATAATCAATGAAATAAACTTTAAACAATTTTGAATATATGTCATGGTGGTGCTACATACTCTAAACAATGAAAATTACTATTGTCCACTTAAGAGTACGTTTTACTTGAAACTTTGCCGAATTGGAATTTAGAATTCACTATCCCTTTCCTATCGCAAATTTTATCTCCTTATTAATCATTGCATTAATCATCAAAATACCACTATCATCCTCAATCTCCCCCTTTTTGATGATTACAAAATATTAAGTATGAGCAAATTGATACTTATCTTAAAATTAGTTTTAGAAGGGCTCAAGTTACTGAATTTCAGCTTTTCAAATATGAGAGTGAAGTCTCCCCCTATTTCATCCAAATGTTGCCAATTTAAACTTTTGATTTTCTTCCCCTTTCTTTTATATTTGGTTAAAGCTGAAACTTCAAAAATTTGAGATAACGAAAGAGTTTCAGATTATGTATCGAAGTATGAGAGGTATGTGCCAAATTCTGAAATTTGATTTAAATTTTAGACTTTAACATTTTCATTGTTACATATTGCTCCCCCTTAAATGTATATTCTTTCCTATTATAATTTTAACCTTGTTTGTCAACTCATTGCTACTTCTTTCTTTCTTTACTTCTCCCCCTTTTTGTCATCATCAAATAGGTACATGGCAATTGATAAGTAGACATAGAAAATAATAAACAATGAGATTTTACTGATCAAAATGAAACATTGTAGTACATTAACGCCAAAAATACAATATTTTTCAATCAAACCAAAGTACATATGATCAACAAAGTACATGATCAACACAAAATACATATGAGAACTAGATAGATCCTAGGCACTGAACATAATGCTAACATCAGCCTAGGGGGTATCTAATGGCTGTGATCTAGTCCTCATCCTCCTAGCATAAGTGGCGAGGGGAGGTCGAGCGTGATGGGACTGTGTCTGGCGTGGACCTCGCTGAGCTGGATGACTCTGTGCCGAGACCTCTGACTCAGCTGCTCGGAGCACAGATGGACCATGAGCCTCTCTCTCTCTCCGTAATGCTCCGACCTCCTCTCTGAGATCGCTAATCTCAGCAGTCATAATATCCATCCGGCTCGTCAATCCATCAGTGATAGTCCTCGCCTGAGCTGACATAAGCTCAGTCATCCTACTCCAAAACTCATCTGTCCACCCCGTGGGAACAGATGACGAGGGGCCAGCCTCTGAAGGTACCGTAGGATGCTCCTCAGGTTCCTCAGCCTCAGGGATGGGGTCTTCAACCTCTGGTGCATCACCCTCCGATGCATGTATCCCTGCTCCTGTATGCACCCACTGCCCGTTCACCTTCTCATAACCCATACGGATTAGTGACCGTGCAGTGTAAGTATCAGTGAATAAAAGGTGCCTGGAGATCTCACCCTCTACAGATATGTCTGCTGTCGGAAGACCAGAGTGAGTATCATACCATATGGCAGGGAGACTCTTGTATTGCTTATGACCCTCCTCATCTGCCTAAGCATCATAGCTGGGAGGTTCAGGGGAATGCCCTGAATAATGTGCTCCATAACAACCAAATCTCGCTCAGAAATGAGATCAAATCTCCCGCTCTTCGGAAACAAAATCTGACCTATGAAGTTATGCAACAACCTCATCTCAGCTGAAAGAGAGCTTGCTATTACATTTTCGGAATAGTCGAAATCATCATTCTCAAGAATCAACCGTAGAGCTCTCAACTTGTTTTCAGGCTTTTCTGGAGTTGCACCTTCGCAGGGGAGATGAAGCAACTCACTCAAACTTTCTTCTGAAACCCTAACCGTTACTCCTCGGACTTCAGATATAAGCCCTCCCATTCCAACTTTCAGGAAGGCATAGAACTCACGAACCAACCCTGGGTAGATCACCACATCTAGGGAGCAAAGATACTCCCATCTTTGCCTTCGGATCCAATCACCCAACCGGAATCCTTCTTGATCCAAAAACTCGGAGTGGATCCTTCTTCCCGTGGTAACTGGTCTCCCCGCATATTTTGCAAGTTGGACTGAAGGGGAGGGAGGAGGAGGAGGTTCTACACGTGTCTCACCTTGTGGAGGCACTGTAGAAGACTCTGTAGCATTTCTATCAACACGGGTTGTTCGTGAAACCCTCCCGGATCGCTTAGCCACGGCTCGCTTGGGTCCCATTCCTTCAAGATCTTAATCTAACGGCTTGGGGAAGCTTCCTTCTACTGTTTGGAGATGATTGGAAGAGATTTGAGAGTGGAAAATAGGGTTTTTGGAAGAGGACAAAGTGAAAACAGTGCCCTAGATTGCTCACGGGTCCCCCTTTTAACAGTGGGGTCCCGTCGTTGGGTCGACCCTAGATTTTTCTTGGGTCGACTCAACTTTGGGTCGACCCCATTTTGGGTTGGGTCGACTCTAGTTCAGAAATTTTTCTTTCTCTTCCTTTTCCCTTTTAAAAATTTTCCTGTCTTCCAATCCTTACAAATTCTTACTGGGACAATGATACATGAGTAAGGAATCTATAGATGACTAGTTTGACTAATGTTTCATAGGTTTTTAGAAATGGGAGGAGAGTATCATGAGACAGCTTGCTCCTTTTTATATCTCCTCAATCAAAAGGATCACATATGCCTAATTCCCTCCTAAGCATACAAAATCTATCTTCACTCAAAGGTTTTGTGAATATGTCAGCTAATTGTTTCTCAGTACAAACATGCTCAATACATATGTTCCCATTTTGCACATGATCTCTAATGAAATGATATCTTATTTCAATGTGTTTGGCCTTAGAGTGCTGAACTGGATTTTTAGTAAGGTTGATGGCACTAGTATTATCACACTTTATAGGAATATTATCTAGTTTAACTCCATAGTCCTCTAGTTGTTGCTTAAGCCATAGTACTTGAGCACAGCAACTGCCGGCAGCTATATATTCGGCTTCAGCCGTTGACAATGCAACTGAATTCTACTTTTTGCTAAACCATGATACTAAGTTATTTCCTAAAAATTGACATGTTCCACTAGTGCTCTTCTATCTAATTTGCATCCAGCAAAATCTGCATCAGAGTATGCAAGCAAATCTAGACAGGAGTTTCTCGAGTACCATAATCCTATTTTTGTAGTACCTCTCAAATATCTAAGAATTCTTTTAACAGCACTTAGATGTGACTCCTTAGGATCTGATTGGTATCTAGCACATATTCCCACACTAAACACTATATCTGGCCTATTAGCAGTAAGGTAAAGCAAAGATCCAATTAAACCTCTGTAAAGCTTCATATCTATACTTTTTTCTTTTTCATCTTTGTCTAGCTTACTAGTGGGATTCATTGGGGTCTCTATTCCCTTGTGATTTTCATTCCCAAACTTCTTTAATATTTCCTTTGTGTACTTAGTTTGATGAATGAAGATACCTTCTTTAGTTTGCTTGATTTGTAATCCGAGAAAGAAATTTAGTTCTCCCATCATACTCATCTCGAATTCTCCTTGCATTAGATTAGCAAACTCTTTGCAAAGATTATCATTTGTGGTACCAAAGATTATGTCATCTACATATATTTGTACCACTAGCAGATTTTTGTCTTTCCTTTTGAGAAAAAGTGTTTTATCTACATTTCCTCTACTAAAATCATTATTCAGTAGAAATTTGCTTAGTCGATCATACCAAGCCCTAGGTGCTTGTTTTAATCCATATAATGCCTTATGTAATTTAAACACATGATTTGGTAATTCATGATTCTCAAAATCAGGAGGTTGCTCTACATATACTTCTTCCTCTATAAAACGGTTTAAGAAGGCACTTTTCACATCCATTTGATACAATTTGAAATCCATGAAACATGCAAAAGCTAGAAGTAATCTAATTGCTTCTAATCTAGCCACGGGAGCAAATATTTTCTCAAAATCTATCCCTTCTTCTTGATTGTATCCCTTAGCTACAAGTCTAACTTTATTTCTTATGATTACTCCATTTTCATCTAATTTATTTCTGAAGATCCATTTTGTTCCAATTACAGAGTTATGCTTTGGTCTTTCAGTTAATATCCATACATTACTTCTTTTGAATTGATTTAATTCCTCTTGCATAGCATTTATTCAATTGGTGTCTTTTTCAGCTTCTTCATAAGTCTTAGGTTCCAATTGTGAAACAAAAGCAAGATAATCATTTAAATTTCTAAGAGAGGATCGAGTTCTTACCCCTTGAGATGGATCACCAATGATTAAGTCTTTAGGGTGTCCATATGCATACCTCCATTCCTTTGGCAAGTCTTGAGATTGTGGTGGCACGCAATCATTTTCCATCTCTTGATTTGGCACGTCATCAAGATTCAGTTTTTCAAAGTCAATAATTCCTGCATCATCATCAAGAATATTTTCTCTCCTAGGAGACTCACTATCAGACTTATCAAAAATGATATTAACTGACTCTTCAACTACAAGAGTTCTTTTGTTGAATACTCTGTATGCCCTGCTAGATGTAGAGTATCCTAAAAAGATATCTTCATCTGACTTGGCATCGAATTTACTTAGATCCTCCTTGCCATTGTTTAAAATGAAACATCTACATCCAAATACTCTAAGATATTTAGCAGTTGGTTTCTTATTCTTCCAAAGTTCATAAGGAGTTTTCTTGGTTATTGGTCGTATTAAAACCCGATTTAGGATATGGCAAGCAGTACTTATAGCTTTAGCCCAAAAGTACTTTGAAAGATTTGACTCGCACAACATTGTGCGTGCTATTTTTGCCAAGGTCCTATTTTTTCTTTCAACAACCCCATTTTGTTGAGGCGTTCTAGGTGCTGAAAATTGATGTGAGATACCATTCTCATTACAAAATTCTTCAAAGTGTTGATTTTCAAATTCAGTTCCATGATCACTTCGAATTGCTATTAAAGTGAGCTTCTTTTCATTTATGATATTTTTATAATATTTCAAGAATGCTGAAAATGCTTCATTCTTATGTGCAAGAAATGAAACCCATGTATATCTTGAGAAATCATCTACTATAACTAGTCCATACTTCTTCCCTCCTAGACTCGCGGTTCTAGTGGGTCCAAATAGATCCATATGTATGAGTTCAAATGGCCTAGTGGTCGATACTATATTCTTTGATTTGAAGGATGATTTTGTTTGCTTTCCTAATGAGCATGGTCCACAGATTTTGTCCTTTTCAAAGATCAATTTTGGCACATCTTTTATTAATTCCTTTTTGACTAGTTTTGATATTAGGTTCATATTAGCATGTCCTAGTCTACGATGCCAAAGCCAACTTATTTCATTTTTCTTTTTTCTTCATTAGTAATTAAACATAATCTATTTTTTTTGCCTAATTCATGAAGATCTACCATGTAAATATTTCTTTGCCTTTGTCCTATAAGTACAATGCTATTATCTTTAGGATTTGTGATTATGCATACTGAGGCTTCAAATGTGACTTTAAAACCTTTATCACAAAATTGACTTATGCTAAGTAGATTATGTTTCAAACCATTAACTAATAAGACATTTTCTATAAAGGTAGATGGAGTAATAAAAATTTTACCCTTTCCAATGATATACCCTTTTCCATTGTCTCCATAGGTTACTACTCCACCCTTCTTAGATTCTAAGGTAACAAATTATTCTACGTCACCTGTCATGTGTCTTGAACAGCCGCTATCTAGATACCATCGTTTATCCATCTTATTGGCTGCAAGACACCCCTGCAATCAAGATCAAGAATAAGCTTTAGGTACCCAAACTATGTTGGGTCCTTTAGGGTTAATACTTGATGTTCCTTTTGGAACCCAAACTTTCTTGAATTTAAGCTTATAATTATTACTCAATTTCTTGTTGCTAGACTTTCTATAGTTACATTCATATGTTTTATGTCCTAATTTATTGCAGCAATGACAAGTTATATTTTCATTTTTGGCTTTCACAAATATGTTCTTTAAGTATTTTTGTTTCCTATTTGTTTTATATCCTAATCCAGCTTTATCATATACGGCTTTTTGACTATCAAGAATCATATTTAATTTGGTTGAACTAAGTGTAAACTTGTCTACTAAGGATTTGTATTTTTCAGCATCTTCTTTTAACTTGACATTTTCAGCAATTAGATTCTTGGTTTCATTTGTGAATCTCCTACTTAATGTTTCATAGTTATTAGATAGTTTCAGTTTATCTTTGATAAGAGACTGATTTTCATCTTTTAGAACTTTATTTTTATTGATTAGTTTTTTGTGTTCTTCCATGAGTTCTAAAAATGCATCATGTAATTCTTTAACAGTAAAATCACATTCAAGTTCGGAATCTACTTCATCATCATTGGCCATATGGCAGATTTGTGCCGACTCTTGTTGATCTTCCTCTTCCGAACTTGACGCCTCACTTTCACTTCATTCAGCCATGAAGTTCTTCTTCTTAAGTTTTCTTGCCATCCACTTCAATTCCGGACAATCTATCTTGAAATGCCCGGGCTTGTTACACTCGTAACAAATTGGTGTTTCCTTTTTCTTTTCTTTGTCCTTACTCTTTTCTTTGCTTGAGCTACCTTTGAAGAAGGACTTCTTTTTATTAAATTTCTTCTTACCTTTCATAAATTTTCTGAATTTTCTTCCAAGCATAGCTATTCCTTCTTCATCAAATTCCTCCTCATCATCAGATTCTTCCGATTCAGTTTCATGTTTTGGAGTGGTAGATTTTAATGCAATGGTCTTTCTTCTCTTGACCTCATCTTCTGAATTTTGCCTCATGGTCAACTCATGGGTCATGAGTGATCCTAGAAGTTCCTCCAATTGCAGTGTATTGAGGTCCTTTGCTTTCTGAATTGCTGTTACCTTGGCCTTCCAAACTCTTGGTAGAGACCTGAGAATTTTTCGCACCAATTCAGAGTTAGTATAAGACTTTCCTAAACTCTTTAGCCCATTTATGATTTCTGTGAAACGAGTAAACATTTCAGTTATGGACTCAGTGGATTTCATTTTAAACAACTCATACTTATGTACTAATATGTTTATTTTTGACTCCTTAAATTGATTAGTTCCTTCATGTGTGACCTCCAGTTTATCCCAAATTTCTTTCGCGGAGATGCATGTAGATATTCTATTGAATTCTCTTACATCTAGTGAACAGTAAAGCACATTAATTGTTTTAGCATTTAGTTGTGCTAGTCTTCTATCACTCTCATTCCAATCCATTTCTGGTTTGGAAATGATTGTGCCCTCTATACTAATTGTGGATGTGTGAGGTCCTCTAGTTATAATATACCACAATTCATAGTCTAGAGCTTGAATGAATATCCTCATCCTAACTTTCCAGTATGTGTAATTAGTAACATTAAATAGAGGAGGTCTATTTGTGGATTGACCCTCACTCATAGAACATCCTACTTGGGTTGTCATGATCTTTGTCTCTTGATTGTGAGATCAACAAATACTATATGAGCACCTTGCTCTGATACCACTTGTTGCCCAAGGTGACAAGCCAAGAGGGAAGGGGGTGAATTGGTTTTTCTAAATTTTTTGCTATCTTACTTTAGTCAATTAGTTAGTGAGTGAAATTAAACTAATGCACAATACAAACACACAAGAAGTATAGTGGTTCGGTGCTCTCCTAAGCACCTATGTCCACTCCCCAAGCGACCCTTTGGAAATTCACTATAATCCCACGGATTACAGTTGGATTGTTTTTTGGACTCACAATCCAAAAATCTTTACACTTTGGTTTTTCGGGATCACCAAAAACCTATGTTGGTTTTACGGGCTCACCAACGAACCTTTACAATTGGTTTTACGGGTTCACCAATAAACCTACACCGTTGGTTTTGCGGGCTCACCAATAAACCTTTACAAGGTGATTAACAAAAGAAAGAAGAAAGTTGAAGCTCCTAGATGAGCAAATATAACAATTATAAGCTACAAAGAAGAGTTTAGAATATAGTTATCGCTTGATGAGACTTCTCTCTTCTTTATCAAGAATGCTTCACTCTTCAAGGGTGGATGGAGCTCTTAGTGTCTCTTTGAATCTGCTCAACCACTTCCTTTTGAATCTTTGAATGAAGCACTTGGATGAAGAAGATTAGGGCACTTGTCTTTCTTGTGTAAGCTTTGATATTTTGCAAAAGGTTGTTCTTATCTGATGAATAGTGTCCCTTTAAATAGTTTTCCTCACCCATTGGACATCCCTCATTGGTCAGATTTCAAAAACTAGCCGTTACTTACTGTTTGGAGGTCAAAAAGTACTTCTGCAGAACTAGCCGTTATGCTTCTGCCCGTGCTTGGGTCGACTCAACTTTTACTGGGGTCGACCCAACTTTCACTTGGGTCGACTCATGCAACATTGGGGTCGACCCTCTCAGGAACCACAGAACCTTATGTTTCAGCCTTCCTTCACTTGGGTCGACTCAACACTTTTTGGGTCGACTCAAGGTTGGGTTGGGTCGACTCAAATTTCACTTGGGTCGACCTTCTCAGAGATTCCAGAGAACTGATTTTTGAATGACATAGCCTTTGGGTCGACTCATGTTCTATTGGGGTCGACTCAAGATTGGGTCGACTCAAGTTCCATTTGGGTCGACCCTCTCAGGGATTCCAGAGACTTGTTTTCTTGAAGCTTGAAGATGGGGTCGACTCAACTTTCACTTGGGTCGACCCAAGTACTGTTCATCCGTGCTATTTTTGCAGAAGTGTGCCAGATGTTTTCTTGATGTGCCGGGGTCGACTCAATCAAGCTTGGGGTCGACTCAATCTATACTTTGCTGCAACTTAAGGTTAGATTTATCCATATAATCAATGAAATAAACTTTAAACAATTTTGAATATATGTCATGGTGGTGCTACATACTCTAAACAATGAAAATTACTATTATCCATTTAAGAGTACGTTTCACTTGAAACTTTGCCGAACTGGAATTTAGAATTCACTATCCCTTTCCTATCGTAAATTTTATCTCATTATTAATCATTGCATTAATCATCAAAATACCACTATCATCCTCACAAGTCTTGGTTATCTCAAGATTTGGGGATGTCCGGCCCAACTCAAACGACAACAGGCAGACAAGTTAGAGGTTAGGACAATTGGTGCTCGTTTCATTGAATATCCTAAAGAGTCATTAGTATATAATTTTTACATCCCAGAAGACCATAAAGTGTTTGTGAGCCGACATGCCATCTTCTTGAAAAAACAGTTTATCCTTGCTAGGGGCAGTGGGAGGAAAATTGAGCTCGAAGAGAGTCTCTCAAGAGCAACGAGCAATTGAGCCTAGTGAACCTATTCACATTGAGCCAATACATGAAGAACCTCGTCCACTTCGTAGATCCAGTAGGATCTCCCATTCTCCTGAAAGATACTTAGGTATGCTTACAGAGGACATAGAGGAAGAGTTCCTCATGGGAGAAAGAGATCATAGTAATGATCCCAAGACCTACAACGAAGCGATGTTAGACATCGACTCCGAGAAACGGATGGATGCAATGAAGTCAGAGATAGACTCCATGCATTCCAACCAAGTATGGACCTTAGTAGATCCACCTGAAGATATTATACCTATTGGGTGTAAATGGATCTACAAAAGAAGAATGGGTTCCGATGGCAAGGTAGAGACCTATAAGGCAAGGTTGGTGGCAAAATATTATAGTCAGTGCGAAGGCATTGACTATCAGGATACCTTTTCACCGGTAGCCATGCTGAAGTCCATTCGAACGTCGCTTGCCATTGCAGCTTATCATGATTATGAGATATGGCAGATGGATGTGAAAACTGCATTCCTTAATGGATATCTTGAGGAAAATATCTATATGGAACAGGCTCAGGGTTTCACTTCCAGTGATGGTGATCACAAGATCTGCATGTTGCAAAGATCCATTTATGGACTCAAGCAAGCATCTTGGAGTTGGAACACTCGTTTCGATGATGTGATCAAACCATTTGATTTCATCAAGAACGAAGAGGAACCATGTGTGTGCAAAAAGGTCAGTGGGAGGGCTATAGTATTCCTCGTATTGTACGTGGATGATATACTCCTGATTGGGAATGATATTCCCATGCTCACATCGGTCAAGTTATGGTTGTCTAAGAAGTTCTCCATGAAAGACCTAGGTGAAGCATCTTATATTTTGGAGATTAAGGTCTATAGTTATAGATCTAAGAGGATGCTTGGCCTATCACAAAAAATGTACATAGAGGAAGTGCTGAAGAGGTTCAGCATGGAAAACTCTAAAAGGGGATTGTTACCCTTAAGGCATGGGATAAATCTCTCCAAGAAGATGTGTCCAAAAACATCTGAAGAGATTCAACGCATGAGTAGGATCCCTTATGCATCGGCAATAGGGAGCCTCATGTATGCCATGCTAGGTACTCGACCTGATATAGCACATGCTGTGAGTGTCACGAGCATATATCAGTCGAATCCAGGCGAGGAGCACTGGATAGCTGTGAAAAATATCCTTAAGTACTTGAGAAGGACTAAGGATATGTTTTTGGTCTTTGGGGGAGGCACAAAGTTAAAGGTAGAAGGATATACTGATTCAGACTTAATGACTGATCCTGATGATAGAAAGTCTACATCAAGATATGTATTCTTATGCAATAGAGGATCGGCAAATTAGAAGAGTTCCAAGCAACTGATTATTGTAGATTCTACCATGGAAGCAGAGTATATTGCTGCGACGGATGCTGCAAAGGAAGCATTCTGGTACAAAAAGTTTGTCGAAGAGCTAGGAGTCATGTCATCAGATGTCATAACACTTTTCTGCGACAACAACAGCGCCATAGTACTAGCTAAGGAGCCAAGGTCTCACCAGAAGTCCAAGCACACAGAGCGGCGATTTCATCTAATTCGCGACTACCTCGAAAAGAAGTATGTAGAGGTGCAGAGAGTAGACTCCACTGATAACGTGGCCGACCCATTCACTAAGCAGTTGAGTCAGAAGAAATTAGAAGTCCATCTTAAAAAATTGGGACTTAAATATATGTCTGATTGGCTTTAGTGCAAGTGAGAGATTGTTAGAAGTATGCCCTAAAAGCCAACGTGACTGACATAAATTTGTAATCTGGGGCATAAATTTGTAATTTGACACTTATTAGTAAATAAGATTGGGCAATTTGTTTTTTCATTCATGTTTGTATGTGTCCATGAATCGTCCAAGAAATTAATAGATGATGACACATATTCTCAAGAAGTTGAGAATTTGAGGCATGTGTCATTAGGGATTAATTTCTAAATGCTCCTGATGGATGGATCCATCACGAGGGACGGAGATCGATCCGCTGAGATTAGTGCACAGATCACTTAGTCAGATGGACGAGTCTTTAGTCCACGGTGTAGAGACACTGGAATGATTATGCGAGTACTTGTTAGAGAATAAGGTACTGAGCGTGACCAAAGATAGTAGTCACATGGATGTCTATCCACTCGTCAGTGACTACTTATGCTGCAGTTGTATGACTGGTCCTTTAACCTGCGATGCCTCAGCTATTCACTGTGAGGTTGCTGTAGTTTGATGAGGATGTGAACTTGGGCCCTAGCCATTCGGATCGTTGTAGTGCGGATTGGCTATAGTAGGTTCATTTTGGAATAGGGTTGCATCTAGATGGGATCTATCGATCTTGATAGATTAGGAGTGATCCTATGTGATTTATGAGACTAAGTTCGATAAATTTCTGGCCAGGTATTTTGGAAAAAGAGTTTTCTATATCTCGAACTAGAAGTCGTATAAATTTGACATATGACGGACGATGGGGTTTGACGAGATATTCATAACCTCCGTCACGTCGGGATCCATGATAGAGGGACTGTATCATACGCTAACTGCACCTAAAGGTTCAGACATTCCATTCTGCTGGGTTGCCACCACATACTGCTAGGTGTCACTAGTGGATTGTGAGACTCGAAGGCATTCACTTGGTGATCAGTGAACCCTGAGAGTAGAACTGAAATCATTTCAGTCCACTGAAAGGAGTTTCAGTGATATTGAGATGGAGATCTCAATATGTCTCACTACCAGTCAGAATAGAACCTACGGGGTCACACACATAGAGGATTTAATTAGTCAGACTATCATAATTGTGATTTAGAATCTCAATTGAAGTCAATTATCAATATGATTGGTGCTTGAATTAACCCACTAAGTGCTAGTGAGTTAATGAAAGAAGAATTAAGTGGAATTGATTGCAATTGGGCTGATTTAATGAGGCAAATCAAATTGGGTTCGACCCAAATTGATTTGGGTTCATGATTGGGTCAATTTGATTAAACCAAGATTTGTGCGGATTTTAAAGACCACATGTCGTCGTAGGATGAATATGACTTAAGTCATGTTCACACTATACGGACTTTAAAGTCCACATGGCGCTGTAGGATGCATGCTCTCAAATCAATTAATTCTCCTAATGAGATTAGGAATCCTAATGTGATTAGAAAATTAATCAATTGATTCAGTGGACACATGTCATGCATCTATGAGCACAAGGATTGGACACTTGGCATTAATCCAAGGGTGGGTAATAGTCCCATACTCCTAATAAGATTAGGAGAAGCCCTAAACCCAATCTATAAAAGGGGAGGCATGTGCATTGAATTAATAATCCTAGACCCCCACGCCTCCTCTCTCCTTCTCTTCTTCCTTCTTTCTCTACGGCAGCAAGGGGACCTCATCTTCCTCTTCATCCACGGGAGCAAGGCAAGGAAGATCCACGCTTAAAACTTCATCCCACATCTTCCTCCATTGCGAGCAAGGTTGAAGAAGAAAGCGTTCTTCTTCAAAGAGGATGTTGCAGAATTTCTTTTCTATCTCTTTTGATAGTCATGAGAGGTCTTTGTAAGGAGCTAGCACTCCGGTAAGATCTTATCTCAGATGATTAGATCCTCGTGTGGATACCTGAGAGGCCGGACACGTGTACGGCTTAACCAGGAACCTAGAAAGATCATTAGGCTGCGGTGTTGTATACCTGCAGAATTTTTGAAGATGAGATCTTCAAATTTATATCTTCGGATTTTTGTTTCAGTTTTATGAATATTAATCAACCCTCCTCTAATCCTAATCTCCCTCCCTCTCGAGTTCAAGGATCTTCTGGATTTGGATCCAGAAAAATTTTTGAACTCTACGATTCGAGGCGCGTTCATACGATGAACGACGTCCCGTTCAAATTTTACTGCGAACGTCGCATCGAACGAGGTGTAACTCAGTAGGGGGCTGCCATGCGGGTGAGGTTTCCTCTCCCCCCTCCTAATTTTCACAAAAAAAAAACAAACACCGCAGGAGAAGACAAAATAATAATAATTCGGACTCCAGAGTAATTGTTGCCGGTGGTTGCCTGATATCTCGATGCCTGAGACTAAGCTGGGAGTGGTATAGATTGGGCTGGGCTATATCCGGCATGTGTTATGGGCCAGAACAGTTACGCTGGAGAGTGACTCGGCTACAGTTATCGGCTAGATCTAAGGATGCACAGGCGTTGTACGGGTGTCACCTCCTGCTCTAAAATATTTGGATCATGGTCAGCAGTGGTATGGTTTTTTAGGACATACATGTATATAAAGAGGCTAATAAGGCCGCGGATTGGGTGATCTCATATGTGGCTAATTACTTTAGAGATGTCTTATGGTCAGAAAGAGGGAGTTGTCGAGAACCCTCAAAAATATATTATTTTTTATTTTTTTATCCTTCCTAGTACCGTCTTTAGAAAAAAAAAACCATTTCGATCAGTGTAACAGAAGAGCGCTGATATGGTGCCACGTGCAGGAGCGGCCCAATGTATTTGGGGGCCTAAGGCCATTTTGTCTTTGAGGCCTTCTCTACAGTGGGCCGCCCTAAGGCGAATTCACAGGGGGCCTTTTTTTCCATTTTGTCTTTGAGGCATTTCCTGCGGTGGGCCTTTTTTGGGCCGGAGCCTTAGGCGACTGCCTCAGTTGCCTAAGGGTTGGGCCGGCCCTGGCCACGTGGCCATCCGTCAGACGGTTGCTTTCTGAAATCATGGAACACGAGGCTCGCTTCTCGAACCATCTGTCGAACTAACTATTCCGGCACTCCGGCCGCCAACTTTCCATCAATTTATTCACACGAGTAAACCTCCACCATTCATTCGGTGGAGCCGTCAAAATCGTCCGTCCGATGGGCTAATTCAAAAGAAACACGTAACCCCTCTGGCCACTCTAGGACCACAGTTTCCAGCTAGACGTCAAACGCCAAAATTCTATGAAACTTTAAAATAACATGAGAACCGCTGCGACCGAAACGCCTTTCCCTTGTAATTATTAGTTCTCCGTCTTCTCCTCGTAATAAGCAGTGGTTATGGACTAAGAATGATATTTCGGGACCAAGCCTCGTGATGAAAGCATTAGAGCTGCAATATTTCACGCAAGCATCAATATTTGCATTCAAACATTGTACTCCTGCTTTATTTGCATTAATATTTGTCCGTGGATACATCTTCATCCACAAAATTCTGCATGAATACAAAAATGAACATGGTATAGAGTGAGGATCTTTTTTTGTTAACTCTTCACGCATGGTCATCCGTGATTAATGATAGGAGCAATGTCCCTAATAGGGCTGCAAATGGGTCGGGTCGGGTCGGGTCCTGAGTGACCCCGACCCGACCCGGTTTTTTGTTCGGGTCCTAATTTTGGACCCAGACCCGACCCGGTTGAAATTCGGGTCGGGTCGGGTCGGGTCGATGCCGACCCCGTCGGGTCATTCGGGTCGGGTCGGATCCGGATCCGATCGGGTCCGGGTTTGGGTCCGGTCGGGTCCATGAGATGAACAAGTTTTAACCCCAGAGCAAGCAAAGTTAAACAATTGTTTTCTGCAAGCCAAGCCTATTCACACATGCAACCAATACGGAGCAGTAGAAAAAAGCAAACATTAGATGGGGGATGCTATGCATTGCCAATATCTTGCACTAGCCATATCCAAGCTCCTGATGTAGACAGTATCTTTATTAACAATGACAAAATCTGAATTGTAAATTGTCTTAGCATCCTAATAATTCATTTGTTGAGGTCTAGTAGTTGAACAACATAATTCTTTGCCAGTTTACCAGAACAATGTATATACCGGGATTGACATTTCTGACAATCACCAACACCGAACTTAGACAATAGTTCGTGTATTGGCACCCGAATACAGAAACACTAAATAAACTAAGGCACAATTAAAACACAGACCGGATAATTTCTAAATGGTACATTCAACATAACTTCAACGAATGCATTCACATCATCAGCAGGCACATCAAACACCGCTCCCACTCCATCAGCGGTAAGAGAAAGGCCCTTCACCCCGCCAATATTTTCATTAGGCAAGACTCTTCTCAAGATACTAAAAGCAAACCTGAGGTTGATATCAGAGAAACCAGAATCAGATAAGGATCACTATAAGACTAATTTTCTGGAAAAATGATTATGGGTCCACCATTCAATACAGAATGTCATCATGCCCTTTGTTAACGAGCAATTGATGTTTTTAGCAAGCATGGCAAAGAATGTTGTGTATTTTTTTCGAATGGTTATTTTAGAAAAAAAGTAAACTGCAATTGGTGGGAATCAAGTTCTATACTTACGCTGGTGAGTCGATTGTCTTTCCTGCCTGAAGAAGTAGGGTTACATAGTTCTCAATAGAAGAGAGCAGGGATCTTTGTTTTATGTCAGTGTATCCCTGCAAAAGGAAAAGGAACTTATCATAATGGTTGGAGGATTTTTAGCAATATTAAGAGCTCCGGAGAGAATAACAGTATTTCTTACTGCAGCCTTTGCCAGTGCTTTTGCAAGTAAATCCACAGCTGATAAACCAGAGGAACTCAAAAGTTGCTCTGCTTGTGACTGAAAAACTGGAATCACGCTGCATTATAAACCAAAATTTACGCACTGAGCTAACAATCAACATATATTTATTAAAGGCAATTCTACTTTTTCAAGTAACAGAAGCATTACCTATCAGAGATGTTTGAGATAGCTTTAGCCGCATCAGATCCAGCAGATTCAGCAACATCAGCAGGTTGCGGAGGAGAGATGTGCTCAAATTTGACACCTGATTCTCTTTCTAATCTAGAAATGCTATATGAATATCTGGGCTCGTATAGCAATATAGCAACTCCAGTATTGCCTGAGAGTAACTTCGATTTGTTAGCAACTCATCAAACTCCAAAATCATTATTGAAATCAAAAGTGATAAAATACCAGCCCTCCCAGTTCGCCCTGAACGATGGATGTAGGCTTCAACATCACGTGGGGGCTCACACTGAGAAATGTAAACATAGTTATTACCACCCAAATAATTAATAAACCAACCTTTTATTATGAAGTCTGAAACTTATAGATCAATAACTAACATGACACAGTCCAGGATTTACATGAATACCTGAATAATCAATTGCACATCCTGGATGTCTAAGCCACGTGCAGCCACATTTGTGGCCACCAAAACCAAAAACCTGCCTGACCTAAATCCAACAAGTATGACCTGCATAAAATCAACTCCTACAAATTATAAAGGATTATATTGCTGAAAAGTCACTGAGGCAGGTGGTAAAATTTATTAGGTGCCTCATGTGCATTCAGCGTAATTCCAGGTGAAGCATAATTTTAATATCATCATTACTACTTACTTCCCGTTGAGCTTGCACTATATCTCCATGCAAAGCCCTCGACCCAGGTAATGATCCAGCAAGTTCAGATGCAGATTCTTTTGTCTCAGTAAAAATAATGGTACGGCCTCCACTGAACAAGGAAATTTTGACATAGAAAACATTTAGAAAATTTAGTGCAGAAAAGGAAAACAATAAAAATAAGACCGATAAAAGCTACAAACCGGCTATAACAGTGAATAATATCTGGAAAGAGATTGATGGTTAGTGCTTTCAAATACCTCAACTTTCCACTGGGAAAGAGATGCTCGCAGGGCAGAAGCAAAGACATTTGCATTCCAAGGCAATCTCTCTGATTCGATGATGATTCCTCCATACTCATCTTCATAAGCATCCAAAACCTGGAAATACAGGGGGGGCAAAATCTGGTGACTGAGACAATGTGTTAGTGGTGTCAATGTGTCATCAATCATCCTAGTAAAATGAAAAAACTAGGGTTCATTAAAAACTAGACCTGCATGAAGAATAGCAAAGAAGGAGAGTGCTCAAAAAGAAACAATATTTAAAAGAGCTGACGAAGAGCTGACATAGTACAAAAAGGGAAAGCAGAAGATATTCATGTAGAAGGATGAAGCTCAAAAGTTGAACCAATTTTTCACAGAATTTTTCTAAGCAAAATTCAACCCCATATGACAATCCAAAAAGGATGCATCATAGCATCAACATCATATTCAGTGAATTTTAGAATTACATAACTAAGAACATGTATAATGAACCACAATTTTCTTCATCCATTCGACCACAGCTAAAGGATCACCCGCACGGCAGAAACAATCAAGAACATCAGTTAAGATAGATTACCACCATCCTGCATAACTCAAAGAAGCAACGTGAGATGATGCAAATTAGAGAATTCAAATGTCAACATAATAATGAAGATGATTGTTACTACTTACCAGCATAAGCTAATCATCGGTATTAATATCAACAACAGTTTCGTAATCTTCAACCTTGTATTTTGTATGAGGAGGTGGAATATCTACAAATGAAAAAAATACGAAATTAAAAATCTCAAAGTTTCTAAGCACTAGTACAGCTGGT
Organism: Phoenix dactylifera; assembly: GCF_051530095.1. Lineage (NCBI taxonomy): Eukaryota > Viridiplantae > Streptophyta > Magnoliopsida > Arecales > Arecaceae > Phoenix > Phoenix dactylifera. The sequence goes on along the minus strand of NC_143191.1, from coordinate 49,133,252 downwards.
ACATGATAAAATTTATGAATGTTGTAAAAATTGAACCTGCAAGATGAGGCAAGCTATCTCGAAGCCAATCTTGTGCGCATATCAATACCTCAACCGTATTCGGAGATAGACTGCTACGAAAATCATCCAAAACCCTGCCAGCAGTGCTGAAGGCAGACTCAGATGCAACGGTAGAAACGGGAATTGCCAAGATATCACGTACCATCCTAGACAATATTGGATATTTAGATTCATTGAATTTCCAATACTGTAGAATGTCAAAATTTTGATCTTCTAATGGATGAACCTGCTCCAAAAAATTAAATAGCAAGTCATTTTTATTAGAATTATTGACTAATAATTTAATGTAAGCATCCAAATTAGAGATCGTAAAATACCTTCTCTTCCAAATAGGTCTCTAATTCTGACTTCGATGGTTGGGTAACTTGTACTCCGTGGATGAATTCTTTATAGCCATGCATAAAACGATTCTCATGTCTTCCACCTTGGGATGTAGACACCCTCTCATCCACTTGAACAAGAGAGACATTTGTGCCATATAAAATTGCATAATTATCATAAAAAGTTTGAAGAACTTCACGCACTTTGTTGATCTCAAATGAAGCACGATCACCATTACCATGGATTGTCTGAAAGCAATAAATAATAAGATTCATCTTATGTCTTGGATCAAGAACAACCCCTACAGCAAGAATGTGAGAGCATTCCTTCCAATACTTGTCAAATTTTTCTTGCATCTTTAAAGCCATCATCATCACAACTGCATTCTGACTTCTAGATTCTTCAATCAAGAGCATATTGATTCTCCAAATTTCATAGAAATACAAATTTGCAGTTGGATTTTTTGTTTGTGAAAAAACTTCAGTTATAAGATGAAAAACCTTTAAGAAGTTACAAATAATAATGCCTTGAGACCAATCTTCCTCAGTTGGCGCATTATCAAAATTAGGATCCCGGGCCACAAGTCGCATAAATACATCCTTGAATTCTATAGCATCATTTAACATGAGATATGTAGAATTCCAACGAGTAGGTACATCTATGCATATCCTTTTCTTACCATTCATCTTGAACTGTTTCACAATTCCCATAAACAATTCCAACCTTCCTTGAGATGATTTTATATATTTAACAGCCTCACGGATCCTATGAATAGCACCCTCCACTACCTTCAACCCATCCTTCACAATCAAATTAAGAATATGTGCACAACAACGCACATGAAAGAATTTACCATCCAAAAGTAAATCTTTTCTAAATTGTTTTTGAAGTTCTGTTGCTACAACTGTATTTGCTGACAAATTATCAAGAGTGATTGAACCCAACCTTTTCTCAATATTCCAAGATAAAATACAGTTAGCTATAGCATCATTAATGACTAAGCCTGTGTGTGGTGAAGGAACCAACTTAAAATTGATAATATGCTTTTTCAGTTTCCAATCATTAGTGATGTAATGTGCAGTCAGACACATATATCCCAATGTTTGATTTGATGTCCACATGTCCGATGTTAAGCTGATTCTTCCACAGTTCGTCTTGAACAAATCTTCAAGTCTTCGTTTTTCCTTTTCATAAGTTTTAAAGCAATCAGAAGACAATGTTGTCCTTGAAACAATATGAAATTCTGGTCTAAGGTTCCTAATAAACATCTGAAAGGCTGGATGTTCAACTGTTGTAAATGGCATCTCTTGTAGAATTACCATCCTTGCAAGGTCCTCACGACTTCTTTCCTGATCAAATGAATAGGGAACTAATTCGTTCAACGGAACACCATCTTTCGAAGTCACAGTGCCTATTAATATTTTCTGTTTCTTATCATGAAATTTTTTTGCCTTACAAATATTTGTATGCTTGTGAAGATGACTTGTCCCATTTTTTGGATCAGCTGAAAAAATAAAACGACAATAATTACATTTAGCCTTGTCCTTTTGGTTTTGTACCTCACAATAGTGATTCCATATCTCCGATCTCTTTCTTTTGTTCGTTTTAGAGCTATCTGTATTAGAAGGCTCTATAGCTTGAGAACTACCACAACGAAGTACACTTGAAACTTCAGCCATATTTTCATTGCTATCCATCGTAGACATTAACCTATTTTGCATAGAAATCAATAAAAATGTATGAGCATAAAATGCAACTTTATAGATGCATATAATCTAACCTTTATAATGTCTATCATGTTATTGCATGCATAAAAAAATCATGATCAGTTTATTTACAAAATTTAAGCTATGAACAACATTTCAGTATTCCTAAAAGCTGAAGTAAATGCCATGTCATGTAGTTAACTATTCAAAATTACTGACAAAGTGACACTACAGACTTCATATAACTAAAGCGTACTTCATATAACTAAAGCATCTTTTAAATAGTTATAAAATGGAGGTAAATATGATTACTAAAGCACTAAGAAACTTAAAATATAGTGCACATAAAAATGAAGACCAGGTGAGAACCAAAATGATATTCGGCCAGCCCATGCAGTAACAGACTAACAGTCATCCTGATTCTTTCAATTAAATCAATAAATCATTATCTTTCCTCAAAGATACTCGTACTGTTTTCTTGAGATAATCCCATATTCAGCGCTGCTGCACTGTTCGGTCCCAAGTCCCAACATCAAGTCCAGCCTCGTTGCCCTGTTACAAGACAAGCCCCCCTCGCCGGAACCTCCTCCCGGCCTATGCTAAAAAAAATACATAGGAGGGACATACCTTGGGACGACGAAGAATGGGGAGAGGGAGATCCGCGGAATGGGGAGCCGGAAGTCGGGAGATCTAGGGCACCGCCGCACCGGGCACAGAAGCTGTCTTCTCTTCTCCGCCGCCGCAGCTCAAGATCTACTTATCCATTATCATAATAGAACAAGAATAGCATTAGCAAAATATTTTGGAAACGATTTGCAAGATATCAGGATGAAAAATATAGAGGACAAAGGCGACTAGCACCTGGTACAGGCGTACAGCAAGGTTCTTGGGACACTGAAGAATGGGGAGAGGCCAAGGGGGAGATCCGCGGACTGGAGACTGGAGAGCCGGAAGTCGGGCACGGCCACACGGAAGCGGTCTACTCTTCTCCGCCGCCGCAGCTCAAGATCTAGGGCACGGGGCACCTGGGCACGATCGCACGGGATCGAAAAAGAGAGGAAGGCGCTCAAGATCCAGGGCACCTGGGCTGCTGGGCAGTGGGCACGGCCGCACGGGATCGAAAAGGAGAGGAAGGCTGGAAGGCGATCGAGATCTAGGGCACAGCCGTCGGCCACACGGAAATACGGGATCGAAAAGAGAGGAAGGCCGAAGGGATTTAGGGATTTAGCTTTAAGCCTTCATATAGTAACGGGTCGGGTCGGGTCCCGGATCAAGATTGGGTGGACCCGACCCGACCCGAAAAATAGATCGGGTCTAAATTTAGGACCCGACCCGGCCCCGCGGGTCCTAAAATTCGGGTCGGGTCGGGTCTAAAGCGGGTCGGGTCGGGTCGGGTCCCGGGTCGACCCGACCCATTTGCAGCCTTAATCGAGATCTAGGGCACAGCCGTCGGCCACACGGAAATACGGGATCGAAAAGAGAGGAAGGCCGAAGGGATTTAGGGATTTAGCTTTAAGCCTTCATATAGTAACGGGTCGGGTCGGGTCCCGGATCAAGATTGGGTGGACCCGACCCGACCCGAAAAATAGATCGGGTCTAAATTTAGGACCCGACCCGGCCCCGCGGGTCCTAAAATTCGGGTCGGGTCGGGTCTAAAGCGGGTCGGGTCGGGTCGGGTCCCGGGTCGACCCGACCCATTTGCAGCCTTAGTCCCTAATGTATGATTTGCGTAGAATCAATCCCCGCGGTGTCGCCACATTGCCGATGTTAAACTATCGTTCAACAGTCATTGACTGTACCTCGTAAAACTTTCATTATTGCTCGACCGGTAGGTGAAGGTCAGTCAATTTTATTGGAACAAATTACAAAAACTTTTCTAAAATTTACATTCATACATTTGTATGCTGCAGTTTGTAAAACCCATACGTACAATCAGTTAAATTAACAAAAATTAGTAAAACCATCTACTTCTTACTTTACCAGAGAGAAGGGTGCACATTTTTTATATATATATATTTAGATAGTTGTTATATCATTTAAAACTATTTTATTTTTTTATGTAATATTTGGATCTTATTTAAGATTAACGATTTAACTATTATTTTATTAAATTAAAATTAAAATATAGGATAAAAATAAAATTTAAAAAAATAATTTTTAGAAAATTTTTATAATTTACTCTTTTGTACCGCATCAATCTCAAATTATCGTGTTAGCTCAATAAAGTCGATTAGTGGTAATTTTTTTTCAAAAAATTTCTATCATATTGGTGAGCAAAAGCTGGGAGAAACGTCAAAACCAGAATGCGTTTCCCATGTAATTTTATTTTCCCCTTTCGAAGGGCAACCATTTTCCAATCAATTCTCGTTTGGTTCGTGGAAAGTATTTTTCCTCGTAGGAATATGATTCTTGGAAAACAGATTACTAGGAAGAGAATGCCTATGAAAGTACTTTTGGCATGTTTGGTTAACAATGAGAAAGTAATAAATTTCTAAAGTGCTCATATTTGGTTGATCATCCATTTTTCTGTAAAAGTTATGTATAATTTTTATTATGTTCTTAATAAAATTAGGTATTTAATGTCTCTTTAATGCTTCTTTAATGCTGAAGAATTTTTTTGAAAAAAAATAAAAATGAAGTGATTTACGTTTTATGGAAGAGTAACTTTTTTATATTTTTTATTAAAAAAACTTTCATATGAAATAAGAAAATTATATTTTAATAAAAATATAATTTTTCGTTTCTCTTATTTAAAAATACTAAATAAATAAGAGATATCTGTTACTTTTTCTGGTGACCATACTTTCCTCTCTTCTTTTCGTGAACCAAACGAGCCTTATGTCATCACTTATGTCATCAGCCATGCTCCCCTTTCTATATAATGCTGGTCGCCTCCAAGCCTTTAGCGATACTTGAAGACCAGAAGCCCCTCTTCCCTTCCTCCGCTTACTCCGAATCTTTTCGTACTCTCTTTCTCTCGTTCCTTCCTTTCCCCATTGTTTCCATCACACTCTCTCTCTGCCGGGGTCGCCGAGGAAACGAAAAGAAATGGGGTCGGTGACGGAGGAGAACGGAGTGAAGGCATCGCCGGAAACGCAGCACCCCCGGAAGGCCTTCGGGTGGGCGGCCAGGGATAACTCCGGCGTCCTCTCTCCCTTCTCCTTCTCTCGAAGGTACCATTCTTTTTCTCTTCCGTCTCCTCTTCTTTAAGAACGCATGAGCTAAAGCTTAGAATCCTAGCTCCTTTTTGTTTCTTCTTTGTTATTTTAGTTTATTTTCTTAATGTTATAGAAAACCTTATGGGATTCTTTCTTTCTTTCTCCCTCTCAAGTATTCCTGGCGTCATTTCTTTAGATTTGCATCGATTTTGTTCTTTCTACCGATTTTTCTATTATTTTATTTGTGTCCCAGGATAGATGGTACGAGATTCTTTCTTTATATTATTTATGTTATTCTAGACAATTTTATTGATATCGTTTTTAAGGTGGAAAATAATGGAAATATTCTTAAAATAAAGCAAAGCTTGGAGAAAAAGATTTATTGGGGCTCCTTTGTTCTTCTTATTCTTTAATATTTTCATATTTATATTTTTTATATTTCTTTTTCGAATTTTCGTGGGAGTTGAGGCCCAAAGAGAGTTCGCTAGATAGTTTTGGTCGCTTCTTGTACCTTTTTGGACGAAAAGAGACGGACCTCTCGTGGGATACCCGGTTTTCGTTGTTTATTTGAGGTCAAAATGCCAACTTTGCCCTTATTGCGAAAGTAGCCCAGCATCCATGGACAGCGGAGGAAAATAAAAAACTGTTGCGTTATTTTTATTTATTTATTTTTACTAGAACGGAAGTTTACCGATATTTAATAAAATTAGAAAACAACAAGTCTCGAAATGTCCAAAACAACTATCATCTCCGGCTCACCAGATAGTTTGAAATGGTAGGATATACAAAGCCATCCAGTCTGCGGTCCCGTTAGGCTCCGTTAAGCTCTTTGAGTAATATTTATTATTTTATTATTTTTATTTTTTGAATAGAAAAACTTTTCTCATGTTTACCTGATTTGCACATGGATCCCTTGTCTGAAAAAATTGCAATCAAATCCCTTGCCATCCCTCCGGCAGACACTGGAAAGATCTAAAGTAAAAGCATGGTGGGGGCCACGAATGCGACGAAGGTGGTTGCAACTCATAACAATTGTGAAATAATAATTGAATAACCAAAAAGGAAGTTACCTTTTTCCCTTTCAAATAATAATTATTGCAATTACTTAGATCATAGAACCATATTTATTATGATATAAATTTAAAATATTATTGTTTCTTTTGATGCTGAAGGAGGGCACGTATCATTTGGGAGCACTAAGCTGCACTCATATAAGTAAATCATCAATAAACTAAATTATTATATATATATATATTTAAGTGCTAACAATATTTCTCAGAAAGCTGATGCTGAACAGAAAGATAACTGGATGTTGGAATGCATCAATGTCTTTTGTGGGAGAATTGCAATTTCTTTCCCTTAACTATTCTTTGTTATTAGAAACTTGAATTGCCATTATTGATTTTAACGATGAATGAGACCAGTGTTAATTTAGATATATGGCTATACTTTTTTCTATTTATAAATTTGGTCATTTATTTAAAGGATAAAAGGAAAGAAACCAAAGAGCTTTCAATGAAGGTTAAGTTTGCTGTTAATAAGATCAATCAGAAAATGCTGACATGAAGGGAGAAAGGTTGATGCTAATAGTTAGATTATCCATTGAAAGTTAAAACTGCCCTTCTCTTTGGCTACTCAGCGAGAGGAATCTTTATTGTAGAACGGTGGAGCAACCTCCCACCATTGTTTGTTGAGAAGTCATTATCCCTTCTCCTTTTACATGAGAGCAGCAATAATTTCTTGATGGATATATATTTTGATTCCTTTGTCATCTTGAAATCTAGAAATACTGCATAATGACTCCCACATCTATTTCCTGGCTGTTATGGTTGGGACATCTATTTAAGATTCCTTTGTTGGTGTTACACCCAGTTTATAAACCTCTTTTCAACCTACTCCTCGACCTGCCCGCTTGTTATGTTTATGACCAAGGTCTGAGGTCTATTTGGACCTGATTTTATCTTTTCCTTGTTGGCTCTTTTCTTGTGAACAAGCTTGACCAAAACCTGCACTATTGATCAACAACATAATTTGATCCCAACATAATTTGATTAAATTGCACTGTCCATATCAAGGAGTCAAGTTCGGACGGGACGTCCCGCTGGACACCGAGATGGGGTACCATCTCGTGCGTTGGGACAGAATCGTCCCACCATCGTCTCGGCATCCTGATCGGCACGTCTTGAGATATCCTTTGGAATGGGGCGGAATAATGTCACGTCCCGTTCCACGAGAAAATTGGGATAGCCCTATTTCACGGAATTTAAATCCTTGATCCACACTCTCTTTTATAACAATATGACACCTAAATTTGTTATCTGCATTGACTGCTTGACTGATTCGTCAATAGCCATGTTGGATTCAATCCTTTAGCTGAGAGGGGCCAATGGTACAAGGAGAATTACTCTGTTTCACGTGGTAGCTGCAGTGTTCTGAATGCACCATTAATGCATTCTGTCCTGACTGTATTTAACGTTCAACTACCACATGGATGGCTTCTACTGGTGTTCCTTGTGTTGTCCGTGATCTTTCAGGACCACAGTTCCGCTGTCCCGTTTCTTGGTTCAGTTTGCTAGGTTTCAATACCATAGCCCAGTCGAATAATATATTGTTTGGAACCATGGTACAAAGCAAGAGCTAGCACTGAAGAAAGTGAATGCATGGGTAGTTTGCCTTCTAAAATAAAATTATTAAGGGGAAGTCATCTGATGAAACATGGGTAGTTTGCCTCGTGCTTAGATAACTGGCTAAGCATCTGGATATTGTTGGAATCTAATAATTATGATCTTATATTGTTTTTGTGATTGTCCGTGATTCCTGCGGTAGTTAACTGAAATCCTTTAACATTTCTTGCCTGTGAATAAATGACTAATAGCAGGACAATTTACTGGCCTACAGGAACAATGGAGACGACGATGTCACCATAAAGATACTATACTGTGGGATCTGCCACTCAGACCTTCATAGCATAAAGAATGATTGGACAAATACCATCTACCCGATTGTCCCAGGGTATGTACCTCTGAACACAAACAAACGTTTTTATCCATAATGCAACCTTTCTCTAATACTCATTTAGATGAGTTTAAAGAAAATGGAAAATTCATATTTTGATTATTTTTGCTGAAAAACAGCATTCTCTTTCAATGATACAGTTGCATGCTGTAATTTACTTGTTACTAGCAGGAAGTTTCTATGCATGGTGCTGCGCCCGCTTCAGAATCTTAGGAAAATTGCTCCTACCTGCTTCCTAAACACTTCCAATTCTATTTTTTTTTTTCGAGAGACCTGCTTTTGCGCACCCGCATATGCAACTAAATCTGCTCCCGCACCCAACCCAGTTTCTGGTAACTAAGCTTTACGTGATCTGCTTTCTTTTATTCAATGGTATGATCAGAGTCGATTTTATTTACAATACGACACAATTATTGCATAACTTGTCAGCATTGGAGACTCACCATAGCCATTGCATATCAATGGCCACCAAAAGACTTTTGAATGCTTGCCACATAAAATAGGACCTGGAGTAAAATCTTTTAGCTTTTGCAAAATTTTGTTAGCATAATAAAATCTCTTATATCAATTGCTTATGCATGTGCTAGCTAATAATTATCTCAAGAATCTGGTTGACTGCACCTATAAATGTTAAATGTGGAAATCTGGCCTACAAACTGTGGCAAGTGCTCGTTCGTAATGATGTCATGGTCTGTCATGGTTTTCATCTTACTATTGCTATTGCAATCATGCCTGTGCATGGAGTATCATTGCATTCATCCTTAGGGAAGCAGAAATTTTCAATATTGCTTCACTCTCAACATCATTCACACGAGCACAAAAAAATATTCACCATTGCACAAAGCAACCATTTGATAGACAGCACCCATATACCTGAAAGCACATGAAGATTCACCAAAAAGAAGTAACTTTGCAGGCATGAGATTGTTGGCGCTGTTACTGAAGTGGGGAGCAATGTAAGTAAGTTCAAGGTTGGAGACAAGGTGGGAGTGGGCTGCTTGGTTAATTCTTGCCGTTCCTGTGACGGCTGCAAACAAGGTTTCGAGAACTACTGTCCCAGAATGATACTTACGTACAATTCCATCGACGCTGATGGAACGATGACCTATGGAGGGTACTCTGACATGGTAGTCGTCAACGAGCATTTCGTTGTGCGGATCCCCGACACCATGCCCCTAGACAAGTGTGCCCCACTGCTTTGTGCTGGCATCACTGTATACAGCCCATTGAAGTATTTTGGACTCAATGAGCCAGGGAAGCATCTTGGGGTGGTCGGGCTCGGAGGGCTCGGCCATGTAGCTGTGAAGTTTGCCAAGGCATTTGGAGTGAAGGTCACAGTGATTAGCTCGTCCCCGAGGAAGGAGAAGGAAGCAATTGAACGTTTGGGAGCTGATGCTTTCATGGTCAGCAGCAACCCTGAGCAGATGCAGGTAAAATAGAGCAATTCCAACTACAAAATCCACAGCCACCAACACTTTGTATCTTACTCTTGTATGTTTTCTTGTCCTGTAAGGCTGCCATGGGCACGATGGATGGTATTATCAATACAGTATCTGCGGTCCATTCCCTCATGCCGCTACTCTTTCTGCTGAAGACCCGTGGGAAGATGATCATGGTGGGTGCTCCAGACAAGCCCCTGGAGCTACCAGTTTTCTCTTTGATCATGGGTAAGTAAAGTGGTGTTTCTTAAATGTGCTGTAAGATTGGTGTTTCCTATGTTCTACTTGATGGTGTTTTGATGAAACGAATTGCTGGATCTGCCTATAGGTGGGAAAATTGTGGCGGGCAGTTGCATTGGAGGAATGCAGGATACCCAGGAGATGTTGGACTTTGCTGCAAAGCACAATGTAACAGCAGACATCGAGCTCATTGGTATGGATTACGTGAACAAGGCGATGGAGCGACTTGCCAAGGCAGATGTCAGATATCGATTTGTCATTGATATCGCCAACACCTTGACCGCTGCTTAGATTTGGGGTTGCAACGATAGCTATATCCCATTATTTAGGACTTTCTGGTTGCTATCGTAGTGTTCTTTCCATGTAGTTGGATTGTTGTTGGTCATTCTATCCTATGTTTGCCTGACCACATCATGTCCTTATCATCTGAGATTTTGGGAGAAGCAGCTGTTTGATGGTCGTTGCTTTATAATGTGATGTTCTGTTCTTAGTACATTGAAGATTTAATAATATATGGTGTGTCGCTCAACATATGCCTGATGGATTCCACATGTTCTAACCTGTTATTAGATGTTGAGCGAGCCGATTATTACATAATTGCATGAATGAGGAGCGTTCTTTATTGTTTAATGCGACGTAATGGATTTTCCTTCACAATGTTGGTTATTCGCACTTTGCTTTGACATCTTCGTATGTTCTTGACTAAGAAAGTGAATTTGTCGCTGGGGGAAAGCAAAAGAAATTTTGGTTAGTCTTCCTTTCGGTAGAGTTGGCTATTTATGTTATACAATCATGCAAACAGTCCATGCAGCAGGTGCGACGTAAATCATGAACATGATGAACAAAAGCACTGCAACTAAAACTTTCAGAATTGCTGTCATGGAGTTTGCAGCAGAGCCTTCCATTCTGTCACCTGCTTGTCAGGAGTGGCTTGTGCCGAATTCAACCATTCGGGAAACATTGCATATATCCACACTGACCAGGTAATATTTACTGATCTTGTTGGGTTACCTGTTGATCTAATCAATGACAGTAGACCAATACGCTTGATCTTCCAAAAGTTGCTCTCAATTAAATCCATGGAACATTAGACGAATTCGATCAGGAGTCAACCCGTGTGATCTCTGAGAACAAGCTGCTTCAGTTTGTAGAAAACTTTATTGGTATCTTGAACAATTTAAAGTCCAAGCTGCGCCAAGAGCAATTGTGATTTGGCCCAACCAACTACTTCTCATTCATCCTCTGCTAAGAATGGAGAGATTCCCTCCCATTGCGGTTCCTGTGCGGGCATGGGAACCCACAAGAACGTTGGAATTAAAGAGATCGAAGCCCGGGTGGTGGAGACTGAAACAAGAACTGCGAGAGTTTAGGTCCATTGCTTAGTGGAAATTTTAGTTGTCTTAAAGTATGACAGGCTAGCAGAGCAACGGCTACTATTCTTAATGTATGAGAGGCTATTCCAGCAGAAGCAACGGCCGGCTATTTCTCTCATTTAGTTCTTTCTTTCTTTTGTTTCTTTCTTTCTTTAACCCTTAATTGTAGCCATTGATTATTTTACACTCTTGTATATATTGAACAAAGCATACATCAATACAAAGAAAGAACACAGAGCATCTTTCCTCCAATCTTAGTTTTCTTCATATTTGTCATGGTATCAGAGCTATTTTAATTTTTTTTTAATGGCGTCATCTTCAAGTTCATCCTCGAATTCTATCTCGAGTGCCTCTGCTTCCATGCCTCATCTGATCATTCCAGCCCATATTTTCTCCATCATGGCGATAGCCCAGGCATCATGTTGGTCTCGCAGCCCCTTGATGGTGATAACTACCCCACCTGGAGCCATTCGATGTATATGGCATTAAGTGCCAAGCACAAAATAGAGTTCATTGATGGGTCTCTTCCCAAGCCAAGCCCGACAGATCCTCTATATATGTCATGGGTTCGTTGCCACCACATGGTCCTCTCTTGGATCATCAATTATATCTCCAAAGAACTGAGTGCTAGCGTGATCTACATCGACAATGCCCATGACATGTGGCTTGATCTCAAAGATCGGTTCTCCCATAGCAATGGTCCTCGCATATTTCAACTAAAGAAGACAATTTCCTCCCTTACTCAAAATCAAAATTCTGTAAGTACCTATTTCACCAAACTCAAAAGTTATTGGAATGAGTTGCTCAACTTTCGACCTCTACCTGATTGCTCGTGTGGCGCTTTCAAGCAATTGGTCGAATGCCAACAACAGGAATATGTTCTCCATTTTTTAATGGGTCTCAATGACTCGTTCTCTAATATACGTGGTCAGATTCTTCTTATGGACCCCTTGCCACCCATTAACAAAGTATTTTCCCTTGTTATTCAAGAAGAAAAACAGCGAGATATCACTACTGCACCGTCCCTCAATCCTGACTCCACTGCCTTGGCCAGCAGGGTACATACTACTCAACAACCTCCTCGATCAAACGGCAAGAAAAATAGCTCTAATTTTTTTCGTCGTGAGCGTCCAACATGCTCTCATTGTAACATTGTTGGACACACTGTTGATAAATGCTACAAACTTCATGGGTACCTTCCTGGCTATCGCACCAAGAGTAATTCTCAACGCTCGGCCAACCAGGTAGCCACCACGGCCTGTCCTTCTGATGCTTCACAACTGCCAATTACCCAAGAATAGTGCCAGCAACTTCTTTCTCTCCTCAAGAGCTCTTCTCTCTCAAGAGCCCTTCTTGCAGGTACATCCCCTTGTCTTGCCTCATTCTCTTCACATAAAATTTTTTGGATTATTGACACAGGCGCGACTGACCACATGGTCGGATCCGTCACTTACCTCACTTCCATCACTTCGGCTCTTCAAGCTACTGTCAAATTGCCCAATGGTGATGTTGCTTCTGTCACCCACATAGGCACTATACACCTCTCTGCTTCTCTTATTTTACATGATGTTCTTATCGTACCTTCCTTCTCCTTTAATCTTATTTATGCAAGTAAGCTTGTTCATTCACTTTCATGTTGCCTTATATTCTTGCTTGACTATTATTTTATACAGGACCCTTCCACATGGAGGACGATTGGGATGGGTAAGGAATCCGCTGGGCTATATCACCTGCTACATGATCCGGCTGGCTCGCCTGCTATTGCGGCCTCTATGGTTGTCACTTCTCCAAATCTATGGCACTATCATCTTGGCCACCCTTTTTTATCTCGCTTAGAATTAGTAGCACGTTCTATTTTTAGTATTTCCCTCTCTTCAAATTATCATTGTGCTGTTTGCCCTCTTGCAAAACAGCATCGTTTATCCTTTCCACTTAGTTATATCAAATCAAAACATGCATTTGACTTAATTCATGTTGATATTTGGAGACCGTTTTCTACAGTTTCTCGTGATGGCTCTCAATATTTTTTTAACTATTATCGATGATTTTACACGTTGCACATGGGTCTATCTCATGCGCACCAAGTATGAAACCCGCTTTCTTATTCGATCTTTTTTTGCACTTGTATCTACTCAATTCAATGCAACCATTAAACAAGTGCATAGTGATAAGGGCTTTGAATTCGACATGCGAGATTTCTTTACTGAAAAGGGAGTTATTCATCAATGGAGTTGCGTCAACACACCCCAACAAAATGGAGTTGTTGAACGCAAACACCAACACATACTCAATGTTGCTCGTGCACTCCGTTTCCAAGCTAACCTCCCTCTTCAATTTTGGGGAGATTGCGTACTTACAGCCACGTATCTTATCAATCGCCTCCCAACTCCACTTCTCTCGGGCAAGTCTCCTTACGAACTTCTTTTTTCTTCCAAGCCATCGTATTCCCATTTGCGCATTTTTGGATGCTTGTGTTATGCTTCCACTAATGCTACCAATCGTTCCAAGTTTGACGCCCGTGCTAGGCGTGGTCTTTTCTTAGGTTACGCATATGGTGTCAAAGGTTACAAAATCCTTGACCTTGACACTCATGCAACTTTCATTTCTCGGGATGTTGTTTTTCATGAAACAATATTTTCCTACCACAATCATTCTCCTGAACCTTCAATTGTGCTTCCTCGCCCCATTCCTGAACACGTGCCAACTTCCTCCTCGCCTCCACCCCGCACCACCACTGCTCTTTCAACCCTGCCATTGAACCTTTCCAACCCAAGGCGATCTTCACGGCCGCGGCAACAACCAGGGTACTTGCAGGACTATCATTGCCATCTGGCGTCATCTCCTCATTCTTCCCAATCATCCACCATGCAGTAGGGTCTCCAGCAGTCAGGTACTCCTCATGATCTTTCTTTATCACTCTTATGATCGTTTGTCTCCCACTCACCGTGCTTTTGCTTTAGCTATATCTTCCCATGTCAAACCTCGCACCTTTCAGCAGGCTGTTAAACATGCTCACTGGCGTGATGCCATGGCTACTGAGATTCGAGCACTTGAGGAGAACGATACTTGGACAATCACTACTCTTCCCCCTAACAAGCATCCAGTCGGCTGCAAGTGGATTTATAAAATCAAGTACAAATCTGACGACACTATCGAGCGTTACAAAGCTCGCTTAGTGGCCAAAGGTTATACGCAACGAGAAGGTTTTGACTACCACGACATATTTCTCTTGTAGCCAAATTAACTACTGTCGGTGTCTTCTGGCCATAGCAGCTATCAAGAATTGGGAGTTGCACCAACTTGATGTCATCAACGCCTTCCTTCATGGTGACCTCCATGAGGAAGTATACATGTCCCTTCCACCGGGTTTTTCTAGTCAGGGGGAGCATCAGGTGTGTCGACTCAACAAATCCCTTTATGGCTTGAAACAAGCCTCTCAGCAGTGGTTCTTTAAATTCTCCAACACTCTTCAAGAGCATGGCTTTCTACAAGCCTCATGTGATCATTCCCTTTTTACACGGGTACATGGTACTTCTTTTACAGCTCTCCTTGTTTATGTCGACGATATTATTATCGCTGGCAATGATAATGCTTCTATTGCTGACCTCAAAGCCTTATTCATAGTCATTTTAAGACTAAAGATCTGGGTCCTCTCAAATATTTCTTGGGTTTAGAAGTAGCTCGTACTTCCAAAGAAATTTCTTTATGCCAGCGCAAGTATGCTCTGGAAATTGTTGCAGATTGTGGTCTTCTTGGCTCCAAACCTGTCACTTTTCCCATGGTTCAAAATCTGAAGCTCACCAAGACAGATGGCTCCTCTCTGGGTAATCCCACAAGTTATCGCCGACTAATTGGACGTTTACTGTATCTCACGATTACCCGCCCGGACCTATCCTATGCTATTCAGATTCTCAGTCAATTTATGGATAGCCCTTGTCAACCTCACATGGATGCGGCTACACGGGTTATTTGTTATATCAAAGGGACCCCAGGTCAAGAAATTCTTTTTCCTTCATCTTCTCCTCTACATTTGAAGGCTTTTTGTGACTCAGATTGGGCTGGTTGTCCTGATACTCGCCGCTCTGTCACCGGGTACTGCATTTTCCTTAGTGATTCTCCTATTTCTTGGCAATCAAAGAAACAAAGTATATTGTGTCTCGTTCTTCGGCAGAAGCTGAGTATCGCGCAATGGTTTCCACTTGTTGCAAACTTACTTGGTTGTTAACTGTTCTACAAACCTTCCAGATCCAACATCCCCAACCTACTCTCTTATTTTGTGACAACCAAGCTGCCTTGCACATTGTTGCGAATCCCGTCTTCCACGAATGAACCAAACATATAGAAATTGACTGTCATCTCATTCGTAAAAAATTGCAAGCTGGTATCGTTCGCACTCTTCATGTTTCTTCTCAGCATCAGATTGGTGATCTTTTCACAAAAGCATTAGGTTCCGATTAGTTTAATTTTCTCATCCGCAAGCTGGGTGTGCATAACATACACACTCCACCTTGAGGGGGAGTCTTAAAGTATGATAGGCTAGCAGAGCAACGGCTACTATTCTTAATGTATGACAGGCTATTCCAGCAGGAAGCAACGGCTAGCTATTCCAATGGCTAGCTATTTCTCTCATTTAGTTCTTTCTTTCTTTTGTTTCTTTCTTTCTTTAGCCCTTAATTGTAGCCATTGATTATTTTACACTCTTGTATATATTGAACAAAGCATACATCAATACAAAGAAAGAACACAGAGCATCTTTCCTCCAATCTTAGTTTACTTCACATTTGTCTGTTAGTGCTGGCCTTATTTTTATTTAGATTGCGTTTTAAGTTTAATATATTTAAGTTTGTTTTTCTAATTAGAGTGGGTTATTGATATTTTCAGCTTTTAGTGGAGTGTGGTTTATAAATTGGAGAAGAGAGTTATGTGAAAAGTAGGAAAGAATTATTTTTGGTTAGACGAGGCTTCTAAATGAGAGGGAGCCAATCTCATTGTTTTGACCTTTGTTTTTTCGAATAAATTTATTTTTCTCTTCCACTATTATTTTCTTTGGGCAATTATTTACAATATATATTTTTTATTTTGGTGTTTGTTCTAGATCTTGGGCCGGTATGGTCGATTTACTCCAGATAGCATCTCGTTCTACATTGCTAGTAGATGATGCGAGAGGTAGATCACCAATTTAGAGAAGTAAAAGTAAGAAGAAGCCAATTGACATGTGTGAAGATTGAGATTATTCTTCTATTGCTTATTCTTATTGTTATACTTTTACTGTTGTTGATTAGCTGAACCCATTTCACATGATGAGGCCAAAGGCAATGGTGTTTTGGAGGATATCATAAAAAAAAGAGATTTCAACTCTTAAGAGGAATGCAATATGGAATTTGGTTTCTTTGTCCAGTGGTGTTCCTCCTATTTCTCATAAGTAGGTTTATAAGGTGAGGAAAAAAAGGAAAGTTTTCAATAAAAGAGCAAGTGGTGGATATCTTCACTAATGGATTGGTGATTGAGTGGGTTGAAAATTTGCATAGCTGGTTCAACATTGTTAGCCTTGATTTCGTAATGAGGAGTGTTGA
Source organism: Phoenix dactylifera (assembly GCF_051530095.1). NCBI lineage: Eukaryota > Viridiplantae > Streptophyta > Magnoliopsida > Arecales > Arecaceae > Phoenix > Phoenix dactylifera. The sequence goes on along the minus strand of NC_143191.1, from coordinate 49,116,367 downwards.
GAATCATTACTTGTTTTACTTGTGTTAGGATTCTATTCCATGTTTATCTTAGCTCCTTATTTAGGGTTGGAAGTGGGCCGGGCAGGGCCATATGGCCCTACTCGAACTCGAACCAATTTTTTTGGGCTTCAAGCCGGGCTTAGGCTTGAAAATTCTTAGATAATTTAGGCCTGAGCCGGACCTAAACTTAGGCTTGAGCCTGGCCCGAATTACTTGTTTGGGAAAAAAATAGGTCTGTCCCAAACCTGATTGAAGTTTAATAATCATAATATTGCTTCACAAGTAAATAAGCTAGTTAAAAATTAAGCTCTCTCCTATAACTCAAATAAATGATACATAATACATTATTCTCAGTTAAATCTATTTTACCTTTACTTTCTCATTATTCAGTTTAAATAATAATATACAAAAGCAAATTGATTTGGGCCTAAATTCGGGCTCTGTTTGGAACTTGTTCGGGCTCGAGCTTAGGCTGGGCCAATGACATCTACTGGAGCCTGGCCCGAAAAATAAATAAGCTCTACATTTAAGCCCAAATCTAATCTAAACTTTTTCGGACTTAGCCCAAAGTCTGGCCCGAGCTTATTTCCAGTCATATTCTTATTCCAACTTTAGTTGGGATAATTTGCCTTTTAGTACCATGTAAGCCTTAACTTAATATATTTGAGTTGGTTTTTTAGTCAGAATGGAATATTTTTTTGGTGGGACAAGGAGCGTGGAAACTTTCTGGTTGCTGGCACCGCCTTCCCGGTCAACCTCCTGTTTGCGGCCTCCGTTGCCTGCTACACCTCCGCCGCCGGCCTCCCTCCTTCCAGTCCTGCCGGGCGACTGCGAGACGTGGACAGGTGGCAGTGCGAGCGCCCTCCGCGGCCGCAACGCTAGTCTTCCCGGGTGCCAATGGATAGTGCGACGTGGGATTCTGCGTCCGACTTTGGTGGTTGACGTGCATCTAGGGAATTGACCTGGAGCGAGCACCGCAGTTAAACATGGATTAGAAGCAAAGAGCCAAGTAAGTACACACAACCTGCAACAGAAACTTGGAGTTATTACCTCCCAACAAAACTTCGTCACATTGTCATCTTGTCATGACAGTGGCTTCTGTCCGTCGATTGTTGTACTAGGTAATGGTCCTGGCTGTTGGGTTTATTGTCATCGGCTTCAGATCTATCATCACCAGAAAAAGTGAAAGTGAAAAATACCGGCATATACATGCCGACGCTAGATAAAGACGTCGATAACTCTAGCTCTGGCGCCAAAATTTGCCAACACTTCAAAATAGCAGTGGCAGGCATGAAAATGTGATGACACTAATAAGCGTAATGGAAAGCACAATGCTTATTAGTGTCATCAGAGGCCAAGAACTTAAGGAGGGAAAGGAGCAGATGATGCTTAAAAGTATCGTCGGAATCCTACGCCCCTGTAGCCTAGGACCTAAGACGACATTTATAAGCATCGTCGAAGGCCTCCGATGATGCTTTGAAGCGTCGTCATCGTCGGAAGCTGACACTTAAGATGACGCTTATAAGTATCGCCGGAGGTCTAGACCTAAGACAACGCACATAAGCGTCGTCGGAGGGCAACTGTCCCAACCAACAAAACTCCAGCACCCAACTTGAAGCCCTCATTTTCCACTGGCACTAGCCCCTTTTTCTCCTCTCCGGCGCCCACCGACCGATCCCAAGTCCTAATGGATCTCCTCCTCCCTCCTTTTCGGCGCTGATCGACCGACCCCAACCCCTGATCCAGCTCTGCCTCTACCTGAGGTATCTTTCTCATCCTCCCTCCTCTCTAGCGTGGACCGACCGGCCCCAAGCCCCGATCGAGCTCTGCCTCGGCCAAACGTATTTGTCTCCTCCTCCCACCTCTCCGGCGCCGACCAACCGACCCCAACTCCTGATCGAGCTCTGCCTCCGCCCGAGGTATCTTTTTCCTCCTCCCCCCTCTCCGACGCCTCTTCTCTTTAATCGTTTGTATGCTTTAGATTCAATTTACAAATATTTTTTACACATAAATCCTAATGAGAAGGGCAATGTTGGGAGTGAATGGAATCTGTAAAAGGCTCAATAGGAAGAGTGTGGAGTAAAGATCTTTGCATCTATATCACCTTGCTCCTTGCTTAATTATGGACAACACCTTGGTTTTCTACTTTAAAGGGGACAATCATAAAAGTTTACAAACGAATGTTATTCTTGTTTTCTTTTTTTTTGTTAGGGCATTTTTATCTCTCTACTATTATCATAATGGTGAAAATAAGCAGTCACCTGCCACTGCTCTATCCAACTCTTCTTTAGAGACTGCCAATTGCATTTTGATCCATTTCTCTCTATCAAGAGAGAACCGCAGAGTAGTTGCATTGTAATAAAAAGTTGGTATTCATAACCTCCTTGGTACCATTTCAAGACACACCAGCATTCAGTGTAAACCTAACCCCAGATGGCAAATTTGCCTTGCTGACTGGTTTGGGGATTTTATAGAACTAGCTCAAGCTTTCGAGTTGGTGCTAAGTGAAATATAGAACAAAGATAATATTGTGATGCTTTATTTAATTAATGATAGCTATTATTCCACCGAGGAGGAGAAATAACCTTGGCTTTTCTTTTGTATTTTAATGTCTTTTTTGAGAAAGAAGTTGAAATCTTGATTAATTAACTGGTAGAAAGTAATAAAGATTGATGATGATCTTTTTTTTATTATTTTCCATTGTTTGTTTTCAGAAGAATGCTTGGTTGCCATGTATCTTGTTTTCACTTTTGTTAGGAAATTGGACTCTGTGTTAGTTAATTTTTCAAAATAAAACCTCTAAAAATTCAAAAAATAAAAGATTGTAAGTTCGATGGTTCTCTGAATAGCAAGACATATAAGGGACATATAAATCCACATGTTCATTAACATCTTCTTCTTTGATCTTTTCGTCAAATAAATTTTATGCCATCCTTCTTCATATCCTTATTTTGTTTACCTTTTTTAGATAAGTTGCAGTTCAATTAGTTTTCTAATAGAATGGACAAAAGTTGGATAAATAAGTCGAGATCCATTGCCGAATATTTGGATGGAGTTTACAATTTTATTATATTTGCTTTTGAGAAATCTAATATGAATATGAAGATTTTATGTCCATGTCAAAAATATGTAAATAGTTCTTCTCTTGTGCCAAAAACTGTTGAAGAATATTTGGTGTGGAATGATTTTCTAAAGGATTATACTGAATGGGTATTTTATAGAGAGTCCATATTGTCGTCTCTATGTAACCAACCCTCTTATATAGAACACACCTCTAGTTTTGAATCCAGTAACATGGAAACAAATTATGTAGAAGAAGATGATATAGGAGGCTTACTCAGATATGCTCTTGGACATATTATTAAAAAATTAACAAATTTTAGTAGATGACAAGAATCAGCTGTAATAGGTGATGAGCGTACAGTTACCGATTCTATACATGTTGAGAAACTTATACATTCTGATGATACAGCTCAGTATCATACTTAGAGAAATATTGTGATCAAGAACTATATCCGGGTTGTAAGAATTTTATAAATATTTTTTTTTGTGCATTTATTCTATTTGAAATATTTGAATTGATGATCTAGCAAGTCTTTTACTATGCTTCTTCAATCATTAAAGGATGCATTTCGGAAGGTGTTACTTTGCCATCCTTCTTATGAAGCCAAAAAACTAGTAAAAAAATTAGATCTTGGATACAAGAAGACACACAGTTGTCCGAATGACTATATTTTATAACGTGATGAAAATATTAACCAAGAGTCATGCCGAATATCTTCACGATGGAAAAAAATATAAAGAAGACGAGCATAATTTGTTAAATGAAGTGGATGTTGCACAGATTAAAAAAAAATCGGCTAAAGTTTTGAGTATTTTCCTCTCATACTTAGATTGAAAAGGATGTATGCATCATTGAAGACAGCTTCCTCGATGAGATAGCATAACGAAAGCCGTACAAAGAATGGAATGTTAAGACACCCAGCGGATAGTTTAGTATGAAAAATATTTGATGATAGGCATCACAAAGTTGCTTCTGATGTTCACAGTATTAGGCTAGGTTTAGCTACTGAAGGTTTATTGTGCACTTAAAGGATTATGTACTCAATCGAGCATATCTCGAAGGCTCGATTGCTAAAGAATATATTGTTGAGGAGTGTTTGACAGTTTGTTCGAGATATCTTGGAAGTGTTGAAACTGCTTTCAATCGACCTTAAACGAATTATGGTATTATAGAGAATGCAGATGTTTACAAGTTCTCATCTAGTGAAAAATTTTTGAAAAAAGTTGAAAGTGTTATTCTCGACCAAAAATCGTTGGCACAGGCTATGTTTTACTTCAAAGTGACTTAATATCCGAGTATCACAGGTTAGTGTGGTTATAATATTAGATATAATATTTTTAACTAAAGATTTTTTGATCGTTCAGAGAATTTTTAATAGCTCAGCGAAGCGTCAACATTCGTCCTAACCCAAGGATTGAGCAAAAATGGTTGGTTGAGTTATTTCTTGAATAGCTTTTCAAACAGATTAGATGTTTAATACATTAATTTATGTGGACATTAACATTGAATAATTAATCATTACTTCTATCATTTTTTTAGGTACCAACAATGATGGAGAGAAATTATTCTGATGAATTAATAATCATTGCTCGAGATCCGAACAATATTGTCAACAGATATGATGGGTTCATTATAAATAATTTTAAATTTCATACTAAAGAGCGTGAGAAATTTAGAAAAATCCAAAATAGTAGGATTATGGTTGAGGTGGACGAAAAACTTATTATGATGCCCTAACATATATTTATGAGATGGATTATTATGGAAAGTTAAAGGTAGTATTATTTCGATGTGATTGGGTGGATATAAACTCACCTAGTTGAGGCAAGATATAAATGGCTTCACATTTGTAAATTTTTCAAGGTTACTATATACTGGTATGCTATTGAAAGAGCCCATTCGTTTTTTCATTTCAATCTCAACAAATGCTTTTCGTGCAAAAATCAAAAGATAAAGATTGGTTTGTTGTCATTAAGACTAAACCTAAAGACTCATATAATATGAAAAAAAGGGTTGGAAGAAGAGGATGACGAAGTTGTAGACGAGCTACAAGCGCGAGGGCATGACAAGGGAGGAGGTTGCTCGTGTTTGTCCTTCTGATGTATACCCTCATTAGTGGAGGGAGCTTTTCACTACTGGTTTTCTGAGAGAGAGGACAGGTTGTATATATTGTTTCAATACCTTATGTTGTGGTTCAAATTTGGCTCGAGGGTGACCATGCCGAGGGAGTCAAGGGAGCTGCCGGCTGGGGCGGAGAAAGAGAGGCCACCTCATGCGCGGCGGTGTACCTGCACAAAGACTCACGGGTGGTTCCGGTGAGGGCCCTCCGATGCTCAAGTTAGGGTGGATCTTAGTTGGTCTAAAAAGTTCCTTTTGTGTTACCTGATGGGGCTATTTATAGTCCTCGTAGAGGTGTCCAGGTGGCGGAGGTATGGCCCATCCTCGTCATGGGAGGAGATAGGTTTTAGACAGATAGCGCGCAGCTAGAGCTTGCTTGAGGCGCACGGCATAGGTCGTTCCTATAAATGGTGAGGCGTTAATAGGTGTGACGGGATATGGCTGGAGCAGCATAGCGTTGTCCTTGACTGTCGTTGGCGAGTAAGCAAAGCATGGCACGGTGACGTTGTAATGTACAGCCACGTAGGCTGGCATGGGTACGCACGTGGGTGCGACTGTGGGCAAGGTCGAGCTTGATGAGGGGTCGCATCATATATTCAGAGAGGTTAGCTTGGCGGGTGCTGAGGTCCACCTCGCTTTTCGGTCCCGAGGTCGTTCAGTAGAGCTTCCCGAGCTCAAGGGTCGAGGGGCGTTGATGGATAAGACGCCCCAAGCTCGGTCGAGGCGCGTCAGCGAACATAAAGGGTGTCCTGAGCTCAGTTGGGGCGAGTCGGCGAATATATAGGGCGCCCCGAGCTCGGTTGGGGTGTGTCGGCGAATATATAAAGGGGCACCCCGGACTCGGTTAGGGCGCATCGGTGAGTATAGTTCTATGGTCGAATGAGCTCTTGGGCTCGCAGCTGATACAGTGGGGTGTTCCGAGCTCGGGCCCGGGACGTCATTATAAGCATCAGAAGAGATTACTGGAGGCCGTGGTAGCGGAGAGATCCGGCCAAGGTCAGCTGAGCCTTCGGTGGAGTCCGAGATCGGGTTGATTTTGAGCAGGACTGTGGTCCTATCTAGTCGACGTTGTGGTCTGCTCAGCCGGGACGGGACGATCCCTTGCCTTGAGCGGGACGATCCATTTTGCCCCCCATCACCTTATATTCTATTTATTATTAATATGAATTGCAAATATATACATCGAATATATTATACATTGTTTACTTTTTTTTTGGCAGATATATTCCGACATTGGTAGAACAGTACGAGCATCTCAGGCAGTTCCTCACACTTTAGTCTCGAAGAGTTATGCGAGGCGTAGAGATGAATTCATAAGTTTTTTTGAAACTCTTTGAAACTTTTCTATCATATAGCATATATCATGATATATAGTTTGCCAATATACTTTGTTGTAGATTGAAGAGCATGGTAGAGAGTCTAGTGAGGTGGAGTTCTATAGGATGACTCATACCCACCGAGATGGCAGCTTTTTCGGAAAGAGTCGAGAGATTTAGTTATATGTATTCATCTTTGATTTGTGCAACAATTTTTTTATTAGTTTCATTTTTTCAAACATTAATATGTGCTATTTTTTGAGAGATATAGGACAAAATTGCATCCCTTATTTCAGAGCATATTAGGGAGTCATCATCATCCGGTGCAACTAGTCGCGTCGAAGCTCAGGTGTCCGCCAAATTGGTGAGCCCGAAGTGTTATAGTCGAGTGAGGGGTTATGGTGCTAAAGTTACTACCATTTAGTTGTCTGCAGTAAGAAGATATACCCAAAATGCTATTGCTAGATAAGGTATTAGCACTGTAGATATTTGTGGTCTGAAGGCAGCGATGGAAAAAATGAGGCAGAGCCATCAGACAGAGTTAGAGCAGATAATGCAAAGCTATCATACCGATATAGTGGAGTTGACGTAGAGCCATCAGACTGAGATACAATTTTGATAGAGATACAATTTTTAAGGGCTCAGCTTGACCAGATTTCATCTATGTTGCATAGATTTGCCCTTTCTCAGATAAATAACTACATCAATTTGAATATTTTATATAATTATAACATATTTTTGTATGAACTTAATAATTCTCGTATTCTTAACTTCTAAAGTTTCTATTTTTTTCTTATAGGTTCCCGATACTTCATCAAATCGTAGAGATGATAATGATGCCATCGATCCCCAATACCTCATAGACCGTTTATTTAGAAGTTTGATATATATATTTTTTATATTTATATGTTGCATTTTGTAAAGTCCACACCAACAACCAGTTAAATTGAAGATGTTAGTAAAACTGTTTACTTTTGGTGAAAAATTAAATTTTCATTTTATTAGTGGAGATGCACATATTTTCTTATATTTTTGGATTGTCGATATATTACTTAAGACTTTTTTTTTTTTAATGTGGCATTTAGATCTTATATAAAGTTAATGATTTAATTAATATGTTATTAAATTATATGTTAAAGTATGGGATAAAAATAAAATATAGAAGGATAATTTTTTAAAAAAATTAATTATAATTTACCTTCCTGTACCACATCAATCTCGGATTATCGTATCGGCTTGGTAAAGTAGGCGGCGGTTGGAAGTTGATTAGTAGTAGAATTTTTTTTTTTTTTCAAATTTCTATCATATTTATTAGCAAAAGCTAGGAGAACCGCCAAAAGCTGAACGCGTTTCCCATGTAATTTTATTTCCCCCTTCCCAAGTAAGGGCAACCATTTTCCAATCAATTAATGTCATCACTCACGTCATCGGCCATTACTCCCCTTTCTATATAATGCTGGTCACCTCCTAGCCTGTAGCGATACTTGAAGACCAGAAGCCTCTCTTCCCTTCTCCACATCCTCCGAATCTTTTCGTCCTTCCTCTCTCGTTCCTTCCTTTCCCCATTGTTTCCATCACACTCTCTCTGCCGGGGTCGCCGAGGAAACGAAAAGAAATGGGGTCGGTGACGGAGGAGAACGGAGTGAAGGCATCGCCGGAAACGCAGCACCCCCGGAAGGCCTTCGGGTGGGCGGCCAGAGATAACTCCGGCGTCCTCTCTCCCTTCTCCTTCTCTCGAAGGTACCATTCTTTTTCTCTTCCGTCTCCTCTTTTTTAAGAACACATGAGCTAAAACTTAGAATCCTAGCTCCTTTTTGTTTCTTCTTTGTTATTTTGGTTTATTTTCTTAATGTTATAGAAAACCCCATGGGATTCTTTCTTTCTTTCTCCCTCTCAAGTATTCCTGGCGTCATTTCTTTAGATTTGCATCGATTTTGTTCTTTCTACCGATTTTTCTATTATTTTATTTGTGTCCAAGGATAGATGGTGCGAGATTCTTTCTTTATATTGTTTATGTTATTCTAGACAATTTTATTGATATCGTTTTTAAGGTGGAAAATAATGGAAATATTTTTAAAATGAAGCAAAGCTTGGAAAGAAAAGATTAGTGGGTGTGCTATGTTTATAAACCCTTTTTGCACCTACTCCATGACCTGCCCACTTGTTATGTTTATGACCATGGTCTGAGGTCTATTTGGACCTGGTTTTATCTTTTCTTGTTTATGAACAAGCTCGGCCAAAACCTACACCATTGATCAACAACATAATTTGAGCCCAATATAATCTGATCAAATTGCACTGTCCATACTAACGCCCCATTTGGGGGAGCGGTTGGTAGCAGAGTTTTTGAAAGTAGAACTTTTGAAAGTAGAGTTTTTTGAAGTACAACTTTTATAAAAAGCTATTTGCTATTTGGTAACTACATTTCTAAAGTGTTTTGCCATTTTAACATGTGTTTGATAAACAAATTGAGAAAGTATTTTTGGTATGATAAAATAACCATAAAGGATATTGCATGGTATTATACAACAAAGCATAATAAAATATAATATATATATTAATACATAAATATATAATATAAGATAATATTACTGTAATGTAATATAAAATTATTATATTATAGTAATATAATATTGCAAAATATAGCATAATAATTAAATATAATATTAAATTATTTAACATAACATATCAATGTATTATGATATAATGCAATATAATATTATATTTATAGTATAATACAATAATAAAGATATAAAATATTATAATTATTAGCGTAAATTAATTTCTCATGATATAACAAATTTTCTAGCTAGGTGATAAAATTGGTTAAACAATTATTAAAGAGATATTTTGTGTAATTGTTATATTTTATCACGGGTATTTTGGTCAAAAAAACAGCTTTCCGACTGGGTCTAAAAGTGTTTTTTCGAAAAGCTTCAAAATAGAGCTTTCCCAAAAAGCTGTTTTTAGCTTTCTGGAAAAGCTAAAATAGCTCTCCGAAATTTTACCAAACATTCCTATTTCATCTAAAAGTCTTTTTGGAGGGCCAGAAAATGCTTTTTGGCTCTCCAAAAGCTCCTCCAAATAGGGCCTAAGGATTCAAGTTTTGGTGGGGACATCCCGCAGGTCACCAAGATGAGGTACTGTCCTATATATCGGGATAAGACCGTCTCGCCATCATCCTAGCGTCTCGATCAGCGTATCGATATTCTCTATCTCAAATGTCAGGAAGCGGCGGGACGGCGGTGCATCCCATTCAATTAGAAAATCGGGACAGCCCCGTCTGCCTTAAATGCTTGATTGATTGGTCAATGGCCATGATGGATTCAATCCTTTAGTTGAGAGGGACGAATGATAGTTTGCCTTCTAAAATAAAATTATCAAGGGGAAGTCATCTGATGAAACATGGGTAGTTTGCCTCGTGCTTAGATAACTGGCTAAGTATCTGGATATTGTTGGAATCTAATAATTATGATCTTATATTGTTTTTGTGATTGTCCGTGATTCCTGCGGTAGTTGATTGAAATCTTTAAACATTTCTTGTCTGTGAATAAATGACTAATAGCAGGACAATTGACTGGCCTACAGGAACAATGGAGATGACGATGTCACCATAAAGATACTATACTGTGGGATCTGCCACTCAGATCTTCATAGCATAAAGAATGAATGGACAAATACCATCTACCCGATTGTCCCAGGGTATGTACCTCTGAACACCAACAAACATTTTTATCCATAATGCAACCTTTCTCTAATACTCATTTAGATGAGATTAAAGAAAATGGAAAATGCATATTTTGATTATTTTTGCTGAAAAACAGCATTCTCTTTCAATGATACAGTTGCGTGTTGTAATTTACTTGTTACTAGCAGGAAGTTTCTACTCATGGTGCTGCGCCCGCTTCAGAATCTTAGGAAATTTGCTCCTCTACCTACTTCCTAAGCACTTCCAATTCTAAATTTTTTTTGAGAGACCTGCTTTTGTGCACCCGCATATGCAACTAAATCTGCTCCTGCAGCCAACCCAGTTTCTGGTAACTAAGCTTTACGTGATCTGCTTTCTTTTATTCAATGGTATGATTAGAGTCGATTTTATTTACGATATGACGCAATTATAGCGTGACTTGTCAGCATTGGAGACTCACCATAGCCATTGCATATCAATGGACACCAAAAGACTTTTGAATGCTTGCCACATAAAATAGGACCTGGAGTAAAATCTTTTAGCTTTTGCAAAATTTTGTTAGCATAATAAAATCTTTTATTTCAATTGCTGATGCATGTGCTGGCTAATAATTATCTCAAGAATCTGGTTGACTGCACCTATAAATGTTAAATGTGAAGATCTGGCCTGCTAACTGTGGCAAGTGCTCGTTTGTAATGATGTCATGGTCTGTCATGGTTTTCATCTTACTATTGCTGTTGCAGTCATGCCTGTGCATGGAGTATCAGTGCATTCATCCTTAGGGAAGCAGAAATTTTCAATATTGCTTCACTCTCAACATCATTCACATGAGCACAAAAAAATATTCACCATTGCACAAAGCAACCATTTGATAGACATCCCCCATATACATGAAAGTACATGAAGATTCACCAAAAAGAAGTAACTTTGCAGGCATGAGATTGTTGGCGCCGTTACTGAAGTGGGGAGCAATGTACGTAAGTTCAAGGTTGGAGACAAGGTGGGAGTGGGCTGCTTGGTTAATTCTTGCCGTTCCTGTGACGGCTGCAAACAAGGTTTCGAGAACTACTGTCCGAGAATGATACTTACGTACAATTCCATCGACGCTGATGGAACAATGACCTATGGAGGGTACTCTGACATGGTAGTCGTCAAAGAGCATTTCGTTATGCGGATCCCTGACACCATGCCCCTAGACAAGTGTGCCCCACTGCTTTGTGCTGGCATCACTGTATACAGCCCATTGAAGTATTTTGGACTCAATGAGCCGGGGAAGCATCTTGGGGTGGTCGGGCTCGGAGGGCTCGGCCATGTAGCTGTGAAGTTTGCCAAGGCATTTGGAGTGAAGGTCACAGTGATTAGCTCGTCCCCGAGGAAGGAGAAGGAAGCAATTGAACATTTGGGAGCTGATGCTTTCATGATCAGCAGCAACCCTGAGCAGATGCAGGTAAAATAGAGCAATTCCAACTACAAAATCCACAGCAACCAACACTTGTATCTTACTCTTGTATGTTATCTTGTCCTGTTAGGCTGCCATGGGCACGATGGATGGTATTATCAATACAGTATCTGCGGTCCATTCCCTCATGCCACTACTCTTTCTGCTGAAGACCCATGGGAAGATGATCATGGTGGGTGCTCCAGACAAGCCCCTGGAGCTACCAGTTTTCTCTTTGATCATGGGTAAGTAAAGTGCTGTTTCTTAAATGTGCTGTAAGATTGGTGTTTCCTATGTTCTACTTGATGGTGTTTTGATGAAATGAATTGCTGGATCTGCCTATAGGTGGGAAAATTGTGGCGGGCAGTTGCATTGGAGGAATGCAGGATACCCAGGAGATGTTGGACTTTGCTGCAAAGCACAATGTAACAGCGGACATCGAGCTCATTGGTATGGATTACGTGAACAAGGCGATGGAGCGACTTGCCAAGTCAGATGTCAGATATCGATTTGTCATTGATATCGCCAACACCTTGACCGCCGCTTAGATTTGGGGTTGCAAAGATTGCTATATCCCATTATTTAGGACTTTCTGGTTGCTATCGTAATGTTCTTTCCATGTTGTTGGATTGTTGTTGGTCATTCTATCCTATGTTTGCCTTACTACATCATGTCCTTATCATCTGAGATTTTGGGAGAAGCTGCTGTTTGATGGTCGTTGCTTTATAATGTGAGGTTCTGTTCTTAGTACATTGAGAATTTAATAACATATGGTGTGCCCCTCAACATATGCTTGATGGATTCCACATGTTTTAACCTGTTATTAGATGTCGAGCAAGCAGATTATTACATAATTGCATGAATGAGGAGCGTTGTATGTTGTTTCTGCCATTATTGTTGTTATATGTTTGCAAGGAAAATCCTGATGGGTATGGTAATGTGTGTATTAAACGGTATGAATGTGAGAAAAAAGTGAGGTCTGCCCAAGATATATAAGAATATATTTACATCTTAGTGAGAAAGAACTTAGGGATCAGCCTAGACTTTAAGTGCGAATTTGGTTTCCTGAGGCTGTGAAAGAATTTAGCGAACATACGGGACGATCTGAGGCAGAGTTGATACTCCAGTCTTCTCTAAAATTTGTCTTGCTGCTCTCAACTCTCTTTGTGCAATATCTGCTGGCTGCTAGAACCATAGTGGTTCTGTTGTTATTGTTGCTTTCTAGGCACTTCCTCTATATTTTTCTATCTTTTGAGGTCTGTGTTTCTTCTGATCTAGTCCCTAAATCTTATGCTCTCTTCCCTGTTATTGTTGCTATTTTGCCTCCAAATCCTGGCTGATAATGCTCTGGCTCGGTAAACAATGACCTCCAAATCATGCAAACAGTCCATACAAACATGATGAATAAAAGCACTGCAACTAAAACTTGCAGAATTGAATTCATGAAGTTTGCTGCAGAGCCTTCCATTCTGTCATCTGCTTGTCAGGAGTGGCTAGATAATTACATATATCCACAATCACCAGGTGATATTTCCTGATCTTGATGGGTTATCTGTTGATCTAATCAGTAACAGTAGAGTAGTCGCTCCCTTCCATACTCAAAGTAGGCCAAAAGATCTCAGTGCCATACGCTTGACCTTCCAAAAGTTGCTCTCAATTAAATAGATGGAACAGTAGATGGATTCGATCAGGAGTCGACCGATGTGATCTCTGAGAACAAGCTGCTTCAGTTTGTCGAAAGTTTGCTTGGTATCTTGAACAATTTTACGTCCAAGTTGCGCCAAGAGCTATTGCGATTTGGCCCAGTGTATTTATTTCCCTTTTACCTTCAGTAAAATGAAACAGAATTATAGCACCGATGCACCAGCATGCTCGCAACAGGGAAAACCGATCGATGAATTTAGCCTCATTCTCAAGATCACTTGTTAGATATGATCAGTTTGAAATAATGTGGGGCACACCAGGATAGTGCCAAATTTGCATCTGGAATAAGATTCTTTGTCTCAATTTAAGCATTGTGTTGTTTCCAATTACAGCTGAGTTGCTATCATCTGTGTAAAAAGTCAAATGTGTGCTTGCTTTCTGGTTACTTTTTTGTTAGTTTTACTAACCAAGTGGGGATGAAATGTAGGGTTGGTGAAACTTTGAGGACCCTTGGAAGGTCAATCCCTGGTTTTCCATAGCCTGACTAAATTGTTGGAACTTGGAGTTGGCAATTTCACCTTACAATTTTGGTAGGTTTGGCATTTATCCCAGGGATAAAACAGGATAAATGCATGCTTTATCCCTCCAATTATGTCGTTTCCAAACAATGTCGATTAATTAGCGCCGCCCGCTTCACAACGAATTGCTTTGAAGGATGCAATGATAGAAGGGTTAATTGAAGAGGATAGATCCGGAAAATTATAAATACGAATGCCAATCCTTATATTTATACACTATATACACTGGTAGGGGTTGATCAGGCTAATCCCAAAGCTTACCCCCCAATAACTGCCAGATTGCTCTACTGACCTTCTATCTCTTTAAACTCGCCGAACCTTCTTAGAAACTCCTTTTGCACTGATAACATAATTCATCACCGTTCTTCTCACAAGAAAGCAAGCAAGGTATGTTGACCGAATCTTCTTTCACATCCAGAAGAGAGGCAATAAGCTATCTGAGAGAGTGGTTCAGATGACTACTGGAGTCATTGATTAAGCAGGTCAGATGAGCTTAGTGTGGCATGCCAAACCCTACATAAAAACACTATCTAAGCAATTTGATATCATTATACCAAATGATATAATTAAGTTGGTTCATAAAAATCTTCAAACTAGGCTATATTTGATGGACGATGGCACAAACTAGGATCCTTTATGGTGTAGACCATGCATTGTATAGTACTATGCATCCCTGAATGGCTATTATCAGAAGATGAATGGCCATTAAACAATGTGTATTGTGCATAATACGACAAATGCTCGTGGACTGTTTTGTTTGATGGTTGTCCATTTTTGATAGCGGCCATTTATAGCTGCACACCACTCTACGATGTCAGATACATATTACAGAGAATTTGTGCTCCAATGGCACAAGCTCGAACTCGAACCGAATCCTCGGTCCTCCATCAAGACGTCAAACGGAGCTCCTCCGCACGTCAATTTTAAAATTTCTAAATCATTCTTCCAATTACGAATTGGAAAAGGGCGCCCAATATAAATCCTTCTCCGAGTCGGAATAAGACGTTATATTATGCTTTTTAATTTGGTACTTTGCAGAACCAAAACCTAACTTTGCTCATCTCTTATAAATAGAGCTCCTTCCGCTGCTCCTCCCTCCACTAGGCTTTATACTTCTTTTCTTCTCCATGGCGAATCCCTCGGAGATCTCTTCTTCGGAGAGCATCCCAAGAGACGCACTGGGGCTCGTCTTTCGTTGCCTAAGCTCAAGAAGCCAGATCAATTTCAGCAGGGCCTGCAAGGCTTGGAAGGCCGCGGCCGATGCGTTCCCTCCGATCCCCAGGCGAAGAAGCGGAGGCCGGGGATACCGCTCGGAATTCTCACCCTCCTCTCCACTGGGCGATCCACGGCGTAAGATGGTGAGGACTTGGGACTCGCGTCGACTTCGTTCGAGTAGAAAGATTTAGAAATCTACATTTCGTTCTCTTCTTCTTCTTCTTTTCTGTTCTTTCTTTTTTTTTCCATTAGTAGTGGGTTTACGAAGCAGACAGAAGTTGTAATCCAAAGAGCAGTTGGGAGTGGTTTGTGTTCTGAATGATGAAATCTTCGCTCTGTTGATCTTTTGATGTATTCTGATTCCCAGTTCGTTCATCTTTCCATGGATCAGTGTTTAGTTTTTCATTGAACTGCATATTCTTATCAGTGAATTGTTCAGTTTCTATTACAATTCTTCTTGTGTTCTCATCTCCCTTCTTTCTATAATAACAATACTTTATATATATATATATCTACTCAGCTAATGTGAAACTAAACACATGTCCACACGAATTTTCACATACTTTTTCGTTCAATCCTTAACCTCTTCGTCAGGCTAAGGGTTCAAATCCATTCAAGTCTAATCACAAACACCACAATCGGCCTGTGGTCGGCCCCAATAGATCCATATTGCAGTGTCTCCTATTCCATATACGTTATAGGTCGGATTTACTTTGATACCATTTGTAACAATTCAGGTGCTCACCTAAAACGGCTAATTAGAAAGTATTATTTAAGATTTCTTAATCCTGTATATGTACCCAAGATCTACTTAGCGAATAACCGATGTAGGATTAAACACATATGTGCACGGATTCTTAGAGTATGTTTTCATTTTCACTAATTCCTAATTTTGTTTAAAAATATACATTTGTTGTTGGTGGTCCAAACCGAGAACGATTGGCACAGCGGTGTGAACGGGGTTCCGTTTGAGTTGCCTTGGTTGGTGTTGATTGCGCTCCACCTTCCACCGGGAAACCTGCAAGCAAGCCTCGCACCACCACTGGGGCAGTGGGGGCCCTCCGACGATCAAGTCAGAGGAGATTGGAGGAGAAGGAGAGATAATAGTAGCAAGTAAGAGAATGCTCTGGAAGTTCTCGCTTACCCCCCCTCCTCCCCCCAGCCGCATATATACCAGGCTGGGGGGTCTTTCAGGGGGGTTCGTCATCGTGGGGCACGATGGAGCTGCCACTGACACAGCCGTTACAGGGCGTCGTGGGGCAGCGCTGGGTACGGCCATGACAGGACGTAGTGGAGCTCCGCCTTGTACGGCTGTTACAGGGGATCGTGGAGCAGCGCCAGATACAACCGTTGCAGGGAGTAGTGGAGCAGGAGGCTGCGGCGTGCCTCTGGGGAATAGCCTGTCGTTGTCGAGAGATGTCCGACTCGGGGTCGGGCTGCGGAGACGAAGATGTCCGACTCGGGGTCGGATTGCTGGATCAAGGGGCAGCCGACTCGGGGTCGGGCTGCGGAGCCGAAGATGTCCGACTCGGGGTCGGATTGCTGGATCAAGGGGCTGCCGACTCGGGGTCGGGCTGCGGAGCCGAAGATGTCCGACTCGGGGTCGGATTGCTGGATCAAGGGGCCGCCGTAGTCTTCCTGGGCGCGCGTGCCGGTCACGTGGGGCATGGTGGCTAAGTTCCCCCGTAACAGTAGCCCCCCACTTCCGAGCCCGGAACCAGAAGGGGAACGGGTGAAGGGAGTGATGCTTCGAGATTGCCGCCATCCCTCGGAGAGGCGCGCGCGCTTCGAGCTCCCCGCCTTCTTTATGGCGTATGGCGGTTGTTGCTGACCTGGCAGTCTGAGGATTTCGGCGGACATCCTTCCTTAATGGCGTCGATTCGCCTTTGGGGCGCGAGCGACCCTTCGGCAGCCAGGCGTCCTCTGGCGTCACCGAGGCGTCACCCACCTTTCCGCCTATTTAACCGGGGGCCCTCCTCCGTCCGCCTTTCTCTTTACAGACATCTTCGAGTTTCTCCTTTGCGCTGCCGTCATTGCCGTCGGACTGTTCGCTTGCTCCTCCTTTGACGCTCTCGGAGCCGTTCTTCCTTCTCTTCCGGTGAGTTGCCCCATTCTTCAATTTAAGGCTCTCCATACTTTCTCCTTTTGTATTAGTGTACTCCAGTCGTTCCGGTCCTTTCCCCCTTCTTGACCCCGTCCTGACCGTAGATACACTGGCCATTAGGGATGGGCGAAGTGAGAGCAGACCGCATTAAGTCGGAGCTGGTCGCCGAAGACCTAGATAGGTTCGTGGCTCGATACCACCTTCCCGAGGCCTGCAATGTTACGCTCCCGGGGCCTGAGGAGAGGATGTCCCATCCTCCTCCAGGGAAGGTTGCCATCAATGAGGGCATTCTTCAGGCCGGGTTCCGCTTTCCCCTCTCGAACTTAGTCGTTCAGGTGCTTCGGGGTTTAAGAGTGGCGCCGACGCAACTGGTGCCGAACTCATGGCGCGCCCTGACGGCCTTTCAGGTTCTCTGCCGCATGCACGAGGTTCCCGCCACCCTGAATGTCTTTTGGGAATGCTACAGCCTGAGCGGCCACCCCCAGGACAAAGAGTGGTGGTGCTTTGCGGCGCGGCGAGGGTGCGGCCTCGTCAAGGAGGCTCCTACCTCCATTCACGGCTGGAAGGGGCGCTTCTTTTTCGTTGACGCAGATCCCTCTTGGGGAATCAGGGCAACCTGGGAGACGCCGATGAAGTCCCCGATTGGCCTATCGAGGTTGTCGAGGGAGGAATCCGATGGCGTCGCCGTCTTGAAGGGGTTGGTTGCCGAGGGCCGGCTCCCCCCGGTGGCTCGCCTTATTTCAGAGGATACCTTGGTGAACGTCGGTCTGAGCTCGGTCCCCGCTGACCGTGAGCCCGCCACCATTTCTTTTTTAGCTCTTTTCTCCTCTTTCGTCTCGTTCTTTCCTTCAGTTTCTCAACCTCCGACCAACTCGTCCTTTTTGCAGAGATCGACGACGTCATGCGGTCGGACAAGGCAACGGCTGTTGGTAGGACATCCCTACTGGAAGCAGTCCGGAGGAAGAAACGAGCTCCTCCGAGCGGGGCCCCACCGGCGAAGAAGTCCCGTCGGTAGGCGACTCCGACGCCGATAGACGGGTCCGGACCCACCGATCGGGGGGACGCCGCGGGCGCGGACCGGCAGTTGACGCTGTATCAGCCCTCCGATGCCGAGACTATCGTTTCTCCGGAGGCATCACCCGGGCGCGCCCGAGATGGACGGGTCGGACGTGATCGGTCCCCAGCCCAGCCTTCGACTCGGTCGGCTCCGGATGATACGAGGAGGGACGCGCCGAGGCCCCGGCCGAGCGGGACCCTGTCAATTCCAGGGGCGGTCCCCGCCCCGAGCATGGTCAGCATGACTCTTCCCCAAGCGATGGGTAAGGGTAAGGCTGCAGAACCACCGTCCGACTCCGGGGAGAAGTCGGGGTCGACCTTCACTTTCGCCGGCGCCCGAAACCTCATCGAGACGGTGCTGCTGGAGAAAGACCGCAGGCAGGTCCGGGAGATGAGGGTCCCTGACGTTGGGGCTGCCAGCTGCGTCTGTCTCATGTCGGTGAGTGTTCTTTTGGTCGCTTTCATCATTTATAGGCTCTGTTGATCCTCGCCTGACGCCCTCGTTTTTCCTATCTCTTAGCTCGCCCAGTACATGATCCGCCTGGAGGAGTGCTACGAGGAACAGGCGAGGCTTCTGGCGAGGGCCGAGAGCCAACTGAAGGCAGTAGAGGAGGGAGGTCAGGCTGCGGCGGGGAGGACGACCAGGGACCTCGAGATGAGGCTCCAGGTGGCCGAAGAGCGGGCACTCGGCTTCGTCACCCTCGAGAAGCAACTGTTGGAGGCTCAGGAGCAACTCAAGGTTGCCTCGGGTCTCGAGGGCGAGATCAAGAAGGCGGAGGAGCGGGCCGAGAAGCAGTCCCGGAAGGCTGCCGACTACCGGGAGAGGTGGGAGAAGGCCCAGCGGTCAGCCGACAACGCCCGCAACCGAACCCGGTCTCTTGAAGCCAAGCTGGGCGAATTGGAGTCGGCCTTGGAGAAGTCCCGCGCGAGCGACCAGGAGCTTCATTCGCGCCTGGAGGAGGCTGAGGCTGCTCGCATTGCTGCCGAGGCGAAGCACAAGGAGGCTCAGGCTGATCTGCTGAGGGTCTCCTCCGAGGCGGACGACCGGATTGTGGCGAAGGTCTTGGAGGCAAAAGCTCAGATTATGGAGCGGGCAGAGGCGGCGCTGGCCGAGAAGAGTGCGGAAATCGGGCGTCAGGCGGTACAGGCTTATCGTCAGTCCGCCGAGTTCACCCGTGATATGTCGGAGGCGGTACAGGCCTATCGTCAGTCTGACGAGTTCGTCCGTGACATGTCGGACGCGGGGTCCGACTCCTTTATCTTAGGCTTCGAGGAAGGGCTGACAAGGGTGTCGGCTAAGTACCCCGAAATTGACCTAAGTGGGATCTCTCTTCTAGACTCCTCTCCGGCGCCATTGCCTGTTGATTCTCCAACCGCCTCCCTACCCCCTGCGGACGTGCCCGGCGTTCCCGACCCGGGGGTTCCTCCAAGCTGACCTTCTGTATTTTTGTTCTTTTCTTTGTGTGTTGGCGTTTTGCCAAGTTGTATGGGTCTCGGCCCTGAAACAATGAAAGTTAATGCAAATAGAGTTTCTTCATTTCACTTTCGTCCTTCTTCTTTTTAACTCTTGGTAGCGTCTCGCTGACTCCCGACTCTTGAAATTCTTCTGGCGCTAGGCCAGGTATCTGAGGGTTAGGCCTCAGGGAATTCTTCCGGCGCTAAGCCAGGCATCCGAGGGTTAAGCCTCAGGAACTTCTTCCGGCGCTAAGCCAGGCATCCGAGGGTTAGGCCTCAGGAACTTCTTCCGGCGCTAAGCCAGGCATCCGAGGGTTAGGCCTCAGAAAATTCTTCTGGCGCTAGGCCAGGCATCCGAGGGTTAGGCTTCAGGGAATTCTTCCGGCGCTAAGCCAGGCATCCGAGGGTTAGGCCTCAGGAACTTCTTCCGGCGCTAAGCCAGGCATCCGAGGGTTAGGCCTCAGGAACTTCTTCCGGCGCTAAGCCAGGCATCCGAGGGTTAGGCCTCAGGAACTTCTTCCGGCGCTAGGCCAGGCATCCGAGGGTTAGGCCTCAGGAAATTCCGCTCGTTGGTCGGCCAAGGCTGGCGCAAGCCGAGGCGACCGGTCGGGGCTTCAGGCTAGTCTGCTCCCGGGATGATCATCGGGTTAGCCTGGCATCCGAGGGCCGAGCCTCGGGAGATTCCGCTCGTTGGTCGGCCAAGGCTGGCGCAAGCCGAGGCGACCGGTCGGGGCTTCAGGCTAGTCTGCTCCCGGGATGACCATCGGGTTAGCCTGGCATCCGAGGGCCGAGCCTCGGGAAATTCCGCTCGTTGGTCGGCCAAGGCTGGCGCAAGCCGAGGCGACCGGTCGGGGCTTCAGGCTAGTCTGCTCCCGGGATGATCATCGGGTTAGCCTGGCATCTGAGGGTTGTCAGGCCTCAGGAAATTCCGCTCGTTGGTCGGCCAAGGCTGGCGCAAGCCGAGGCGACCGGTCGGGGCTTCAGGCTAGTCTGCTCCCGGGATGATCATCGGGTTAGCCTGGCATCCGAGGGCCGAGCCTCTGGAGATTCCGCTCGTTGGTCGGCCAAGGCTGGCACAAGCCGAGGCGACCGGTCGGGGCTTCAGGCTAGTCTGCTCCCGGGATGACCATCGGGTTAGCCTGGCATCCGAGGGCCGAGCCTCGGGAGATTCCGCTCGTTGGTCGGCCAAGGCTGGCGCAAGCCGAGGCGACCGGTCGGGGCTTCAGGCTAGTCTGCTCCCGGGATGATCATCGGGTTAGCCTGGCATCTGAGGGTTGTCAGGCCTCAGGAAATTTCGCTCGTTGGTCGGCCAAGGCTGGCGCAAGCCGAGGCGACCGGTCGGGGCTTCAGGCTAGTCTGCTCCCGGGATGATCATCGGGTTAGCCTGGCATCCGAGGGCCGAGCCTCGGGAAATTCCGCTCGTTGGTCGGCCAAGGCTGGCGCAAGCCGAGGCGACCGGTCGGGGCTTCAGGCTAGTCTGCTCCCGGGATGATCATCGGGTTAGCCTGGCATCCGAGGGCCGAGCCTCGGGAAATTCCGCTCGTTGGTCGGCCAAGGCTGGCGCAAGCCGAGGCGACCGGTCGGGGCTTCAGGCTAGTCTGCTCCCGGGATGATCATCGGGTTAGCCTGGCATCCAAGGGCCGGGCCTCGGGAAATTCCGCTCGTTGGTCGGCCAAGGCTGGCGCAAGCCGAGGCGACCGGTCGGGGCTTCAGGCTAGTCTGCTCCCGGGATGATCATCGGGTTAGCCTGGCATCCGAGGGCCGAGCCTCGGGAAATTCCGCTCGTTGGTCGGCCAAGGCTGGCGCAAGCCGAGGCGACCGGTCGGGGCTTCAGGCTAGTCTGCTCCCGGGATGATCATCGGGTTAGCCTGGCATCCGAGGGCCGAGCCTCGGGAAATTCCGCTCGCTGGTCGTGCGCCTGTCGCTTGCCGCCCGACGGGATTTCTCCGTGGCCAGCTGCGATCGTGTTTCTCCTCCTCTCCAAGCGTCGCCTGGGGAACACCAGATGGGCATTAAATGCTAATTGAGGGGTTACCTGGGAAATCGAATCGCCAGTTGCTGCTTGCGAGGAGTGTCAGTTAAGCGGCCGCGATACGCGCGTTCTTCGAGGCGGATGCAGCCTGGGCGCGAGCGGAGATATGTGGACCTAGGGGTACAAGCCACCCGGAGTGTCCTGCACAAAGAATGCGATTAAGGAGAATAACGCTTAGAAAATCGCGGAAAGATACGCCTCGAGAGCCGGATCGGCTCCGGATTCAATGCGCCCGCATTTATTGGAGCCACCCGCATCGGAACGACCGGGGGGCCGCAGTTTGGCTATAAATATAGGTGCAGGTGCGATGGAGCCTGCCAAGCCGGAGCTGTTCAGGTTGCCATGGATCGTGGGCCTCCTCTCCGGCGCATGGTTGAGAGACCCCTACCGAAGGAACGGGAGGCGCGCCCTTCGCGACTTCCGCCAACTAGCCGTTTCATCTGGGATCAACAAGGAGGTTCTCCCCGGCGGAACTCCGCTCTAGGCGTTTCATCCGGGATCACGTCTCCCCTCCTTGAAGTTCAGCCTCCCGATTGAGCTCCGCGCCAGACGCTTGATCCGGGACCGCGCCTCCATATGCTCTTCTTCCTTGTATTCCTTCTCTCCCCTAACACTGGGGAGGACCGGAATATCCCTTGGAGGTGGCGTTCCCCTGGAGGCAGCGGGAGCTTCTTCTGCGGCGGCTCCTCGTCTTTTTCGTGAGGCGTGGATGGCGCCTCTGGGTAGGAGCAGTGTGGACTTCTCCTTCGTCCACTTCTTCTTCATCCGCGCTGGCTCTTCGTCTTTTTCGTGAGACGTCGATGGCGCCTCCGGTTGGAAGCACCCACTTCCGGTGGGATTGCAGCCGCTTCGGATGGAGGTTTCGGGATCCCAGATCTTCAGCTCCTCGGAGTCTCCACCTCTTCTTTACTTTCTTTACACCCTAATTCTCCTCTGGGAATTTCTTGTAATCACACGAGCACGCCATTGTAACCAGAAATTATTGAAATGAAAAGTGTTATACATTTTTGAACTGTCTTTCTGGCATTGTCGTTCTACTAGTAATACATCCGCAGGTTAGCGGAATTCCAGCTCCTTGGAATTTCTCGACCATCTAGGGCCTCCAACTGGTAGGAGCCAGGTCGGTTTATCCAGCGAACCCTATACGGGCCTTCCCAATTTGGCGCTAGCTTCCCACCTTCCGCAGGTTGAGATGCTTTAGCTCGCCTTAACACCAGATCTCCGATTCTGAAAAGCTTCGGTTGGACCTTGGAGTTGTAATATCGGGCCACCCTCCGCTGATACATCGCCATCCGAACCTGCGCCATTTCCCTCGCTTCTTCCAAGAGATCCAGGTTCCCTCGGAGTTGCTCCGAATTGGCCTCGGGTCGGTGCGCGGCCACCCGAGGTGAGGGGAGTCCGAGCTCCACGGGGACAACGGCTTCCGTGCCATAGGTTAGGCTGAAAGGCGTCTCCCCGGTAGGGGTCCGATGCGTGGTCCGATACGCCCAAAGGACATTCTCGAGTTCTTCGACCCAAGCTTGCCCCGTCCGACCGATTCGCGCTTTGATTCCTTGGAGGATTGTCCGATTTGTGACCTCGGCTTCGCCGTTGGTTTGGGGATGCGACACAGATGTGAACCGATGCTCGATCCCGAACTCCTCGCAGAAGTCACGAAAATGCTTGTTGTCGAACTGTCGACCATTATCCGAGATGAGGACCCGAGGTACCCCAAATCGGACAATGATGTTCTTCTTCACGAACTTCCGGACTTGCGCCTCCGTGATAGTGGCCAGCGGCTCTGCCTCCACCCACTTGGTGAAGTAGTCGATTGCAACAATCAAAAATTTCCGCTGAGCTAAAGCGACGGGGAATGGTCCGAGGATATCCATTCCCCACTGGGCGAAGGGCCAGGGTGCAGTGATTGGTGCCAAGGGGACAGAAGGGACTCTCTGGACGTTGGCGTGGCGCTGGCAGGCGTCGCATTTCCGTACATGATCCTTTGAGTCCTCCAACAAGGTAGGCCAATAATAGCCTTGCCTCATGATCTTGTGCGCCAAGGACCTAGCCCCCAAGTGTGATCCGCAAACGCCTTCGTGGACTTCGCCGAGGACGTAGGCCGCTTCCGAGGGGCGGAGGCACTTTAAGAGGGGGGCGGTGAACGAGGTCCGATACAGCCTCCCTTCATAGAGTACGTAGTGGGCGGACTTCATAACAAGTCGCCGAGCTTGATCTTCGTCTTCAGGGAGGATCCCTTCGGCGAGGTAGGCGACAAGCGGGTCCATCCAAGACGGCTCCGGATCAATCGCCATCACCGCTCCAGCCTCGCCGATGCTCGGGGCATCCAGGGTCTCCAGGTAGATCGCCCTCGACAAGTTGTGCGCGTCTGCGCCCACTAAGCGGGACAACCTGTCGGCCCTGGCATTTTCACTTCTTGGGACCTGCTGGATGTCGACACTGCCGAGGTCGGGAATGAGTGCTTGCACCTTCCGGACGTAATTCTGCATGGTCGGGTTCCGGGCCTCGAACTCCCCACGGACCTGCCCGACCACCAGCTGGGAGTCGGTGAAGACCTTCAGGCGCCGGATGCCGAGCTCCTTGGTGAGTTTGAGTCCCGTGACTAGGGCCTCGTACTCCGCCTCATTGTTGGTCACTGGAAATCCGAACCTCAAGGCATACTCGGCTATTACTCCATCAGGACTGGTAAGGACCAGCCCGGCCCCTCCACCTTCGGGGTTCGACGACCCATCGATGTGAAGCGTCCAAATCGGGAGGTCGAGGCTGGGTGTTTCCGGCGACCTAGGTTCCGCCTCCTGCACCGTGCACTCAGCGAGGAAATCCGCGAGCGCCTGGGCCTTGATGGCGGGTCGGGGCTGGTAGCGGATGTCGAACTCACCAAGTTCTACTGCCCACTTCACCAGCCGTCCCGCATTCTCAGGATTGCTGAGGATCTGCCGCAGCGGTTGATCGGTCAAGAAGGTGACAGAATGGGCCTGGAAATAGGGGCGAAGCCTCCTGGTCGCGGTCAGCAGCGCGAAGGCGATCTTTTCAGCCTTCGTATACCGCATCTCGGCATTCCGTAGGACCCGGCTGATGTAGTACACAGGCTTCTGGAGCTTTGCCTCTTTCCGAACCAGTACCGCACTGACTGCGGTTGGGGAGACCGCCAGATAGAGGTAGAGCATCTCCCCTTCTTGCGGCTTGGACAGCAGGGGAGGAGACGCCAAGTATTCCTTGAGCTGGTCGAATGCTGCTTGACATTCGGCCGTCCAGAGGAAGTCTTTCGGGCGTTTCAACACCTTGAAGAAAGGTTGGCAGCGTTCGGCCGATTTTGCCACAAATCGTCCGAGCGCGGCGACCCTCCCAGCGAGCTCCTGAACCTCCTTCACTTTGGTCGGAGGGGACATATCTTGGATGGCCTTGATTTTGTCCGGGTTGGCTTCGATCCCCCGCTGGTTGACAATGAAACCGAGGAACCTCCCGGCCGAAGCGCCAAAGGCGCACTTCGCTTGGTTCAGCTTCATGCGAAACTTCCGCAAGGTGGCGAAAGTCTCCTCCAGATCCGCGATGTGCTGGTCTGCATGGCGGCTCTTCACCAGCATATCGTCCACATACACCTCCATGTTCCGGCCGATTTGCTCTTTGAAGATTTTGTTGACGAGGCGCTGGTAAGTGGCGCCAGCATTCTTCAGACCGAAGGGCATTACCTTGTAACAGTACAGCCCCCGGTCTGTTATAAAGGCAGTTTTCTCCTCGTCCTGTGGAGCCATCATTATCTGGTTGTAGCCGGAGAAGGCGTCCATAAAAGACAGCAGCTGATATCCGGAAGTCGCGTCGACCAGTTGGTCTATCCGCGGAAGCGGAAAGCTATCCTTGGGGCATGCCTTGTTCAGGTCGGTGTAGTCGACGCACATCCTCCACTTTCCGCTCGCCTTCCGGACAAGTACGACATTTGCCAGCCATTCGGGGTAGCTGACCTCCCTTATGAATCCTGCCTCCAAGAGCTTGTCTACCTCCTGGTCGACCACTCGGATCCGATCCGGGGCACAGTGTCTCTTCTTCTGTTTTACCGGTCGGTGGGTCGGGTCGACGTTGAGGGCGTGAGAAATGACCTCCGGGTCGATCCCAGGTACATCGGCCGCCGACCAGGCAAACACATCGACATTGGCTCGGAGAAATTCCACCAACCGGGCCCGAGCTCCCGGGTCGAGATTGGCGCCGACCCGGATCGTCCTGTCCGGGCGACCTTCCTCGAGGGGAACTTCGATCACACCCTCGGCCGGCTCCCCGTGCCGCAAGGCCACCTCGTCTCTGGCGTCGAGGGACTCGACGCTTAAGGCTTCTACGGGCTTCTTCCTTTTGAGAGTTGCTAGGAAACATTGCCTTGCGGTCGGTTGGTCACCTCGGACCTCTCCAATCCCGGCCGCCGTGGGGAACCGCATGAGCAAGTGGTACGTAGAGACCACCGCGCGAAGGGCGTTCAGTCCGGGTCGTCCGAGGATAGCGTTGTAGGCCGAGGGAACACGGACGATCAAGAACCCGAGCCACACCGTGGCTTCTGCGGGTGCAACGCCCGCAGTCACAGGCAGCTCAACGACACCTTCGGCCGAGATAGCGTCACCAGTGAATCCTATGAGGGGGGTGGATGTTTTGTGCAACAATTGTCTGGACAAGCTCATCTTTTGGAAGGCCTCGTAAAACAAAATATCAGCTGAGCTTCCACTATCCACAAGAACACGCCTTACATCATAGTTTGCCATAGTGAGGGAGATCACCATGGCGTCATCGTGGGGGGTCTGAACCCCCTTTACATCTTCATCACAAAAAGTGATTACATTACCGACCCTTTGCCTTTTTGCGACGGCTGCCCCTGACGCTTCAGTCGAGCCCCCTGCGTTCCTCTCGGGCCGGGGGCAGCCCCCAGTGATAGTGTGGATCACGCCCGCGATGGGTCGATTCTGCTCCCGAGGCTCCTGAGGGGCCGGGTCGGCCGGACGCGGGTCTGCGGGGGGACGTCGGTCGTTCACATATCGACCGAGACGCCCTCGGCGGATGAGAGCCTCGATCTCGTCCCGAAGCTGGAAGCAGTCTTCGGTGTCGTGGCCGTGGTCCCGGTGGTACTCACAGTACGCCCGAGAGGGCCTCCTCCCAGGAATCTTCTTCATCTGTCTCGGGACCGGGAGGTCCTCCCGCCCCTTGATTTCCATGAGGATCTGGGCCCGGGGAGTCAGGAGAGGAGTGTACCGGTTGAAACGTCGGGGCGGAGAACGAGGGCGTAGGGCGCCGTGGTTCCTCGCCGGCGACAGGCTTCTGCGCCGACGTTGAGGCGTCGGGCTCCTCCTCTGGTGTGCCTCTTTTCGCCTTTTCTTCCCGAGCTTTGGAGGGATCTCGGCGGCCTCCTTGCTCTGGTGGGCGGCCGCCTCCTCGGCGTCCGCATACTGGTTCGCCCGGGACAACAGCTCCGGGAAGCTCCGCGGCAGGCGTTTGTCCAGGGAGAAGGTGAGTCTGCCCTTTCGGAAGCCACGCTTCAGGGCTGAAAGAGCCACCTCCTGGCTCAGGTTCCGGACTTCCAGCGTAGCCTTGTTGAAGCGGGTAAGATAATCCCGCAAGCTTTCTCCCTCGTTTTGCCGGACATCAAAGAGGGAGTCGGAGACCAGTCGCCGCCGGCTACTGACGGCAAAATGGGTGATGAAGAGGCGAGTAAACTGGTCGAAGGACTGGATTGAGTTAGCCTCCAAGCCGGCGAACCACGCCCTTGCCGGGCCACGGAGGGTCGCCGGGAAGGCCTTGCAGAGGAGAGGATCTGATGCTCCGTGGAGGAGCATAAGTGTCCTGAAACTCTCGACGTGATCCCGCGGGTCCGCCGCCCCGTCATAGGGCTCGATCGCCGGCATTTTAAACCCCGGCGGATTCGGGGTCCGCAGGATCCTCGAGGCAAGCGCCGGCTGGGAGGAGATCTCCAAGTCGGCGAAGGGATCTTTGGAGTGGCCCTTCAGGACCTGGAGTTGTCGGTGGAGATCGTCCACCCGCCGGTCCAGGGAGCGCGACCGATGGGTGGGAGACAAGGAGCACCGAGAGGGGGACCGACTGGAGCGCGGGTTCCTTGAGGACTGGGGGGTCTGGGAACGCGCCCGGGCCCGCCTCTCGTACCCCGCGCAGCTCCGATGGGAAGGTCCCGGCAGAATGGACCGTGCTCGAGAATCTTCCTCGCGCCGGCGCTCCTCCCCATGGGAGAGAAAGGAGCGCGGGTTGAGGAGGACAGGTGAGCGCTCAGGGAGCAGCGGCTCCTGGGCCCGCTGCGGCGCCCGAGACATCACACCCTGCAGGTTCTGCACTGCCTCCGCAAGGGTGCGAACCTGCTGGGCTAACTAGTCGAACTGAGCGGCTTCGACCATCTGAATGGGAGGTGGAGCGGTGGAGTGTTGCTGAGAATGTGTTGGAGACGCAGCGGCCTCCCGGCCGGAGGCGCGAGAGGCCCCGCGACCGGAGGCATTGGAAGCTCCACGACCACCTCGCCGTGCCATTACGATCGCTCTGAGATTCGTGCCCTCCTTCTAGCGCCAACTGTTGCTGGTGGTCCAAACCGAGAACGATTGGCACAGCGGTGTGAACGGGGTTCCGTTTGAGTTGCCTTGGTTGGTGTTGATTGCGCTCCACCTTCCACCGGAAAACCTGCAAGCAAGCCTCGCACCACCACTGGGGCAGTGGGGGCCCTCCGACGATCAAGTCAGAGGAGATTGGAGGAGAAGGAGAGATAATAGTAGCAAGTAAGAGAATGCTCTGGAAGTTCTCGCTTACCCCCCCTCCTCCCCCCAGCCGCATATATACCAGGCTGGGGGGTCTTTCAGGGGGGTTCGTCATCGTGGGGCACGATGGAGCTGCCACTGACACGGCCGTTACAGGACGTCGTGGGGCAGCGCTGGGTACGGCCATGACAGGGCGTAGTGGAGCTCCGCCTTGTACGGCTGTTACAGGGGATCGTGGAGCAGCGCCAGATACAACCGTTGCAGGGAGTAGTGGAGCAGGAGGCTGCGGCGTGCCTCTGGGGAATAGCCTATCGTTGTCGAGAGATGTCCGACTCGGGGTCGGGCTGCGGAGACGAAGATGTCCGACTCGGGGTCGGATTGCTGGATCAAGGGGCAGCCGACTCGGGGTCGGGCTGCGGAGCCGAAGATGTCCGACTCGGGGTCGGATTGCTGGATCAAGGGGCTGCCGACTCGGGGTCGGGCTGCGGAGCCGAAGATGTCCGACTCGGGGTCGGATTGCTGGATCAAGGGGCCGCCGTAGTCTTCCTGGGCGCGCGTGCCGGTCACGTGGGGCATGGTGGCTAAGTTCCCCCGTAACAACATTGATTGCAAGGATCCGTGGAGGTATATGTTTAGCCGCCACATCAGCTATGTATTGAATAGATATTGGATACTTACATAGAATCACAAAACTCAAATAATAATTTTTTTAGCCAACTGTTTTTTTTTAGATCTATTATGCTTTGGAAGCAGAAAATTGTGATGTTAAATTGTCAGGGGGACAATGGATTAACACTTCTTTAAGATAAAAGGCAATATGCGAAAACTTATAACGCGGTTATTTAGTCTTCAGTAATGTTAGGCATGCGCTTAATTGGAGTTGATTGAGTCGATATACTACTATATTTGATAATAAATCAAATCAATGATGCCAATTAAGAGAGGGAAAGAGGACATGAACCTCTTGACTAACCTTCGATTGTCAACTGGTGAAAGATCATGTTAAAGGATAGATCAACCCCTTAGATTTGCCAATCACATATGGTAAATTTCGCAAGGTGGATGAATCTCTAAATAATTAGTACACTATGAAACATCTTCTATACATATAATGGTCATAAATTTATAAAAATCAATGCAACAACTTTAGTCTATCTACATCACATCATTAAGTCTATATATCATGTAAAAGAAATAAGCGTACATTACTGCTTTATAAAGTGTGTGTCCAGACAAAGTGTGGATCAGCATGATGAATAACTGTATATTAATAAAAATCTCGCAACATCCTCCATGACTCCTTCCTCCACTCTGACCCTCGTTCTCATCCATTGCCTCGATCTAATTCGCTGCTTCACTGAATCATGCTGCAAAGAAAAGCATCAAACACATGCAAAAGCTACCCTATAATTAGCATTACATGAGTCAAGATGATGCAAGGTTTTTTTTTTATAATTTTAGCAAGTCAAGTACTTGAAGTAGCCGAGTATAGATACAACTCATAGCATTTGAAACTGTAAGATCATAATGCTCAGTAGGAAATGATTGTGGCATGGTCTACTCCAAACTCGGCCGCCCAATTGGCCGATTTGAGGCTTTGAGAGGAAGAAGGTATCCAACAACATGGGATGCCAATCAGTGGTGGGTGAAGCATAGCTTTTGATTCAATTGACAATATTAGAGAAATCATTCTCGAGCCAAATGCAATTAATCTAGAGTCATTCAATGGCAAAGGTAATACCACTAGTATGTTCTTGTACAAGAAAAGTAAATTTACACCCATCTGAGCCATGTTATAAGGTTCGAATCGTATCTTTCGGATTTATTTTTCTTTACATGAATCTATGATTCAATTGTGTGATAATAGTTTCGAAAAAGATGCAGGTGATGGACGAGTCAATTTGGAGTGTTTGGAGATCTGTGCATGATATGATTCACTGATTGACGTTGTGGAAGAACAGGAATCATTGCTTCGGACAAATGCAATCCTTACCTAATTTATATATCCCATTGTCCTCGTCCCAACCCTAACCCACATCCCCAGTGAGCCAAAGGCTTTCCATACTCTCACTTCTCGCCTGCTTTACCGTTCCAGATTCCAGACCAAGAAAACGATGCTCCTTCGCCTTCGAAACCTCAAGCTATCCCCAACCCATCTCCAAACTCTCCCCTTCCTCGTCTCCACGAAAATCCTAAACCCTAAACCCTTCTCCTCCTCCGAACCCCACTCCGACGCCGGCCCGCCCGAGTGGACCGACGAGATCCTCTACCTCGACGAGTCCGGCGGCGTCATCGGCTCCGGCCGCGGCCTCCGCCCCACCGAGCCCGGACGCGACGACCACATCCTCGCCGGCGGCCTCCGCCGCCCACTCCCCCGCTCTGCCGCCGTCTCCAAGCTCGTCGAGCTCGCCTGCCGCTGGCGCTGGGGCCCCGACCTCGACGCCCACCTGGACCGCCTCCCCTTCCCCCCCGACCCCTCCCTTCTCTACTCTGCCCTCGCCGCCCTCCCTGCCGCCGACCCAGAGCCCTCCCTCTCCCTCTTCCGCTGGGCCCGCCGCCAGCCCTGGTTCTCCGCCTCCGACGCCACCTACTCTCTCCTCCTCCATCGCCTCGCCGCCTCCTCCGACCTCGACGCCGTCCTATCCCTTTTCGACGACATCCTCACAGCTGCCACCTTTAGCGGTAGCGAGCTCTCTCCGGCCTCCTTCTCCTCTTCCCTCAACCTCGCCATCCAGTATTTGTGCCGGGCGTCGAAGCTCGAGGTCGCCTTTTGTTGCTTCAAGAAGCTCCGGGACCTTGGCTTCAAGGGGGTCACCACCCAGACCTACAATTCCCTCATAACCCTCTTCTTGAGCAAGGGATTGCCCTACAAGGCCTTCGAGATCTATGAATCCATGGAGGCCAGCGGGTGCTCCCTCGATGCCTCCACCTATGATTTGATGGTGCCTTCCCTTGCCAGGTCCGGTCGGCTCGATGCCGCCCTCCGTCTGTTCGAAGAAATGAAGACAAGAGATGGTGGCGGCCGGCCAGGGTTCAGCATTTACCTTGCGCTGGTGGACTCGATGGGCAAGGCTGGGAGGCTGGATGCTGCCATGGGGGTGTATCGGGAGATGCAGATGGCCGGGTACAAGCCGTCCATCATGATGTACGTTTCGATGATCGAATCTTTGGTGAAGGCTGGGAAGCTTGATGCTGGTGTAAAGATTTGGGATGAGATGAAGGCCGCTGGGTTTCGTCCAAATTTTGGTCTTTATACCATGATGGTGGAAGCACAGGCGAGGTCAGGGAGGTTAGAGGCTGCTGCCGCCCTTTTTGGTGATATGGAGAAGGCCGGGTTCCTCCCATCGCCGTCCACTTATGCTTGCCTCATCGAGATGCAGTCTGCCGCTGGTCAGGTGGATCCAGCAATGAGGCTTTACAATTCGATGAGCAATGCTGGCCTCCGGCCTGGGTTGAGTACCTTCACCTTGCTGCTGACTGTTGTTGCTAAAAGAAAGCTCTTGGATTTGGCTGCTAAGATCCTGCTCGAGATGAAGTCTGTTGGCTTTTCGGTGGATGTGAATGCAAGTGATGTGCTGATGATTTATATCAAGGATGGGTCGACGGATCTGGCATTGAGGTGGCTGCGATTTATGGGTTCAGCTGGAATTAGGACTAACAATTTTATCATCAGGCAGCTTTTTGAGTCTTGCATGAAGGCCGGGCTTTATGAGTCGGCCCGGCCATTGGTTGAGACATATGTAGGATCAGCAGCAAAGGTGGATTTGATACTCTACACTTCGATTCTTGCCCATTTGGTGCGGTGCCAGGATGAGAAGAATGAGCGAGCTATAATGGACATTATGAGTGCCACGAAGCACACAGCTCACGAGTTCATGTCTGGTCTGTTCACTGGACCAGAGCAGAGGGGGAAGCCCGTGTTGTTATTTGTTAGGGAGTTCTTTCAAGGAATTGATTATGAGGTGGAGGAGAGCGCTGCTAGATACTTTGTGAATGTGCTTCTAAATTATTTAGTGCTGATGGGCCAGATGAACAGGGCAAGATGCGTTTGGAAGGTGGCCTATGAGAATAAGTTGTTTCCAAAGGCAATTGTGTTCGACCAGCACATTGCATGGTCTTTGGATGTTCGGAACCTGTCAGTAGGGGCTGCACTGGTGGCTGTAGTGCACACCCTGCACCGATTTAGAAAGAGGATGCTGTACTATGGAGTGGTGCCCCGGCGCATCAAATTGGTCACAGGGTCCACACTTAAGATGGTTGTGGCGCAAATGCTTGAGTCAGTTGAGTCTCCATTTGAGGTGAGCAAGGTCGTGCTGAGGGCACCAGGGGATTCAGTGCTGGAGTGGTTCAAGAAGCCTATAGTACAGCAGTTCTTGTTAAATGAAATACCCTCGAAAGCAGACGTTCTGATGCACAAACTTAATGTTCTTTTCCCAAGCTCTGCACCAGAGGTTCGATCACTTTCTCCTTCAAAGGCATTGGCCATGTCAAGGTGAATATGGATTATATTTTTGGGCAAATGCTTGAGTCAGTTGAGTCTCCATTTGAGGTGAGCAAGGTCGTGCTGAGGGCACCAGGGGATTCAGTGCTGGAGTGGTTCAAGAAGCCTATAGTCCAGCAGTTCTTGTTAAATGAAATACCCTCGAAAGCAGATGTTCTGATGCACAAACTTAATATTCTTTTTCCATGCTCTGTGCCAGAGGCTCGATCACTTTCTCCTTCAAAGGCATTGGCCATGTCAAGGTGAATATGGATTATATTTTTGAATTCCTTTGATTATATTCATTTGGAATGAAAAGAAAATTAATAAATAGTTCGGTACTAACTGTATGTATGGAAAACAAAATATTTTCCAAATGTGCTTCTGATAGAGGAATTATTGCTTATGCCCACAGTTCAGGACTTCTGTTTTTCTAAGTTCTCTCAGGGTTCATAACTGCCAGCATGCAATTAACACAGCATGTTAGAGGTGTGGGATTTTTTTTTCATGTTTGCTATTCAGTCATACCTTTAATAACTACAGCTGGAGGAAAATAGGAAAAGGAAGTGTAACATTTGTTATTGAAACAAAGTATGAATTGTTTTCTCATAAATTCTTTATTCAGTTTTAGATTGTAAAATGATTGTAACATCTGGATTTCTTTTAGAAAACTACCTGTGTTACATGATAATCATCTATATTTCATGTATTTTCTTAGGCTTAGTGCACTATCACAAGGGAATTCTGAAATCTAGCAGTCAGAGAAGCTTTCATTCTCAATCTGTAGAATTGTTAGATATCCATCTGTTTATACTTTCAACATAATCTTTTCGATCTTCTCTAGGAAATTCATTGATAACTTGACCTTCTACTCATCCTCATCCTCTGGCTATTATCATGTCCAAATGGCTGCTCCATTCTGTTGTAAACATGTTGCTTACCTTGCCAGTGCCCTTAAACAAGCATGGGTTTTCACTCACAGCGTTTGTCTTGCTCCTCTCTTTAGTAAGTTGGATGAAGGTTTTAGGTGTCATTTGGCACTTATTCAAATATAACCAGCTTTCTCCCTCTGACTGCTTTCAAAGTCCTTGCCACTTCCATCAACTTGTTATCCTTGTCTCTTCAACATCCTTTAGGGTATTCATATCTTCGTTTTCCCACTAGTGGTGTGTTACTCATGGGGCTTTGTAGATGAAGGATCATAAGGGACCCATGGATTTCTAATCCTCACCCTCGCCATGAAGTTCCGCTTTGTAAACAATCTCTATTATATGCTTTTTCTGTCTTTCCCACCTTTAACCTTATGTTCATGGTCATTCCATGTTCCTCGATCCCCCCTACTTCTAAAGTTAGTTTCCTTATATCTGTGAGCATTTGTGTTGTCATAAATGACTGATTCCTGTGTCATACCAGTTGGAATTGATTGTTTACAAGAAGTTGACGTCCAACATCTTTACTGGATGTGAAAGATGAGAGCAATGGTTGGCCAAACTATCGCAAGCTGCCCTGTTCGGAGTGTACTAACCTGAACCGGTCAGTTACGGAACAAAACCGACTCTTGGTTCAGTTTGGGGCTTTATGAAGTTTGATTCGGCTCATCTCCTCATTGGATCATGTTAACGCTTCTAGCTCATCTCTATTTCCACTCTCTCGCGAAGCATTTGGCTCATCTCCTTACTGCCCTCATCTCTCACCTTGCCATCCTCTCCAATGCTTCGTCCGCCACTTTCACGATGACCTCAGCTATTGCGGAACCCGTCGCTACTACCTCGAGTCTAGGCCTCTTAGATGATGATGCTCCTCCCATCCAGGTTTTGCCCGTTCATCCTCTTAATGGCATCCCTCATTGAGGGCTTATTCCTGAAGGTCATGAATCTAAAGCCCCATGGCCTCCCTTATCTCCCGGTTGTTGATGATCTCCACCAAAAAAATAACTAAAAGCCGTCATATCTGATATGAAGAAATTGAGAAAGCTTGGATTCGAGGATCTTTCTAGGTTGGATCGAAGGATTGAATCTTGGATTAGATGATCTCGCTGCCCTCTTGAGGGAGGTGTTGTTCATGGTCCAGGCGACCTTCTCTCTCTCTCTCTCCTCTCTCTTCTCCCTCTCCTCTTCTCCCTCCCGCCATCTCCTTCTTCCTCCTCTTGATTTGACTACTTGTTCTTGAAGGTCATGAAACTAAATCCCTTTGACCTTCTCATCTTTCGATCGATGATGATCTACACCAAAAAACAATCAAAAGTCATCATATTTGAGATCGATAAACATAAAAGGCTTGAATTTGCTTGAAGTTGAGGATCTTTTGATTAAGGGATCAGGACCTTGAATTCGAGGATCTCGCCGAATTGGCTGAAATTCCTCTCGAGGGAGCCATCTTTCATGGCCTAGATGAGTTGATCTCTCTCTCCCCTCCTCATCCTCTCCCCCTTTCACTCACCCTCCCTCGGTTTCGGTACGCATCAGATTGGTACGGTACGCATCAGTACTATATTGAATGGATCATCAATTGGTATGTTGCTTGGTACCGATTCGGTGAACCTTGAGTGAAAGTAATGAACTTTGTTGACATACCCTTGGACCAACCCATTGGTCTCGAGATTTTGAGACTCCAGGAAAACATGTTAGTTTTGCTGATCATAAGTGTAATTCGATTAAATTGCAATATGTTTAGTAATGAGTCTAAACAAATTTTCATGAGCCTTTCTTTATGAGGTATATCTGATGTTGTAAACATATCAAAAAGTGTCTCCATCTTTTTATATAAAATGATTGGTAGATTGTAAGAGCTTATGATTGTAAAATCTAGGTACTTAATGTTCCTTTCTGACGGGGGATAGCAAATAAGCTTTTTGTGAATTGGTTCAAGGTTTCAAATGACTAGGACAACAAGAAAGGTTGTGAGCTAGAAATAAGCTAGCATGCAGAAAATAACAGAAAATATATATATTAAAACTGCACTATTGCTTCTACAAGATAAGCTACCAAAGTTTCATGGAAGCGGCCCAAAAAGAAAATTTTCACTTGACATTGTAAGACCTCCTCCAGACTACCTGTCTGCACACATGAGAAACCTGATTTGGCGCCCATATCTGTTGTTGTCCTCCACCTTCGGATCTGATTTCTGGTGCTCTTGGCTAGATTCAAGGTACATGGGTGTGGCTTAGATAGATAAATTGGATGGTTTGGTGGTGGCTTAATATTTTAGGTTTGAAGGTAAATGTTTAGGGTAGCGTAGAGGTTGTATGAGAAAGGTGTTTGCTACAGATTCAGCCAGCAACATGCTGAGAAGATGCTTGTAGCAACTTGGGGATTAGGAAGTAGGTTTCTGGGTGGCTATGGGATTGTAGTTAGAATATGGCA
This sequence comes from Phoenix dactylifera, assembly GCF_051530095.1. Lineage (NCBI taxonomy): Eukaryota > Viridiplantae > Streptophyta > Magnoliopsida > Arecales > Arecaceae > Phoenix > Phoenix dactylifera. The sequence goes on along the minus strand of NC_143191.1, from coordinate 49,080,092 downwards.
GCAGCAGAAGTAAATAGAACACACAGGAAAAAGAAATGAAGGGAAGATAGAACAGAAGTAGAAAGAGAGGGTCCTGTCTCATGCAGAACTCAAGAAGACATCACACCCTATCATTCTCACATTAAGAGGAAACCAGAGAACTTTCTTTATTCCTTTGTTCTTGCCTATAGAAGTGGAGTGCATGCTTTTATGTGGAATAAAAGTGATAAAGACAACACCTGTTTCATAAGAATGATTACTTCCTATGGATCAATCCTAGTTGTATCGCATGCTATCAGACCACAGGACTGGTCGAACAATCAGATGGCGTTTCCTTCATGTACAAACTTAAAATCCTCTATCCGGATATCCACCACTTTCCTTTCTCCCCCTTTTTCCGCTGCAGAACTATAACCACATGGATTATGTGCAAATTAATGCCAAGTGTAATGTGTTGTTACTTGTTAGTCAGCCCCCATATAAAGATTGCTTTCCCTCCTATCTTCACTACCAGGTGATGCATTTGTCATTTGAATCATCTTAGTTCTAGGACCATTGATAGAAAACATGGAGCAGATGCTGCCTTTGAAGCATGTGAAACAAGTGCTGCTGCTTTTCTGCCGAATTTTATTTAGGAATATCATTTTATTAGAATGTCTTCCACATATGGAAAATACAATGTGGTACCAAGACCAGTTTAGTTACTACTTAATTTGCTTGTTAAACTAGCATAAGTTATTACCTTAATATGTCACCAAACAGGGCATCATCTAAACCTTAGATCAGCACTCTCGAAGCATTTGTTTTTTATCAGACAATGCTAATTAACCAGCACTCTCATCTACAAATTCAAGCATATTCCATTGTTCTAACCATTGAAACACTCCCCATAGACACCTGGATTTGCCTATAAGCACTAAGATGGAAGTGTGTTAAAAAAAATGCTTTTTGTTACTTCATGTACCTTCATGCCTCTTAAGTTATGTCTTGTAACCTGTATTCTTCATTCTAATGGGTTGAAGTTGATTGGTCACTGCCCAGAATACTGTAATGAACTAGGTGCTCCCTTTATGGATGATTCGTTATGCCACCCCTTTCTCCAACCTCATGATAGACAAGTCAAGCAATTATGCTCCACGGCTTTCTATACCTCGCTTTTCTTGCTGAACCATGCATAGTTTGATAGCATCTTGCCTGTCATTTGTCCATTCGATTGTTTCTTTGCACATATCCTCTGCATGACCCCTTAATCTTATTGGGTCATTAAAGTTGCCTTGGTGTTTTCATTCTCTTTCCTTCTTTAGAACATATATGGGCCAAGATGATGAGATAATCCTGGCCTCTTTGAACATATGTGGGCCAAGACTATGTGATGATCCCGGCCTCTTTGAAATCCATTTTTATGAGCATCATCTTAGTAAAAGAGCAAGTCTTGGATCCACATCTGAACTCCATAAAAAAGAAGAAAGTTAAGGAAAGAAAGTAAAAAGGAATAAAATAGTGGTTGGGCGCCGGGCGGGGTACCTCTTTTTTATCTTAATCATTGACTGTGGTATCTTAATCATTGACTGTGGTGAGTCCAGGTCATCCGTAAGGTTTAATTTGAGTCATCGAGGTTATTTAGAGAGGTGAAGTGAATATGTCAAATATTATGATTTATTGATGAAATTTCTGGTTATCTTGTTCTTCTTTCTTTATTATTTTCTTCAGTTGCTTGTTGATTGCCCTCAATTTAGGGCTTTACTGATGTCTCCCAAAATGCAAATTTATTCATGGTGCCAAAAATTTTAAGTGTTGACATAAAAATCTTAAATCTGAAATCAAGTTAATCATAGGGTATTGCAGGATGTGAGATCTAGTCTGAATGAAGATGATTCTGTGAAAATAGAGGTGTTATGAGTTTGCAGAAATTTGGCTGCTTTGTCCGAGGATCAACCTTGAAAGAAGAATTTCTGGATGAATCGTATTCAATATCCTTCTTCGTATGAAGGAAAAATATATCCTCTTCTTGAAGCACAGAGATATGGATGATAGGCTAGGTCAAGGTGTAACCTGATATTTTTCTGATCTATGCGTGAATTTCTGAAAACAGCACCATCCATAGTGCTGTGCAATCACCGTACGCCTGTAATAATTGAAAAATGGTTCTATAAGATTCATTGTACTGTTTCAAAGACAGAAATCATGCATGATAGTGCACAGGATATTAGTCTCTTGAGATGGGAAGAGCATAAATAAACACAAGCATAAAAACTGAACAGCAAAGTACGAAGTACTCAATTGAAATGGTTTAGCGACGTGAAGAAAAAGCTCGATAATTCTGATGTGATTTGATTAGTTCTGGATTGGACGTGCAGGTAATTGAACTGGATCATGTTGGTATAGATCTATTTTTATATTTGAATCTATCTAAATAATAATTTGAGGATCCAAGTAATATCTATATTTGTATCGAGATAAAAATGGATAAAGATATGGCTAGACAACTATCCATGAATTTTTTCTTCCGATTGTAACTCTGTTTAATTTTATGGTATTGATGAACTTTTAAGAGAAATAAGCGATCGTGTTAGCATGGTATTGACTTAATTTATCTTCCAATTAGGGCTATCTTTGATCAGTGGTCATAAAGTTTTTAACTGTCCAACTTATATCCGTTTGTATCTATATTCGTACTTTTAATATCTGATTTGTATCCATATTTTTTTAAAATAAGTAAAGATATAATTTTTTGTATCCGACTAATATTTGGATTGATATTTATATCCATCAAACAAAAAAGATACAAATATGTATATATTAATATCCGATCTATTTTTAACTCCAACGTAATGCCTATTAATACAGAGGAGTGAAAGAGTTGGCAGCAAGATCAGACCTTCTCCCTTAGGTTTTGCGGTATTTCTGTCTGATTATTGAATTGAAGTGTTTCTTTTAGTTGACCAAATGTAAGTTTCACTCCTCCAAGACCAGCTCCGGGGTGTTTTACTCATCATTTCACAAAAGTTGGCACTACAGTTTTGGAAGGAAATGGAAATGGAGCTGCAAGAAGTTCGGAAGTTTATGGGATTGTATGTCATGCTATGCACAATCCTAATGTTTCATAAATTCTATTAGCTTGGAGATGGCACTAAGATGCTTTCCGATATGGATACCATGATCTTCATTTCTTAACCCTTGCTCTAAATTTGTTGCTCTCTCTTTCTTCTTCTTATTCTCATGCAGGCATTTAGAATTCATATATATTAGGAATTGAGAGTTATTAGTTCCTCTTTGCTAACCAAATTCCAAATTAATCCTTTTTTTTATCAATAAAGATTTGTTGGGACCTAGTTTTTCTAGAGACGGGACATGTTGAATTCTTTAATTTCAATTTTAAAAAGGTTATTGAGTTGAAATACTAGGATTTCGATGTGATGTTGATCCCCCTTTTCCAAGCCAATTCGAAAACAGTATTCTTTTGCCACCAAGGTGGTAGCCTAGTGGTACTGGGCAGCAATTCTAACCATAAGGTCCCAAGTTCGAATCGCTGCGGCGACGATTAAATTGTGGATCGGAGCTCACTACTTTGGCCACTGCTTGGACTTGTGGTGTAGGACCGCTCTTGAACCGCTAGTAGCCGGGGTGGTGCCGGGTGTGACGTACTCACACGTGGGACTCGAGCCAGAGCTCAGAGGAGTAGCTGAGCCGGGCCTACGGGTGGGGAGGGTATGAGTAAAACCGGTCGGGGTGCCCAACACACGGCCATTTCTGCCCGCATCAAACATTCTCCTGGCGGGGCGGGGGCCCAGTGGGGCTGCTACGCGGGGGTGGGCTTGTCCCTTCCTCCCCCCTACCCCTTTTTCTAAGCTTCCTCCCCCCTACCCCTTTTTCTAAGCAAAAAAAAAAAAAAAAAAAACAGTACTCTTTTGTTTGGAAAACATATAATACTTAATTTTTTTCTTATTCGGACAAAATAGTCTATATTATTCGACTAATCGTTAATTTGGTTGATCACTCTTTATTTAATGATGATTATACTTCAATTCTTTTAGCATGATAATACAAACTACTTAAAATGGATGACATACCCTCTCTCTTTTTTCCCAAAAGTTTGTGTTTAAGTAATAAAAAAAATCAAAACTACGTTCATTATTTAACAGATGACGATCAAATAAATCAGTTAGCTAGATAATTGGGATTATTTTGTCCCAGCGACCGAAAGTTAGGAGCTACATCGTTTGTTATGGGAATATATATATATATATATATTGGATCAGGGTTAAAAATAACTAACTTGTCAATACTTCTTAACACAAAAATTAACACTAGGTGAAATAATTTAAAATAATTTGACACTATATATATATATATATAATATTGGGCTGTCTTTGATGCTGTTAGGTTCTTAAAATAAGTGGGCGGTCAAAATATTTCTTCTTTCTATTTTCTTATTGTTTCATTATCAAGAACTACATAAATATATTTTTTTGTTAAAATAGATGATTCATACCGTTCTAATATTGATATATCTAAAAATATTAAAAAAAATAACAAATTATGAAGCGCTTTAAGTAATTTTCTTTTTTCAATTCAGAGAGGTTCTGTTGCAGCTGTGTTCTCAGAAGGACTTCGCACAAGTTTTTTTTTTTTTTTTGGGGTTGAAGCGATTAGTGAAACGGTAAACTGTTGCCTCAAAATTTATCATTTGAATACTAATATTACCTGAATGAGTTGGCCAGGGCTGTCTTCTTCCTCTTGTCTTTTTCCCTCTCCTTTTTGGTAGGGAAGCTTTGTGTTCTTGTTAGAGTACAAGTCCAAGTCTTGAACAGGTGTTACCATCTGATATGATAGCTTGGATATTTTCCAAGTAAAAGAATCTTATTTTTATGTTCTCTCCCACACCCAAATCCTTGCTTTTCCTTTTTGTCGTTTTAATGATTAATCCCTGCTTTTCTTTTCTGGTGCTCAATACGATGCCAATGCGATGGCCAACTGCAAATCAACACGAAGCCTCCCCCTTGCCATCTAGCATAGTGAGCCCCCGTTCTCCCTCACCTGTTGGAACGTTCTTCAATCCATTTGTCATTTAGGTAAATATGCTGTCAAAATGGTCTTTTGGACCGACAGGATGGAGTTATTTTGTGGTTATGACACCTGAGGCAAATATTCTGTGGTTTTTTTATTCCTAAACCAAGCATTGTCTAAATTTAAAGAATCTAACTGAAGTCCAACCTCAACTAGAATATCTTCCAACTCCGGATTAGGTCAGGTAATTCTGCTCCTATCATTGAATGGATTCGGATTACTGTTGAAAACAAATCGGATACCAATATATTCATTTTCAAATTTATTTTATTTGACGAATACATATATAAATACACATATGTTAGTTAGTTACAAAAATTAATATTTATATTTATTTTAAATAAATATGAAAACAAATCGAATACTAAAAATATGCATATATATACAAAAATAAATTAAATAATTAAAAATTTTGACCACAAAATCAAAAATAGTATTAAGTAGATAATATGGTATATAAAATTAAATAGGGTTACAAATAGAATTAGATATTCAGATACCAATCAAGTAGCTATCTATTTATATCTATTTTTTGTTGATGGATATGGATAAAGTTATAGATATTAATTAGCCGCATGCTCAAATTTACATCTATATTCGGATAGTTTCAGATATGAAAATGAATCCGAATGGATATTATCCTATCCATTTTCATCCTTAGTTTGGGTTGTATCGTTTCGTTTGTGCGAAAAAATAATTGATCTTCTTTTACAACGTCAACCATTGAATCACATCTTATACAGATCTTAAATCACTCCAATCTCTAATCACTCCTTTCTTCCATCTGCTTGTATAGATACCGAAGCAGCTATCATGCGATCTAATCCTACAGTTGATATTGCAAAAAAAAATATTTTTTTATGCAAAAGATACAATATTCCGAGCCTTTCGTGAGCATGTTACGTGGCAGAATTATAGGACAATCACATGATGATGCAAAGGCCATGCTAGGTTTAGGTTTTGAGGTTTTCTCATGCCCAAGACCCAACCCATGCAGCCAGCCGAGGCCATGACATGGGTGAGATTTGAACCCATGGGCTACGAGAAGGCGTGGTGCACCCATGTCTTTCTTGAGACGAAAAAGAGTTGAGAGGAAGTCAAGGAACGCTAGACGATAGACAGGACGTCCATTTATTACATCCTTGTAGCTGACACCAACGCAAACGCATCGAATCACGAGCCCCCAAACCATAGAACAAGCCATAAAGAAAGCGGCAAAGCGGAGGGAGCAGAACCCTAGCTTAGCAAATATAGCAACAAAGAGGAGTAGCCAAGAAAAAGATGACTTCAGATGAAATTAGCAAAAAAAAAAAAAAAAATTCCATCCATCTATCCATCCATCTATCCATCCATCAAATATCCAAAAAGCTAGCTTTTGAAACAAAACATCTTCCTCTCTCTCTTCCTTCCACTGTCCTCTGACCACTCTTCACGCCAAAGCAGCAGTGCCCCATCAACCCCCCAGCACAGGATTGGACGTATGAACCCAGTCTCTGTACTATTATCTACCACTATTTTTCGTTAAGGGAACCCCTCTCCCACCGCTATATAGATCTGCTGCTCGGTTCCCAACAGCAGAAACTCTGTGCAGGGCCAAGTAAACCAAGGTTTTGATAAGAGGTTACCAGGGAGCCGTAAACAAAGTTGGCAAATTCATGTACAGCTAGCATTGTTGAGCATTACGATGGAACTAGGCAACTAGCTTGTCATTGCTTGTCCAACCTAGCCTTGTAGAAAAACTTTTCAGATAACTTGCAACAACCATTATTAGCCAATATTTTATAAGGAAGTAGCTGGAGAATATGGCTAAAATCACCATTTTTTCTCATACTATATGTTTCTTAGATGAAAATATCCATGGATAAATTGTTTAGAGGATAACCAATGGCTTTATTACTGCGTGTAAAAGTTGTTATAATTTATAATAAATGTATTCCAAAATTCCCACTATATATATATATATATGTATGTATAGTATTACTGGAGGTACATTATACGTGATGCAGCTGTTATTATTCTGAGCTACAGTTTTTCCCATATAAAACAGACTTAATGCTAGAATGATACCTTGTTTAGCTAAAGTTCTATTGACATATTGTTACATTGTTTTTTAACTGAAGCAGGACAACCGATATTATTGGCCTTAGAATGCAGGATGAAATAAGAGCATTCCCACCAGCATGCATAGATATATAGAGACAAAAATGCAAGTATTTTTCATAAGAAAGCAAGAGTCGGATAGGTTCTGTGACCTTTCTATGAGGCATTTCTTTATCTATCTTCAGGTACAGAGCAAGTACCCAAACCCTAAGTCCGCTTTAGCTGTCCGTTGATGACAATTCAGCCCCATCAAATGCCACTCCTCATGGGACCTTTGTGAAAAGAACTGGAAAGAGGAGACTTCACATGACTTTAGGACAAGGAGGATTCAGATCCTACTATCAAGAATTTTGCCGAATAATTGCCGATCTCCCGGATCTTCTTGAAATATTTAAAACTTTGTGCATTATTAGGCGTGCAAGATATGGTGCATGAGCAAGCTAAAAAGAGACAGAAGAATGCTCGACGATGGGCGGCGACTGAGGTCACTCTATAACCATTTATAACCGCCATAGCGGAATAGAATTATAGAACACATGTATCAAGTGGGCTACACCGCAGGATCTCAATGACATGATCTAAGCCAAAAAAAAAAAATTCATCATTATCTGGCTCTCTGCTGTTGAGAGCTGAACACCCAACATCCTCAGTGTCATTAGGGTTTTCCCACTTCATTACATGGCACCCCCTCCTCTTTTTTTTTCTTTCTTTTTTTTGATCCTCTTTCGAGTTGGTTTTTCACGTTGTGTACAAAGCCAGCAGTTCGTACGCTCCGCCTCCTTCACTGCCACTGTTCTCCTGTCCCTTAATGCGTCCTTCTCCCCTTCCCTCCTTGAGAGGAGCAGCTGAAGATATCCAAAGATATAGACAGATACATGGAAAACACAGCGCAACAACACCACCACCAACAGCAAAGCAGCAGTCTCCAACCCCTTTACTTCCTCTCTTCTTCTTCTTCTTCTTTTTCTTTTTATAACAACAACAACAACAACAACAACCTACGTGAAGAAGCATTCTCCAACTGCACCACTGCTATCACCACCACTGACGACCGTGAGCTAATGGACCCAGCCTTTACCACCGCCGCTATGACTGCCACCATCGCCACCTCCTCCACCGCCTCCGGCGTCCACATGGACAGCCGCATCTGGAGGCACCTCCCGCAAGGCCTTATCGACCGAGTCCTTGCGTTCCTGCCGCCGCCGGCGTTCTTCCGCTTCCGCTCCGTCTGTAAGCGCTGGTACTCCCTCCTCTTTTCCGACAGCTTTCTTGAAGCCCACCTCCGCCTCTCCCCCGGCCTCCCCTGGCTCGCCTTCTTCCTCCTTCCCCCCCGTCCTCCCCTCCTCTACTCCCCTTCCGCAGCCGGCCCCCCTCCTCCCCCCGCTGCCCTCCTCCTCCTCGATCCCGCCACTCCCGCCTGGTTCCGACTCCCACTCTCCCCACTCCTCCCCCGCGGCTTCTCCCCCGCCGCCTCCTCCGCGGGCCTCCTCTGCTTCCTCTCCGACGATCCCGGCGCCAAGTCCCTCCTCCTCCTAAACCCCCTCTCCAAGCTCTCCTCCCACCTCCCCCCCTCGCCCACCCCCCGCCTCTTCCCCTCTGTCGGCCTTGCGGCCGGCCCCTCCTCTCTCTCAGTCGTCCTCGCGGGCGACGATCTCATCTCTCCCTTCGCCGTCAAGAACCTCACCGCCGAGTGCTTTCATGCCGACGGCGCCACTGGCTTCTACTCCCCTTGGGCCACCGCCAGCGCACTCCCCCGGCTGTGCAACATCGACCCCGGCCGCATGGCCTTCGCCGCCGGCCGCTTCTACTGCATGAGCTGCGGGCCCTTCGCCGTGCTAGCCTACGACGTCGCCTCCAACGCCTGGTGCAAGATCCAGCCCCCCATGCGCCGCTTCCTCCGCTCCCCGAGCCTCGCCGAGTGCGGCGGCCGCGTCCTCCTGGTTGCCGCCGTCGAGAAGAGCAGGCTCAGCGTGCCTCGCAGCGTCCGTCTCTGGTCACTGCAGCCGTGCGGCCGCGCCTGGGCCGAGGTCGAGCGGATGCCGCAGGAGGTCTACGTGCGGTTCAGTGAGGCAGAAGCTGGCCGGGGATTCGAGTGTGTCGGGAATGCCGAATTCATGGCCATCACCATTAAAGGATCTACTGACGTCCTCCTGTTTGATTTCTATCTCAAGGAATGGCGGTGGGCGCCACCATGCCCGTTCATCCGCGGCGCCGCCGCTGGTGGAGGCCTTCGAGGATTCGCATACGAGCCCCGCCTCGCAACACCTGCCATCGGCCTCCTCGACTCATCGTCATCCATGCCCTTCCAGGGTTTCAATGGCTAGCCAGCTAATATTAGCAGTAGTAAGTTTGTCGTTTGACTTAGTTGCTCTTAGTTAGCAGTTTACCAGTAGCTACTATTAGGTTTCCATGGCTGCTACTAGAAATCTCATAGATATTACGTACGTACATGGTAATAGACTGGTAGTATCAGTCGTAGTTTGATGTCTTCTAAGTCTGCTACTAGGTTTCTCAGTTTCTCTAGCTACTCTCCCCATGCTTGTCCAAGGCTTCGAAGACAGTCATTTGTTATCATCAAGGCGCTTCCAAGGTTTCAATGGCTACTAGCACTGGTATTAGTTTTCTGAAGATCGAACAGCAGCAGTAGTAGCATGGCTGTGTGAGTGTTGTATGATTGTTGATGGTTCATGGCAGTAGGGTTTGTTGTTGATGTTTGCCTTTTTGATAGCAACGGGGCAGGCAGGGTGTAGTAGGGATTGGGTGCTTGTTTGTATGTAAGCTAGCTATGGTTTTCTACTATTGGAACTATGGGTCCTATTGGGATATCCTTCTCTTTTGTTTTGGTGCACTTTATGTATGATGGCATACCTGGCTGCGGTTTAGTACATGGGGGTTCTCTTTTGATGCGAAAAAGGGAGAATCTCACAGTCACATGCATGAGAAAGAGTGTGACATGGGAATAGTCCTTGACTAAACCTAGCAGAGTTGCAGAACCTTCTGACTGCTTGGATTCGGGCTGACACATGAGAGAGAGAGAGAGAGAGAGAGAGAGAGAGAGAAATGAATAATTAACCCTAGCTAGAGGTCAGTTATGCTCGTAAACTTGGCTGGTCATCAATGCCTTCGGCCAAACATGAGTTCCGAACTCTGGTTTGCATCGTCAATGGAAGAGTGGACTCGAATTTAAGTGCCCCATCCACGAGAATAATTAATGCTGAAGCATAAATGGATGTATGAGAACCTTTGGGTGTTCATATCAGTAGTACTACTCCGTGCATGAGCCCAACAAAAAGCTGCTTATATTAAAAACGGAGAATGCTGGAAATTAATATCTCTAAATCAGCCAATTTGCGCATGAAAATAATGGAGAACACGGCTTTTTATTACCAAATATCTCTAAATAAACCAGTTCTAGAGTTTTAACCAATTAACAAATAATCTTCAGAAACGCAAAAACAAGTTGGAAGCATAACCTTTTATATTAAAAATAAATACATGTTTTCATTTACAGTTCCACCATGAAGAACGTGGCAGATCATTAGTGAAGCCAGGAAACTCTCTCAACAGTTGGTCAAATATTATATAATTACTGTAGATGCGAGGCTCCGGGGGGTTATTATGTGAAGGGAAAAACAGTAGATACCCTTTTGTTTTTAAAACAAGAAAGCCTGCATGACATTCATTCATTTAGGCCGCATCGTCGACGCCAATTTTAAGGCTGGATAAAATATTGCCCTCCATGCACATAAGATAGATGGTCAGCTACAAAATACTGCCCTCCATGTATAAACGTTGAATCTTTTCTATTCACAGGTAAGATCCCTACGTCAAAATACAAAGGTGGGACAAGCAAAATCTCTGGTGGAATGTATACAGGCGAGATGTATACCAAAGATGGCAGCCTATTTATGTGGGTGGATCCAGTTAGCTAGACCTAGGAGTCAACTTGGGCTGTATGAGTGCACATTCTCCAATGGATTACCAGTAATCACCTGATAAGCAACCATGAGCAGTAGACACGAACAAAAATCCTCCAGTTGCACGCTTATGGGCACACTTCCTATTTCGCCATGGTTTCTCTAGCTACCATCTTAAAGGAGAAAACCCAAATACCAAATGGGAACGGAACTTTATTACTAACGAATTCCAGCATCCCCATGACTTATAAAAGAAAAAGAAGAAAGGATCGCAGGTATGAAGAGTTGTCATTGACTCGCATCCTCCTTTCCTCCTCGTCAAACCTTTTTCTATCCATTTTTTTCCTCGTCAAACCGTCCTTCCAGTCCATTAGGCCTTTCTTCTTCTATTCAAGTTTTTTTTTCTCCTCCTCTAAATCTCTTTCTTTTAAAATTAAAAAAACTTGCAGTATGTATTAGAAAGTCAATAAATATGTATTATTTGGTCATATATTGTATACTGATGAACATCGTATTCTAAAATTATGTATCAATTTATCTGGATATATGTATTAGGATTTTATATGACTATTTTGCTAGGTATGCATCACCTGGTAATGTAGTGTGTACTAGTGAACACTATGTATTGATTTATCTGAGGGTGTGTATTGGGACGTTAGATAACTATTTTGCTAGGTGTTAGAAATTATGTATACAAATGAATAACACAGTAGAAATTTGTATACCTCACAATCGCAGAAATTTGATACTCCAGAGGTTGTTTCACGTATTCTAAAGTTTGAGCCTTCAGGATTTCTAACCTGGTGAAGAATGCACTACGAGAGTAACGTCCTAAATTCCACAACCTGAGTGCCCCAACAAAAGAGAACACAACATATCTTCTTTTTTTTTGGTTTGGTGCAGCTAAAACTGGGGAGGGGGGCCTTATGTAGTCCCCCAAAACCATAACTAATGGCCGGATTAAATCCGGCCATCAATGGCCATTTTTGGCTATTTTGCCCAAAGGCAAAATGGCATGTAACGCCTGGCCTTAAGCCAGGGGTTACTGTCAAGCCATAAAAAAGAGAGAGCCCCCACTGAGGGCGCCCTTCTTTTATTACATCTCCCACTCGCACACAATGGGCACAACCTCAGTTATGCATCTCTTTAAGTATTCTCAATATTGTTCATACTAGTAAACAGGATGTATGACCACGAGCACGCATGTAGAAAAAATGCGGGAGCACTACACCAAATCTCTCACCAGAGAAAACCAGCATAGCAACATCCTTAAGTATCTCGTTATACCCTAGACCTATTCAGACACACCATATCAAGCCTTTTTTTAAACCCTCTCGAGTATAAATACTCAAAACAATGCTTGACCCTTACACTATTATCGTGATGTATTCACGATTATGCCACTATACACTATAGCGCCATAACCTGTCAACAGCAAATAAACTCACTGATGTATCAACCAATAGTCTTCCCTTCACCCTTATGTCACTTAACCTGAGCCCAATCGCTTTCCTGGCAATGCCCCTTTAGACTGTATCAATCATAGTCATAGACAACATACTAGAGTAGCTGACATCAAAATCTTAGTTATATGACATAGTCAAAAGTAAATAAGGGCATAAAATAGGTCATTAAAATGACTCAAGGACTCACATAGTGAAGAAGCAGGGTTTCATTCACTCACTTTCCACAATTAGTTGTATAAGCACTTGTACTATGAAATACATACTACTATGGAGTTCTCTTTGCTAAAGAGTATACGTCTAAACTCTAAAACATCGTACAGATCTCAGTCTAGTCGCTCGTCAAACGCCTAACCTAAGTTCTCAATTTACTCGCCTCTCCAAGGCGCCTAATAAAGATCTCGCATCTAACTAGAACACAAGCTACACGGATTGTGGGATATCCATGCATGGTGTTTACAAGATAGACCTCATCTTAGCTCCGACTAAGGCGACATTTAATGTGTCAACAATTAATTCTTCTTGAACCAAAAAAGTATTAAGAGACATAATGTCTCATCTCTGCTTGCTTCCAAGCGCTAGAGGCGATTGCTTGTGTGAGTGAGCCAATCTAACTTGTTAACATACCTTTTATATCATATGTTTAAACATATGAAAAATGTGTGTAAATCAATTCATGAATAACATCATATTCATTGATATTCCAAAATGTGTACAACTCATAGTCAACTGAATTACAATCTACGCAACCCTAAACTTTTAACATATACCTTAAAAACATCTCTTGCTATAGGCTTAGTCAAGAGGTCCTAACCATGCAACTCATAGAAATATACTTCAAGATCACCTTCTTATGCGTAATCATATCCCTCACGTAGTGATGTTTTATGTCAATATATTTGGTTCTTCCATGATACCTAGGATCCTTAGCATAGGCAATTGCTGTTGTACTATCACAATGAATCGTCACAGGATTTGAAGCATCCTTGACAACTCCAAGGTGCTGGAGGAACCTCCTTAACCAAATTGTTTCTTGAATAGCTGCTACACATGCTACATATTCCGACTCCATAGTCGATAAAGCTATACAGGGTTGTTTCTTACTACTCCAGGTAATGACGCCATTATTAAACAAGAAAGAATATCCAGAAGTCGATTTGCGCTCATCCAGATCGCTGCCCCAATCAGTGTCAGTGTAGCCAACAAGATAGCAGAGCACATAGTCCATTGTCTCCTTGAGGTATCTTAAAACTCTCTTGACAGCTTTACAATGAAGAAACCCAGGGTTGGACTGAAATCTGTTGACTAAGCTAACCGAATAACATATATCCGGTCATGTACACATCATGGTATACATCAAACTACCTACAACACTAGCATAAGGAACACAAGATATTTTCTCAATTTCATCTAGAGTCTTAGGACACATTTCTTGACATAAGTTTTCACCTTTCGCTATAGGAGTATCAATAGGCTTATAGTCATACATCTGGAAGCATTTAAAAACCTTTTCAATATAGGTTTTTTGAGATATGCCCAGAAGTCTCTTTGAGCGGTCTTTAAAGATTTTAACTCCCAGAATGTAGTCTGTCTCACCCATATCCTTCATTTTAGAATTGGAGGATAGCTATTCTTTTGTGGCAATAATTAATTCCTTATCATTTCCGGCCAATAAGATGTCATCAACATATAATGACAAAATAATGAAACTATTCTTGGACCATTTAACATAGACACAATGGTCCTCCTCGAACATTGTAAACTTCTTCGTCAGAACGGCTCGATGAAATCTAAGATACCACTATCTAGACGATTGTTTCAAGCTATAAATAGACCATTTGAGCTTGCATATTTTACGCTCTTATCCATTGACCACGAAACCAACTAGCTGATCCCTATAGATCTCCTCATATAGTTTTATATTAAGAAAAGCAGTCTTAACATCCATTCGATATAATTCCAAATCAAACTTTGTAATAATGGCCAGAATTTGGCTAATTGAGGAAAACCTCATAACCGGTGAGAAAGTTTTTTCATAGTTTATGCCCTCATGTTGGGTACAATCCTTCGCCACAAGGCGAACTTTATGCCTTTTTATTGACCCGTCCACCTCGCGTTTGACTTTTAGAACCCATTTGTTCCCAATTGCTTTTCGTCCTGGCAGTAGGTCTACTAGATTCCAGATCTAATTAGTCCTTATTGACTCCAACTCATCGTCCATTGCTTTTATCCACTCATCTTTAGCAAAAGATGAGAGAGCCTCTTTAACTGTTCTAAGCTCCTCAGCATCATGTAGAGCAACCATGAAAGCTTCCTCTTCAATTTCAAAACGATGACAGAAAATATTTCCATATTGGCTTCTACGTAGTTGAGGTTGTTGTAGATCATCCTCTAATGGTGTACTCCCACTAGGTGGTAAGTCACTCCCACTATGCCTATGAGTTTGAGAAATTTCTTCCTCATTCTCTATTGGGTCACTTAGAGCGCCTTCCATTTGATCCATTATTTCATATAGTTCTAAACTTCTATTAACCTCTCCTCTGCTTGGAAATTCATCTTCTATGAATTTTACATCTCATGATTCAAACTCTATCACACTTCCATCAGATTATTCACCTATTAAAACATAGCCCTTAGAATGCCCTGGGTATCTTATAAAGATACATTTTCTTCCTCTAGGGCCTAACTTTCCATACATGTGAGAAGTATCATGAACAAAACCCGTTGAACCCCATGGCCGCCAGTTACTCAAATTAGGTTTCTCACCGATCCAAGCTCCTACGGGTTGGAAGGTACTGACTTTGAGGGCACCCAGTTAAGAATGTAGGCTACAGTCAATAATGCCTAACCCCAATAAGATATCGGCAGGTTTGCTTGTTTCATCATCGACCTAACCATCTCTAGCATTGTACGATTCACTACAAAAGAAAGGATATATCCCGACGCTTTTTGAGGTCTCTACCGACGCTTTTAAGCGTCGGCGAATTCCCAGCCCACGCACCGCAAAGCGTGGGTCAGACGTCGGGCAGGTGGGCGTGGGTCGGATTTTTGCCGACGCTAAGAGAAAGCGTCGGCAAAAACGGGGATTTGCCGACGCTAATGAAAGCGTCGGCAAAAACGGCTTTACCGACGCTTTAAAGCATCGATAAAGCCCATCCAGTTTTGCGTTTTCGCCGACGCTTTAAAGCGTCGGCAAAAACAGCTTTACCGACGCTTTAAAGCGTCGATAAAGCCAAATCCAGTTTTCGTTTTCGCCGACGCTTTAAAGCGTCGGCAAATGTATTTTGGCCGACGCTTTAAAGCGTCGGGATTGCTATTTTTTTTTAAAAAAAATACGAATGTAAATTATCGAAGAAAGGTTGCCCAAGCTGAACCAGTAAACCTGCAATCCAAATTATTACTAAATCACAAAACTTCAAAATAAATTGTTTATGAAATTTAAACCGAAGAAGAAATTAAAACATATATATATTCTCTCTATTTCTCTTATTCAACATATGTCAGAACAGCCTTACTAAATATTCTATATTCCGTCCCTCAAAATCTACTTTGTTGAAAAGCTTATAAAATATGCTTTTGTGTTTATCCAAGACCACCAAAGGATACAACCCTTTGTCTAATACATAGCAATTTGTTCAGCAAACATAACGTACCCCCTTTATAATATTTTCCTTTCCTTTCCATTGAAACCCTGTCCAAGACCAGGGGAATTTTGTCCTACCTGCATGAGCTTAAACTACAACATTCCTAGAAAAGTAGATGCTCAACCAAACATAAGCTACTATACAATGTGTCACTTTCTCATGATCAACCAAACATGTCAAAACCATTTTCTCAGACATCATATTCCTAAGAATCATCTTCGCAGAAAAAATATTCCAATAAGAAAAAATTCTTGCCGCGAACCAAAGAAATTCTTGCTCATCATCACTCACAAAGAAAGCCTCAAAAGCTATGCAGTGAAAGTATCAGCATATCCACCTTACCCAAGAGGTGTGACACCGCATACAAATCAGAAACTACAGGATTGGCAATGAGGGTTCTTCGGCTTGTTGATGAGCTCTCCAAATAGAAATCAAATTCAACAATAACCACTAGAATGGCTAATAGATGGTCAAAAAAATCATAATACGTACAAAAAACAAAACCAACCAGGGACAATACCAGCTCCATGAAGAGTGCACTGTTCGAAAATAACCATTCATAAAGTCATAGCAAATTATTAAATTACTATATTACAAAATTTTATATCAGTTGTTCACAATATTCATGCTGAAGGCAACCAGTTACATTGGTAAATAACTGCCACAGAAGCAAACTCACTCGACATAGGGTCTCCAACATCTTTGGCTCCATGCAGCTTTCCACAAAGCAACTATAAGGCCAGAATGGAATAGCATGTTCCCAATGTCAACCTGAAGTACTGGACCACAATCTGGCAAAAATAATGGCCTACAAACAATAATCCATGTAATGTTGCAGTAATACGCCATGGGCAGTACCTGTATCATGGTCCAAATACTAATTCCTTTAAGGCAGTCATTGGCGAATTGTAACCGTAGGCTACCGTATCCCTCCAGAGAGCCATTCCTGATTGAAAATGGTAGACTCAAATCAAATAATGCACAGCACAACCAATAATAGAAAAGAATTACATGATGTTTTAGCCATAATCAGTTGTCCTGCGATCAAAGCGCTTCCAAGTTCTAACAAGAGTAATACATATCACAGCAGCACGGACCCAGTTTTGTTAATTATCGATCACATTTGTCAGTGATGTTTCAGGGTGGAAAACCAACAAGAAGGGGTGTCACAGCATTCTATTCAAGGGATGCTACAAGTTGACATACTCCTCTCAATCGTTCAAATTTTGAAGTGAAGGTTAAGCAGCCTTCAGAGAAAAGCTACACCAAAGCAACATTTCACCAAATCTCTGTTTTCATGAATCAGCAAGACTTAAAACAACATAACTAATGGTCATGCGCGATACACTAAATTGAGTTTGGGGATAATGAACTAAAAATGTGTTAATAGATACCATGAAAGCATAATGAGGTTAGGAGTAGAGAAAGAAACCTAGCCATATAAACAAGCCAAGCGTTGCTGAGAAGAAAAATTCCCTGCTGATACTATTGAAACTGGAATGATGGATCAAAAATATAGAGTTAGTAATCAATCAGTCGCATTCTTTCAAAGCTATTAAACAAAGACAACCTACCAGTACATGCAGGCCAAGTTTCCCCAACCAAGAAGAAAGGTTGAGGGTTCCGTTTAATACGAATGAAAGACCAAATACGAACCATCTCGGTTTAATTATTGTTTATCACGGACATGGTTCATCATTATTTCTACAAAGCATTTTTTTCCCTTAAATGTTGAATATTGGCAAACAGATTGTCCTCTATTCTTATCATTTTAAAATGCACATCATTAGTTTGCCGAATTGTCTCTTCTTTTGTGATGTTTCCTAATTCAAACCTTGAGCATTTGAAAGTAATCAAGACCAAAACCGCCCAAGAGGTTCCTCCTTTCGAATGTCAAATTTAAGCCCTTGCAAGGAACCTCTAACACGTCTAATCTGCTTGAATCCAATCGATCAAAATACCAATAAGATCAGCTTGCAAATCCATTTCTAACCGGAATAGTCCCCAAATGAGTCTAATTTTGCAACCAAACGCAAACCACAAAAGAAATAACCACTAACATAAGCAATCTAAAAATAAACTTCTGGATCCACAAAGCGACAAAATTAAAAAATCATTCCGCAAAGAAACTGATCGATCGGTTCTCAACCTTGAGGCGATGACACAGCATGAGAAAATCGATGGCGGAGGAAGCAGAAGAAGACGAGATCGACAACGCAGCAGCTCCGTCCGCCATCTCCACCGAGCCGTTCGAAGCAGCCCCGTCGGAGCTCGAGCTAGCGGCGCAAGCGCGGACAGCAAGAGGCCTCGGCGCATCGCTCGAGATCCCGAGTTTCAAAGACCTCGGAGAGAGAAGAGATCGGGAGCGTAGGGATCGGGGGACGGAGTGGCGGTGAATTTGAAGCAAAGAAGCGGAGGAGAGCGGCGATTTTACCGCCATGGGCGTCTCCGGGGAGGAAGGGAAAGGGGGAAAGGGGGAAGGAGGGAAGGAGGAGCAGCGGTACGAATGGGTTCCGTTTTCTCTTCGATCTCTGGAATGGGTTGAGGGTGGAGGGCGGTGGCCGGGAAAACGGAAAGAGAGAGAGAGGGCTTGTTGGGATTTAGGATGGTGGGGAAATGTTGGCTTCTGACGACGCTTTTTAGCGTCGTCTTAGGCTGGCGACTACACCGACGCTTATTAGCGTCGTCTTTGGCCGACGCTTTTTACAAGCGTCGTCAAAGTTTGACGCTAGACCAAAAATTGCCGACGCTTATGAAAAGCGTCGGCAAAAAAGCGTCGGTAAAACCTATTTTTTCTGTAGTGATTCCTCCTTTCTGCCACACTATTCTGTTGCGGTGTGCTTGGCATCGTCAATTGCCTCTTAATTTCTTTCTCATCACAGAGTCTTTTAAATTGCTCAGATAGATATTCACGACCATGATCGGTTCTAAGAGTTTTAATACTCTTGTCTAATTGATTCTCAACCATACTGATATACTGTCTAAAACAATCCAAAGCTTCAGACTTATGGGAGATGAAATAGATAAAACCAAATCATGAGAAATTATCTATAAATGTAATGAAGTAGACACCACTATGTCTTGTCCTCACGCTCATTGGACCACAAATATTAGAGTGGACTAGTTGCAACGGAAATGATGCCCGAGTGGCTTTTCCAAATGGTTTTCTCTTAGACTTTCCAATTAAATAATATTCACATGTAAGCAAGAAGACCTTAGCGAGATTGCCTATAAGGCCTTCTCTAACTAACCTAATCATCCTATCTTGCCCAATATGGCCAAGCCTAGCATGCCATATAAGTGAATCAACATTATCAGATGAAGTCAAATAAATAACTAAATTATCAACTTCAGAAAAATTCAAATCCAATATCATAAAAGCATCAGAAATAAAACTACATCTATAATAACTTGTTCTCAAATAAAATAAAACACTATTATTCTCAAAAACAAAATGGAAACCAAGTCTTATTAAAACTACCAATAAGATCTTGACCATGCTGCTTAAAATAGTAAAGCGCACATAACGATCCTTTTTGAGCCAATTTTCATAGGCATCAAAATCTCTCTTGTGTTGTTCGGTATCTTCTTTCGGAGGCTTAACCAGCGAATGTGTCAAGGTCTCCAAGACCTCTTGTTCATCCAAGATATATTGGATCTTGTGATGTCATATGTCATAATTATCCTCGTTCAGTTCCTCCCCCTTATTCAAATTAGCAATAATGCACTTTGATGCCATCTCACTACAAAATTGCGCCATACAGAAATATCATACACACATTCTAGGAATTTGCCACGTCAATCTAAGTCAAAAATTAAAAATAACTTGTGACATGTCGCTAGATCGAAAATTCGCTAAGCTTCCTAATCATCTCCAATGCCACAATATCTAGTCATTAGTTCTTTAACCTAGTTTTTGAGCAAATTATGTATTGGAGGAAAAATAATTCTTCAACTCCATCATACCATACTCTCACTTTCTAAAATGGATAGCACCTTAAGGATCTGCCATTAACAGCCCTAATAAGGATCTTCCAAGCTGTTCACAATCACGGAAACCATGGATTCTGTTGATTGATTTTCCATAATTGCTATTAATGGCCCTAATAAGAACTGTTGCTCTCAGTGACTAGCCCAAAAGACTATTTTTATGGCCATAGTAAAAACTATCGTTGTTAGTGACAAACTTAGTCCTAGATCTTAGTAACCTTTTGGGCCGGTCACTAACAGCAACAATTCTTATTAGGGCCATAAAAATAGCCTTTTGGACCAGTCACTGAGAGCAACAATTTTTACTAGGGCGATCAGACCGGCTTTCGTTCTATGCCAATATCCGTTTCTATGCACTCTAAGCCAACATGTGAAAAAAAACATTTATAGCCAAAAATTGAGTGCAATAACATATTTCTAAGCATTTATTCAAAAATAATACCAAAGCATTAACATCAAATATAATCACATACAAGAATATTGTGCAATATAAACAAGCCCAACAATTTCTTAATAATATACATGCGCATAAAACAAAAGCCCATAAACAATTCCAAGCATTTAAAGAAATTAATCAATTTAAATACAATAAAGGAATTAATCATCAATTCAAATCTAAATGCGCATAAATTAAGCATTTTACCAAATATAAATGCTAATAATTTAACAATATTTAAATAAATAAATATTGCTTGCTCATACAATTTATCTATAATAGCCTAATGATTAAGGCTCTCAATAACTAATAAGAGCCAAATAAACGTCTATGCATTTTTCTTACCACATATGGTTATATAAATAAAAGACAGGTTATAAAATGCATTAATGGTCAACCCAATGGTAGTCACTCAAATTTGGCAGTAAATTGAATGAGTTAAAATCCATATAAGTTGCATATGCCATTTAAAAATGGATATTATTAGAGCATTTAATACAATTGAAAACTATTCAATGTTAAAACATTTGCCTAGCAGCCTAATGGCTGCCAGGCTAAAATCTTTTGTGCAAGGGTTGGGGTTCGAGCCCTCACGCCTCCTCATGCCAACATTTCCAATTTTGCATTGTAAAGAGAAAAATTCGGCTGGGCTTCTTTAAAAGAATATTCTGGGCTATGGTTTAACTAAACAGAAATGGGCTTTGACAAAAAAAAAAAAGAAAGAACCGAGTAGGGTTCCTAGCAGCCCAAACCAGACAAAATCCTTTTTTTTTTATCAAAACTCCTGCTTTCTCTTCCGGTTGTGTAAGTCGGAAACACGTTCAGCAGACAGATCAGAAAAGAGTTTTCACGAAGGGTTGGGCTTTCCTTGCACAAACAAGGCCTTCTGAAATGTTGTGATAACATAAAAGTGCCATACATATAGCGTCCAATCCAGTTTTCCACGAGCAAAGAACTAAGCAACCAAAGAATTACAACTGATTTTTTTTCTTCAGCCGCCTTTTTTTTAACAAAAAAAATGCCTTGCAAATCCGGCAGCAAAGATTAGAAAAAAAAAATCAATTGCAATAGTGTAAACATGGAATCATTAGAGAAAAATTTTCGTGTAAATATCTCAATACCCAAAGAACACGAAAACAACCCAAATAGCTGTGATACCAATATTAAAGACTATATATACAAATGAATAACACATCAAAAATTTGTATACCTCACAATCGCGAAAATTTGATACTCCAGAGGTTGTTTCAAGTATTCCAATATTTGAGCCTCCATAATTTCTAACTCGGTGAAGAACGCACAACAAGAGTAACGTTCTAAATTCCACAGCCTGAATTTTCCAACAAAAGAGAACACAATAGAATTTTTTTTTTAATGATTTGGTGCAGTTAAAACTAGGGAGGAGGGGGGCCTTATATAGGCCCCCAAAACCATAACTGATGGCCGGATTAAATCCGGCTATCAATGGCCATTTTTGGCCTTTTTGCCCAAAGGCAAAACGACATGTAAGCCAGGCGTTACTGCCAAGCCATAATAAGGGGGAGCGCCCAATGAGGGTGCCTTTCCTTTATTACACTAGGTATGTATCGTCTGGCCATATACTATATACTGGTAAATACGGTATTCTGAAAACTATATATCAATTTATCTAAAAGTGTGCATTAGGTCGCTGTAAGCTTATAGTATGTATTTGGAAGCCGACGAGTGTATATCATCTAGCCATAAAGTCTGTACTAGTAAACATCATATTCTCTAAACTATATAACAGTTTTGGAATGCTGAAAGTATGTTTGGAATGCTGGATAACAGTTTTGTCAGGTCTGTATAACTTGGTCATGTACTTGTATTTGTAAATACTATATTTTGGAAACTATGTATCAATTGATCTAGAAGTGTGTATTGAGTCGCTAAATGATTATTTTGCTAGGTGTATATCACTTGACCATATGTGAATACTATATTTTTGACGTCTTCACAAAGAAGTAGATTCACAGGAGGAGAAAAAAACTTCGAAATGAGAGGCCTCAGAGGAAGAAAAGAGAATGTGGGTGGACGACCCTTTTCACGCACGTGATTATTTTTGCTTCTTTGTTTTTTTTTTTTTAAGTTATAGAACTAACAGACCCTATTAGTAGGAGGAATCCTATTTCGATTTGACTTTTGAGTTCTCTTTAAGACAAAGAAAATATGGCAAAATAGAAAATTTGTCTTATAGGATATTTTCTGATGTACGCACTAGAGGATTTTTTGTTGGGCAGGTACCATGGCCATGTTGCATTCCGTGACTTGGGTCATTGCTCAAACTGGCTCCAATGAGAAAATATTCTTTGTTAACATGAGACCATCGCTTCTTAGGTTGATAGTCTATCCACGAAACTCTTTTTCCTTTTTTTTTTTTTTTTTTGATACATTGAAGGGGTTAGGAGCTCGGCCACGACCTAACAAACTGGCCACCCAAAGCATCTGCCTGGGCGAAAGTATTCAAATGAGAAGGGAAATCATTAAACAGCAGTCAGTACTCAGTAGGAATCATTTTTAGCAGCACACCCACCTCACCATTCACCTACTTGATTGGCTTCATGCAAACATGAGATGCATAAAAGCTTCGCAGAGATGAAGACAAAACTTGAGTAATCATGGAGCATCAGAGAAGAAGAATGGTTCAGGCCAATGGCTGCAGTGATCCAATCTTTATGACCGCATTGGCCGGGATCCCCCTCGAGCCAAATGGAGGTATAGAACTGGCCCTTAACCGCAGACAAGCTATTTCTACAGTCTACACCTTCCCAAACTGTACCAAGCCCTGAGAAATCTCTGATGACATTAACCAACACCAGCTTTACCATGTTCCTCGAACGACCCATACATAAAAATCAACCTTCACCGTTCCCTCAGTGGGGGCATGCCAGGAGACCAAAAATGGACCCAGAGGATGAAGAGCTCGGAGAGTTAAAGGCTTCCGAGTGTATAGAATCGGATACAAGATTAATTTAGCTGTTAACCATCAAGAAACTTTGAAGGGAGGGAGGGATTGCCCACAAATTCTACTGCAAGGAGATGCCAATACCTGCTGCAATGCCCACAAAGTCTACTTCTTGGTATTGGAGCTCCGGTTGTTGCTTCCCCAGGTCACCAGCACGAACTCGGCACCATATATGAGAAACCTGACGCCTGATCTTAGAAGCAGACCAAGTAGGCGTATAACAAATCCAACCATCAAAGCAATATCTCTTGTTTACCATCCTTGACCAAGGAGATTTTGGATGCAAGACAAGGTTTCCTGCTGCTTTTACCATTAAAGATGACATGGAGCTGAATGACTAGACCTCCACTTGATCTGAGGTTGACAGAGATGATCCGAAGAAACCAAATGCATATTTCTTCACTGGTGTAGAACCGCCACCCCTAAGAAAATTCTTAAGCATACTTTCAAGCTTCTCAAGGAGCTTCACTGGATTACTTCTACCTGCTGAAGGTAATTCCTTCTTCTATTTCCATGCTTGTAACCGGCCCTCCACCCTATCAATCAGTTGGTGGGAATCATGAAAGTGGAGGCCTTTGTTGCCAGAGGAGAATCCAATTAACTCCAGGGTTCGGTTTCAATCTGAATTCCTTGCATTCTGCTTATCTTCCTCCATCTAGCCGTAGGGACTGATGGACTGACTAGACAGCACATAAAAGATTCGTGTATCAGGATTCAGGAATCATATCAGGCAACCACATTACAAAGAAGAGTAGTCCCTCATAGCAGTGCTCAGACAAAAGATATATAAAGAAATCGTTGAGCACAAAATTTATATAGAAGGGAGTGTTGTTTTATGCACCAATATCGAGTGCAAGCATCTAACAGACCTCAATAGAAGTATGCAAAGACTGGAGGTTACAAGTACCGATATAACAGTTTTATAAGCTTTACTCAATCAGAACAGGGCATGAGGCTTATTTGCTCATACTAAGGGACATCAACAAAAATATTCGAATGTGTGTATAGCATATGAAATTCAAATTAGTGTCAATACCATACATGAAGAAGGATCCCTAACAGAAAACAACAATAGTTAGTTTCTCATAATGGTGAGAACCTCTACTCCTAGCTAATTAAAAAGAAAGAATCATTGTAGAACTCTCCACACATATACGGATTGAATAAACTCAACAAGATGGCAGCCTTCCACTTTCAAAAAGAAAACACCTGGCTATCTGATGACCAGTGCCTCCCAAGAGTTAAAAATTTTCAAGGGATTTTATCTAGAACGGAATGCTTTGATGGGATCTGGCTGACATCCAGCTTCAGAATGACCACTAGAATGCCATACGACCAGCAAGTCTGCTTTCAGATATCCTTCTGTCTATGGCTGCATCAATAGAGTTCATCTGTAAAATCAGTAGCACCAACAAAGCAATTAGATAGGTACTGTGATCAGTGCCTATTCAACAGATTAGAATGATTTTTTCAAGCTCATTATCTAACTAATGCAAGAGGTAGCAAATTTGCTGGCAGAATGAAAGCTGACCTGTACAAAACTTTCGTCGCACACCGTGATCAAAAACAGATAACAAGATATGCTATGAATTGACAAAAGCTTGCCGGCATATATTCTTGTACCACCCAAACCCCCACGCTTGTTAAGAAGCAATAGGGAGAATGAATACCAAAATAAATAATAAAAACTTCAATTAAAGCACAATACATACACATTTTCGCATGGCCGTTGATAGGTTGTGAAGGCCCGAGTCATTTGCAGCACAAGCTTGTCAGATTTGTAACACTAACTAGAAGCAAAAATAACATAAAATACCTACTGGACCTTGATACCTCAACAATGGCAGTTTGCAAGCAAAGCAGAGGATGGGAATAAAAGATCAAACAAATTTCCCATCAACCACACGTTTAAACAACAATATGGAAAGACCATTTGGCCAATATTCATAAATTGCAAAGGGCTTTACTACTTACTACTTATTTTACAGACTAAATGCTCTAATCATTTCATTGTAGTACCTAGATTGGCATAAACAAATCACAGAAGTACCTTATAGTAGTACCAAAGAAAACCTCGGAAAGCAATAATAAATTGTCTATCCATCCAATTGCAACTGCAAACCATTTTGCACATCCATCAGAACGAATAAACAAATGACATTTATAACTTACCTGGCTAGTTTCATCATGCACCTGATACTTTGGCAGAGACATTCTCCTTTCCTCCTGGACAGCGTGCATATATTAGAAACAATCATAAAGTAATACATAATATTATAGCCTTGAATGATAGGAATAAAAACAAAAGTCAACCAGAAACTAATATAAGTGAAAAAGCTAACCATGGACATTGCCTCATCATCCCAAACCAAGTATACTTCGTTAGTAGCTGGTTGGGTGGCAGGGCCTTTATTAGATATCACAGGCGGAGGGCCAATCGAGGGCCCACCTGTGTTAGGCCCAGAAGCGTACATATGTGAAACTGTGTAGGGCGCACCACCTAGAGCAAGGGAAGACAAAGCATAATTAGCCACATCAGTAAGGATGTAATCTAGCTTCACAGATACCTGAAGATTTCTGGAGCACAGGAGTTATAATTCAGGGTTATAAATACTAGTGAGGTGGCGAGCCACCCCACTGTCCCAAGTGTCGGGACAAGGCACCATCCCAACTGTCAGAATAGGAATGCACATCCACCATCCCACATGTCAGTACCACGTTTCCATGAAAATATCAGGATAGCCCTGTTCCTTAGTATTTAAACCTTAAGCTACATAGCATCACCCTTTATGTACAGAAGAGATCAAGGACTTCCATAGGTCGTAAAAAGTGAGACAAAATATCACATATCAAAATAATTTACAAACTTTCTGGAACATAACCACAACATTTGAAGGGTTGATGAATATATACTATGGAAGCATTAACAATGCAGTTAACAGGGATTCTAACTTGCATAAATGCCGATGAATCAGTCATAGCATTCATTACATCAAATATATTTGACATGTGAGATAAACATTTCAAGAATATTAATGAAAGTTTGCATATTTCCCAATACATCAGCTGGGAAAAAGCAAACATGACGATGTCAAGGCACAAGCCTAGATCATGTGCCTTACTGTTTAACCATAGACTCATAATTTTAACGAAGAAAAGAACTTCATGAATAAAAATGCAGAGAGAACAGTTAACAGCAGAACCATTCCATGAGCAATTCTTCACCTTACTCTGTCATGCCATTCCTCGATCTCAATTATTATCCTATGTATAAAAGAATTCCTCATCTTCAAACAGTCTATAATTATTTGAAATGCAAGCCTCCATTTGACCAAGTGGACTGTGATGAACCACAAAATACTTTCTCTGAGGGTCTATGGTACAGTTACAATCATTAAAGATTACACACAATGGTTATCATCAAACATGGATATCATTTCAAACAGATTATTTTTATGTTTATTTTTTTTTCCTTTGGGCCAAACAAAAGTTCAAACCATCATGAACTAAATTCCTACAGCCGTTCAATCTATGAAAAGTTCACTATTTTTCTCAGCTCACAATTTCCATTAACAGCATATTTGAAATTATCTTCATAGCAAATTAATGCACTTCACGGATTTTCTTCAGCATAAAAAATACTCAATAAAAGTAGGGGGAACTTCAGATTGGAAAAGCAAAATTTTCAGAGAATTCCTAGCACGTAAGGAATTCGTGACTAAGCCTATGCTATCATCCATAATTTCTACACCATGAGGAAAAAGCTGCATACAATTATGACAACCTCATCAGCAATGTTAAAATCCTACCAAATCAAAAAGATACAATGGAGTTTGATTGAGTTCACTTCAGAGAGTAACATAATAACATCAAGATGACCTACGATCACCTGATAAAAGAGCAAGTCTTGATGACAGAAGGGTGTAGTATCTCATGCATAAAGCTGTTAAATCATTGGAACCCTTCTTTATCACAAACTGGTATAGAAAATGATATGATGATTATTTAGAGTCTAAGAAGTGACTAATGCATCAGACATCTGATGAGGAAACTTGACTTATACCTACTTTGCTTTTAAATACAATCTGCCACTTGCCACCTTCTCAACCTGATATTGAAAGCTAAAACATCCATGGGCATCATGAGGGGATTTTTCATTGAGAAGTGATCAGGTTTCTGAATCAACTGCATAAGTACCGTTCAGAGCTTGTTTTAAAGATCAATGAGTGCTTTATAGTGTGGCTTGAATGCATTGTATCCGCTCTTCATTCATATGACTGCAATCAACTCGAGTACCGCTCCCTTGCAACTCTATAAATGCTCAATGCTCCATGTCCAATTCATCCAGATCAATTACATCACCACGACAAATAGTAGAAAAGCAACTGCCAAAACTAAATTTTTCATCAACCCAGAATTAAAGATGTTAACATTTTACTCCTTACAAGTTCATCATGCCTCTTACACCATTACAAGTTCATCACACTAACTAGCATATACGTTCTTCAGATAAATGTCACAAACTCCACACAATTTGGCAAAGAAGACTTTTTAAGGCGATCCATTCCATGCTATCATCATCATGAATTATGTACTACTAAGAGTGTCCTCCCATACGCAGACTACAAAGATAGGACACAAGATCTCGCTATAGCTCATCTCAATAAAGCATCAAGTGCAAATGGAAAATGCCAATTTCTACATGCTCCCATCTCCAGACAAGAAATGTCTTTTACATTGAAAAGAATATATTTTCATTGTCAACACATATATGATCGAAAATCTTTTTCATGAAAATTTTTGACTTACAAGATACAAATCCAAATAGTACTCTCGATGCTCTTCAATATAAAGTTATTTATGACATAAGAATAAAATTTATATCCAATTCTTGAAACAAGGTAACCATATGCCAATTTCACATTGCTAATCCTACAAGGGTATGCTTGGGAGCATGGAAAAGACTTTTGAAAACTAACTTTTTGGGAAAATTGAGCTTCTCACCTGTCCAGATGGCGGGAAATTAAAGTAATATAGAAGTAGGTTTCCAACTTAGCTAGATATTTTTCCCCTTTTTCCTTGGAAAACTTTTTACAGAAGTAGGTTTTCCAAATTTGCAAGTTTTTCTCCTTTTCATTTCCTTTTGCTTTTCCACATTTTAACAAACTCCATACAACCAACCAAACCCTTATTTCGTAGATAAAAGATGCCATTTTCTAGTGCTCCATGATCACATCTCCAAGCAGAAAAGAAAATCCTTCAGTATCTATGATAAACAATCCATTTGGGACATCTTTTACCACACAGAACCAAAGGACCATTAACTTGTCTGACCCTAAAGACAGATACTTCTCTTCTAGCCACAACAGCAGCAATGGCTTCGATGAAATAGTACTATAATCCAACTGCATATATTTACTTCAACCAACATTTGGCACTATAGAAATTGAAGTTCCTCAGATAACGAATCAGAAGCTATTTCTTCAGGAACACAAAGCATACCAACATAAGATGCCATTTGTCTAGGATATGACGGCCAATGAAATGTTGGATATAATGCCCTAAGAAAGCCATCTAAGATGCCTGTGTAGAGATAAAAATGGGAATAAGCAAGACTGTGGATGCAGAATTTTCAAGTCAGGCTGGACCTAAAAGTTAGGACCCAATAGATTCCAGGCTGGTTGGGCAACTGTTTGCACAAACCAAGCCTGACCTAGAGACCAAACCTATTAAATAACATTACACACACTACATGTGTATATATGAATACATGTATATATGTATTGTATTAAATTTATACAAGATATCCTATGAATCCATCAATTTTTTATGCATGGCCAAGGTCACAAATACCCAGACAAAAGATAAAATCCAAACCCCTAGACTCCATTTTCTATCTTTATATCGAGTCCCTTACTCTGGTTTACTGCTCTTGCCTCACAGCATCAAAGACTTCACTTTGCTACTCTTCTTGCTGGCCTTGACCTCTTGCCTTCTTCTCTACTCCACTTGACATTGATGACATTATCCCCCCTGATGATTTGTGGAAAACTAGGGACCCTCCCATCTATTGATCTGTGATGGCCTTAGCCTCTTCTTCCTTGATCCTTAGTGGTCTCAGCCTCCTCACCTTGCCGTATGAGATAACCTTTGCAAGGCATAAATCAGATCATTTTTCTTTATCGTGCATATTCAGGTGTTATTTATAGTAGAATGAGATGGCTGGTGTGGATAAATACATAATAATTATATAGGCATTTTTTAAAAAAATAGGTTTTTTTAGATAATTGAGTGAAAGCTAAACTTCTAGCTATCTGTTCCTTCAAAAAGTCACAACTAGGGATGATGATAGGAGACCCATGTATATGACTATCAATTACATATGAAGACTATAAGATGGTAAAAACCTTTCTCAGTTGCTTGAGTAGAAATTTCATATCAACATTTAGACATTACATATCCATTGATAGGAGGACCTGATAAATTTGATTAAAATCACACTGCCAGCACAATCTGTGTTTTCATTAAGTGATAATGTATGTATCTGTTGACTTGAGGGATCCGTGTGAATCAATATAGGCTATTGTCAGTTTCCTGGTCGGGCCGCATAGATCAACATAAAATTTATATCTAGCAGTCTATTAGGAGTACATATCTTTTATAAAAGAAAAGGCGAGATGTCCAACAAAGAATCCACTATCCAACCAAGAAGAAATATTGATTTGGGTAAATATGAATTTTTATTAGATAACACAATCCAGCTTGTGACTTGCCTAGACAGTTCTATAAATTATTTTAGCAAAATGTATTGTTGGAGAAGGGGTTTTTCTGAAGTCTAAACAAACCATAAACCCCAATGAATGAATGTATCAGTTTTGTTCTAGACAGTTTTACCGATTTTCATCATGTAGACGGTTGCAAGTAATTGGATATAGTGGAGGGATGCAAGTGCAAATAGTTGAACCATCACATGATACGCATAATAGTTGGGGACAATGTTGTAGTACCACTTTGAAAACTCAAGGGACTCAAAAGATGGGACAGGTTCGGTCAAGTGTTAATTGATAGCATACCTTATAGCACACCTAAAGTTGTTTTGGCTTATTATGAAATTTGCGTTCCATTTATATCAAAATCCTACAATGACACACAAAGGCAAACTCATTGGACTACCATGGAGGGCTGTATAGCTGCTAACAGAATCTATTTATTAGACAAGAGATCATGAGATTTGTTTGGGCCCTCATTTGAAGCACCTCACTTGTGTGTATTACAGGGCTGTGCATCTCAATCCTAATCACATCCCTTCTCTTGATCCTAACTAGATTAGAAATGGAATGCAGCTGTCAACTCAAATATTGTTCCTCACTCCTAATAAAATTAGCAGGGGAGTAAGCTTATAGGGATCAAACCTCCTCTCTCCTCTAGTTCTCTATTTAGCTCTCTCCTCTCTTTTGTTCTATCTTGAAATTCTTTAGTTCTAAGTCTCAGAGAAAGCCTAAAAGGCAGTTGCCTGGGTGAAGCAAATCCAATCAAGAATCTAATCGCAATAAAGGAATTAGAGACCATGACCCTTCACTCCGAAAATGAAGTTGCTGAGATCATCATCAACATATGTTGAACGGACATATGTTGAACGGACAAAAGCTGTTAGATAAAACCCCTTATTCTTGTAAGTGATTTTCTACAAGAAATTTTTGCATGCAATTGGTTGGTTGATCTTAGGTGACTTGTTTCAAGCTGAAGATTTTGTGAAATTGCTCTTACAAACATCAATAGTTAAGTGAGAAAACAATACACATAAAAATTCCATGTTTGTTTTTTATTAAGACTCTCCACAGGTAATCTTGAGTGGCTAAATGCAGGCCTGTCCTCCCCTCTAAACTATACTAAAATATGTTATGTGCAATGCACATGGTATTTAGATGGACATATTCCCAAGTGGAGCTTCAAACATCGCTTGGGAGTTTGCTTTTGATAGTAGTTATACACCCTCTTAATGAGAATCGCATAACTTTGTATTTACTTAAAAGAATGGAAGACTAAAAGGAAAAGAAGCACATAAGATTAAATGAGGGATATACCTTCTATCACATCTACTCCATATAATTTTGATTGGTGTGATTATAGGGATTGTCCATCAAATGCGAAACAAAAGTGTGAATTGCACATGCCAAATATTAGTATAAACATAACAACTTTAACAATTCTACTTCAAGAGAAGGATATTTGTAAATATCCAAAAGATTACCTTCGTATATTTCCATCAACATATCATGATAATAAGGTAAAATTGTTTCAAAAATGTTTATTATCTTGTAGTTGTATGTTTATAACAATTCTACTTCAAGATAAGGATATTTGTAAATATTCAAAAAGATTACCTTCGTATATTTCCATCAACATATCATGATAATAAGGTAAAATTGTTTCATAAATGTTTACTATCTTGTAGTTGTATGTTTATAATAAAGAATATGTTTGCTATATATTTATCCCATTATTTGCTTGATACTTCTTGATTTTTATTATCTTACAAAATCCCCAAAAATATTAGACTCAATGCCTAGTGTTTCCTTACAAAATTGCCAAGAGGTACTTCAAACTAACAAAGGCATGATACATAACACTTTTCACAATTGTGAAATCAATTATATAGAAGTCTATCAAACTGATATGAAATTTAAAAGCAAAGATACTAGAAAAGATATTGCATCCATAATCCTGTATGGAAAATCATATAACTTTACAAAACTAAGTAATATATGATGGCATAAAATAGTTAATCAAGATACACTCACAAGTCAGGTAGATTAGTTGATCAAAACATTTACATTGACAAACAGAATGAAACCTAGAATCAGTTAAAGAAATCATCAAAATCAAGAAATATATATCTAGTATTTCTAACCTTTCAATTCATTGTACGGTCACCAATAAGATGTTTAAGAATCTCATGTTATTTAAGAACCTCAATTACAAAATTTGATCATCAAAAAATATTATTAGCATATGAATCATGACATTGGATCTTGCACGTGACCATAGCACAACAACAATAACAAGCAGGCAGCAATAAAAGAAAAAAAAATCATTTTAAAAGTAAAATATCTTATATATGGCGCTCAACATATAACGATGGCTAATAATATCTGCTGATGCTGCCAATAAGAATAAGTGCCAACTGAGATGAACAACCTTTTAGTTATTAGAAATCTGCCAGCAATTTTTTGAAGCTGATATTCATTAGGATTAGTAACAGAAGCATTTCAATAAATCTGATATTAGGGGAGGGTAAACTGTGCAATCAGATACTATCAAACAAAATTACCAGACTCTGCAGAAATATACATGTATTAAAAACGATAATGTATTTTTTTACCTTGATTGCTTTGGGCAGGGTATCCACTTGTTGCAGGGGTGTTGGATATAGAATTCATGTCAGCTGCACCCTTGTATACTGTGGGAGAGCTTGATGCAATTGTTGCAGGCAGTGTACTTGCCAGAAAAGGGGAACTTCGGGCAGGTATACTACTAGTACTAGTGATAGGAAACAATGGTTGGGATACTGAAGGCGGTGTGGAAGATGGCAAACCAGGTGGACCAACTTGGAATGATGACTGAAGTCCAGGAGCAGTAGTGGATGTCAAAGGAGTCACATTCTGAATAGGAAACAAGGGTTGTGGTGGCAGTACTGTCGGTGCAGAAGGAATTGGAATTGGTGGCTGTGGTGGATACCAAGACTGTGCCCGAGGTGGAGCTGGCCAACTAGGACGCTGCATCGGCAATGCCGGATTGTAACTAGTCAAAAAGATGCAAATGAAACGTAAGAACATGTGTAACATCAACAAAAAAAAGGACAGAAGGAAAAAAGGCAGGCTGATCCATAAACATTCATGAAAATAGAAGGAAAGTACTCTCTTTAAATAAGCAACAGATAATGAGGTCATACACTGGTGGCACTGCACCATAAGTTGGTGCTGCTGGAAATCCAACACCTAAAGGCCCAGGTAACACACCACTGACAGGTAAATTAGATGGTACTTCCACTTTGGCTACCTTTGCTGAGGTTTCCTCATCTGCATGGTAACAAATGGTCAAGTCAAGAAAAACAGAGTGGGGTGCAGGGGGCATATAAGCAAGTTTTATACCTCATTAGGTCTTCATAAGCAAATCATTAACTATAGATGTGGATAAAAAAAACATTTTTTACAAATTAAGGGAATATGTCTAAGTAAAGAGAATATGTCTAACTTATACTGCACAGCTAGCCAGATGCAATAAACTGGAAGATAAATATTTTAACAACATTCTGAACACAATTCATTGAACTGCTCTGGATTGCAAGGGCACAATATTAAACAAAAGACACAGGAACTTCATAAATTTCAGGTGTTGCAGTCAAAGCCTTTTCTTAACCTGTTCTCATGAGACTAAAGTTTATACTCAGATCAGATAGCCTCTAGATTGACAAATTCACAAAAAACAGGTGAAAGCTTCCTGAGCTGTCCAAAACATTCAACTGGATGCAACATCGATAGCCTTCTCAATAGGATAGGTAATTCTCGTTTTAGTATAAAAAAAGGAAAAATACAATAGATACATCTGCCTAAATTTATATCTGAGGAACAAGGCGCCTTTCTTCAAGGAAGGCAAATTCTGCAATTGTTCAAAAATGGAATCCACTCACATATACACAAAAGGAAAAAGATGTTATGCATGCATTAGTTAACAAATGAATTCCAATAAGATAAGTAATTGTATTTAACCAACTTGCATGTGATTCAATTATTTCTCATCTTTCTATATACTTTTTCAACTGCTTAGCAGTTTAATGATCTATTTAACGTAAAAAACTTTGTAAGCATTTAAGGATTGGAAAGCATTTAATAACCATTTAAACATTTTAAGCACCTTGCTATCACCAACGTAAGATATAGTTTAGTTGTATCATTTATGCATTCAATGAAACCATACCAGAGGAAAGCCATCACTTTTTAGACCTCTCCGAGGCACTGCCATGAAGTGTATGGTATCTTGAGAATTAAGACGGTAAGTAATGAATCGAATGACAGAATCAAGAATAACATGGGTACTTGAACCGCCTAAATAATCAATTGAATGCATATAACATCTTAAAGCCCAACACTTGAACACTACCACAAATTGGAAACCTTGGAGATTCAAGCAACACTATTGCAAACTCTTTGAATGTTCCATCAACTTGCATAAGGCACTTCCAACATTAGAAGAGATGAACCTTGAGCGCTGTCCAATTTCAACCAACCAATAATGATCATGGAAGAAAATTGCTCTCTCTTAGAAAAGAAGGGATCTCTCTGTCGAGAGGCCGTAAAAATAGATCCAGCACAAAATCATGAATTCCATACTTGACATGCATGACTGATCCATTCTCAATATAATTGTGGATGAACATATAGACAAATCAGGCTGCAGGCATTCAAGCAGAGACAACTTATTCGAAGCAAATGAAAAGACGGATTTCATCTGACTAAAATTATGGCAGTAAAGCTAGACGGATTTCTCCCACATTGCCTTAATAAGCCTGTTAAACTAGGTCCTCTCCATCACTTTTAGAATATGAACACACTTAGGTCAAAACAGCCTGTTAGCCCGACCTGAGGATGACCAAATGAGATTTGAAAACCTAGTTCGGTCAATACGAGTAAGGCAACTAGAAAGGGAAGAAAAGGAAAGGGCGGGGAGAGGGAGACCTTGATACAGCATTTCATCCTTGTCCTTCACAACCACCATACTGTTCCTCTCCTCCCTAGTAACACCCTCGCCTCCACCTCCAACATTACCTTCCAATTGTCAAAAGCCATCATGCCTCCCATCTAATCCCAACCAAACCCAGAACCTTAGCAAGCCATGAATTCGACTGTTAAAAAGTCCAGAATCGGGGAGCAGCACATCGGAGACTGGGAGGGGGCAAAAGAGGCAAAGGGCCCAGGGTGAGAGGTTGGGTGATGGGAGTACATGGGCCTATTCCAATCAGTAGTCAGCATCATACATGTTGCTGCTCAAACCCACTTAAATACAGCATGGGCTGCCATACACCGTACTTAGCACAATATGGTCAAAATACACCAACATAGTTCATATGCCATGACACATCAGCTGGCATGGACACCAACATGACCCCTAAGGCAGATAAGGGAATAGAGTTTTTTTCTTATAAAATTCTCATTACATCTAAAATTATTCTTAAATTAGAATTTTTTAAAATTCTAATTGTATTATAAACTGGATCCGACTCAAATTAACACAACTTTGTCTAACATACATTTTCATCTTCTTGACTAACTATTATTCAAGTTACATTTATGTTGAGCATTTCAAATCTGACAAAAACTTAACCTTGTTCGAACTTAATTGACTAAACCTATTATGCCCATCCCTTATGAATCTATAATAAAAATTGACCATAATGAATGCAGCACCATGAATGCTTTAAGTGTAAGTTAACTAGCATGCCACTCAACAGATTTCAATAAAAATTAGTACTTTCGAGCATGTAAAATAACTTATGTTTTCATAGAAATTTATAAAGGATTATTGTTCGTACCAAATAGCTTTATCTCAAACATTTATTTGCAGTGGAAATTGAAGTTGCTCACAAACTTCAGGAATTTTGCTCAATAAATAACCAGATCAATGAATTCTTTTCATCAATGTTTATAGTAGTCATCCAACATTGCCGGATAAAGGACTTTAACAAAATAAGCATCAACTTTATAACTTAGGGTTTTTTTCCATAAATACCCTTCTAAAAATTCAAATTGGCGTGAATATCCTTTTAAAATTTATATTTATTTCTGTACCTGCATAAAACACTGTTTTT
Organism: Phoenix dactylifera; assembly: GCF_051530095.1. Lineage (NCBI taxonomy): Eukaryota > Viridiplantae > Streptophyta > Magnoliopsida > Arecales > Arecaceae > Phoenix > Phoenix dactylifera. Next base: position 49,043,648 of record NC_143191.1, on the reverse strand, counting down.
GCACAAATGCCCTAATATAACGATTCTTCTAATACCATTAATGAAAAGCATATTTATTTTAATTAAAAATAAAATAAAATTTTGAAATTACTTTTTTGTCTCCATCGCGATTTGCTCGCGATCGCAATCGCCTTCTTTCCCCGGCTATCATGGTCGCGATCCTTCTTCCCCCTATTGCGATCGTGATCCTATCGCGATTGCCTCCTTCCCCCCCGCGCGGTCGTGATCCTTCTTTCCCCCGCTATTGCGATTGCGATCATGCTCGCGATCGCGATCTTGCTCGCGATCCCGCCTGCTCGTGGTAGCGATCGCGATCCCGTTGGCAATCGGGCTCGCGGTAGCGATAGCGATCCCGTTGGCAATCGGGCTCGCGGTAGCGATCGCGATCCCGTTGGCAATCGGGCTCGCGGTAGCGATCGCAATCCCACTGGCAATCGGGCTCGCAAACACCTACTTTCCCAGCAATGCCCTATGATCCCTGAAACAGCAGCATTCGACGATAAAAAAAAATCCTCGCTACTTCCAAATCTCTTCTCTCCCGAATCTAGTCGTGGACTCGATCGATCTTCTAAATCTCTCCTCTCTATTTATATCTTGGCTGCAGAAGCTAGTCCGGAGATCAATCGCCAGACTCCAGATAGTGTTCATCTTAAAGAGGTATTTCAATGTCATCTTATGATGTACTAATTCATCCTACTTGTGTAGAAGCATAAATGCATGACTCTAGCGGCTATAACAGTAATTAATAAATGTGAAATTCTGAAGGCTATAATATTAACTAATAAATACAGAATTTGAAGGTTATTACATTAATTAATGTGTTTAAATTCTTTCCATCTACTAGATTTTTTTTTGCATATATACCCTCCTAAATATGTAAAATTGCATGACTATTCTTATAAAGTTGCTATTTGCTTGTATACCCTTATAAATGTTTCTTTTTACACATCTATCCATTAAGGATATTTTAGTCATTTTAATTTGAAACCGTTAATTTTTTAATGGCGTCAGATGGCGTGGATACATGTGCAAAAACAAGGATAAAAAAGGGTAGAATAGCAAAACAAGTGTTTTATGAGGGTATACATGCAAATATCAATTTTGTGGGAGGAAGGGTATTCATGCAAAATTCGATATTTAGGAAAGTATTCATGCAAAAAACCCTATAACTTAACATCGTTGTCAGGATCCCATAACAGCTCATACCTATCTTCAAGGGTAGAGGGGATATGCCTAAGAAAGCTAGACAGACAATTATGATATCTGTATATACAAAATAAAACAAGAACACAAATTATAAGCACTCATGCAAAGGTTAATTAGATTTGCGATACCATGATTAATAAATGCAAAGCCATATGCTTATGGATCGCAAGAAAATTATGCAAAGGAAATGGCAAAAAAAATCTTGCACCAACATCTAAAAAAGGAAGCAATTGGTATATTTATTTATCAGCAGAAAGCAAGCAAGCAGGCGTTACCTTCCCCATAATGAGCTGCTAAGATTTCAGGAGGAATTCCTTGCATTCCAAAAATCTCAATATCTGTTGATTCTCTATCCGGTTTAGCATTAGGAACTCTGGAAAAAGGAAATTTAAAATATGAAGCATCAACTGTAGTTGAAACTAGGACATAAGTAACTCATACAATAAAACCAAAATCATGATTAACACAAAAATAAATCCATTATCATAAATTCAACATTTTCTCAAAAAATTTAAACCATTAAAATCACATAGTTTTCATGGTTCAAAATTCAAATGGAAAACATTAGGGAACAAGAGAACCACATAACAACATACGAAAAGTTGATGAAGCATAGATCTTTAACTAAACCAAAAACTTTTGCAATACAATCTAATGTCTTCGTGTATTTTGTTGCTTAACCTTTTAGAGATACCATAAAATCCATAATTACTTTATTGGAATTGATCCAACTATATGATGTAACACTCAATGCTAGCTTTCCAATATCAGATGCATATGGAAAATGAGCAAAAAGAGAATCAAAATTAGTTGACATCACCAAATGACTATATTTCGATTAGCAATGAAGCATCAATCTCTGGTGCGCATTTTGCTGGAGCATGACTACATTGAATAAGTCACGTGATTAGGGTTTGTTAAACAAACAAGCTGTTTGTGTATAGCTGAGGTTCAGCTCGAAATTCAACTGGATTTTGGCTTGTTATGCTAGTAAACAAGCTGAACACTAGTTGGAAATATAATTGAGCTAAACACAAGCTATGCTAGGTCACTCTTTGTGCATCTCAATATAACACAAAATATAAAAATAAGTAATATTTATTTTCATTGTTATAAACAAAATTTATCTTTAAAATTTACTAATAATAATAACTTTTGTTTAAATAAGCATCCACAATAATCATTATAGCCATCAGATCAAGATCTAATAACTTAAATGTAATAAATCTTTTTTAACTCACTGGTGCCATGAATCCCTAATTTCATGAACCACTCTTCCAAGATGGTTATGGCGCCTCTCCTTTCCCTTTCGTTCTTACTCTTGATTCACTTTTTATATTCATTATGGTGCCTCACCACTCCATTCTCTTCACCTTATCCTCTTCACCTTATCCTCTCGCCATCTTCTCTCAAATCCTAAAAGCCCGTCCATAATACCAATGCCTCAAGCCTCAAAGGTGTTTAACTCCCTCTTCTCCTTGAAGACAATAATGATGACCAAAGTGAGGTTGAAAACAATATTTAGGGGGGAAATTGGCCATCATGACTATTGATGATGATAGGACTTCTAAAGCCGACATCCAGTCAATCTAGTGAGTTAACAAGTTTGGGCTCCTTGAGCTTATTCTAGCAAATCTAACAAGGCAGCAAGCTGACTCTGAGCTAGCTTGATTATAAATGAACCAAGCTCAAGTTAGGCACCTTGTCTCATAACTAGCTTGAGTGAGCTTGAACTAATACTAGCTCGGTCAAATTCTGCTCAGTTACACCCCTATATTTACTGTTGTTCCAATGTCCTTAGCTCACATTCCACTACAACATCCTTGGATGGTCAAACATGACTCAAGTTGAAGCACTCAAGACTAGAACAACGGATGATATTAAGAAAAGATAGAATATTGGAACACTATCCAATGTTGAGACATGTTTGGCAACCCAAACAAGCTCTAGGATGAGCCAATATGTAGTCGAAGCAATTAATGGGACCAAATTTTTAGAGCTTCAAGGTTGTTGGTTACTTGTTTTCAATTTAATAAGTTTTGATTTCAGTTTTTAGTTGTTATTTTCTGTAGTGAGACTCAAAGATGAGCAATCCATTCCTCTTGAGTGTTCGTAAAAGTCTTTCCCCCTCCTTTCTTTCTCCAAGACATCAAAGGGAAGGTGCTACTAAATAGCATTTTCTAAATAAGTTGATGTGTTTTAAGCAGGTTTTCCCATTTATTAAGTCCAATGTGGTGTATGAAAGAGAAGTTGTTTGCTGACCAAACAGATTGAAGTCTTCTTCTCTTCTCTTGAGCATAGTGGCTCATCTTTCTTCCTGTTTGTCCTAAAATCTGCAAAAATTTCCTCACTCCTCTCCACTTTTCTCTCTTTCCACATAGATTTTTTAATCCTTGGGGATTCTGTTGCGGCAGTTTGTGGTTGAATTGATTTCATTTTCAGGTCTTAAATTACTATAGCCCAGTATAACCCTAAATCTAGTGCTATTTTCAAGGGACTATATCAAGGTTGGTATTAGAACCATCCATCCAGCAGATCATGCTTCAAGTTGACAATTGTGCCTTGATTGACAAGAGATCCAAAACAACCACTTATTAAATCTCTGCTAAATATCGACAAAAAGCTTCCTCAAATAGAAACATGTGTTACAGACTCTTGCATACTAAACTCATCCCACACGTTTTACTCTATGCTTATATCCCAGCATTATTATCCAGATAGTAAAGCCAGTTTAACTGGTTAAACAGTGTTGTAGCCTCACGTATTATCATGCAATATGAAAGAAAGTTCGCTGCCATTTTCATCAATCATTCTGATTATGATGTTAATTTTTTTAAAGCTTTTACCAATCCATGATAATACAAATATAATAGAAAAAATATTCTATCCATGATCAGTAAGAAAAGTAAGTGATAATTAAAAAAAGCAAGGTGTCCCAGCATAAGATCGAAAGATGCAGCAAGAAAGGCCCCCTCCACCTCCCCCTCCCCCATCAGAAAGAAAAGGAAAAAGAAGAAGAAGAAGAAGTAGTAGTAGTTATCATGCAATATGAAGAAAGTTCTCTGCTATTTCCATCAACCATTCTGATGAGATGTTAGAACTTTTTTACCAATCCATGACAATACAAATATAATAGCAAAAACATTCTATCCATGATCAGAAAGAAAAGTAAGTGATAATTAAAAAAAAGAACAAAGTCTCTCAGCATAAGATCAAAAGATGCAACAAGAAAGCCCCCCTCCCCAAGGAGAAGGAAAACAACACAGCACGACATGCACAAAACGAAGCACCGTCCGTGTTCTGCAACATAGGGGTAAAATTTGAGGCAACCCTCGGCAGTTTGGTTCATCTATATTGGGTTGGTATAATTAACATCACCATAAAAGCTACAAGATCAAGCTTGAATCAAAGAAACATCAAAAACTTGTTGTCCAGCTTGGGTTCTTCTTTTTCTCTTGCGGAACTTTGTATGCGCTTGAGGACATTAAAAATACCAAATCCAATGAAAAACACTAGTTTCTGACCCAGTAGAAACTTTTCAACAAGAAAAACACACATCACCAACAATCCGTTTAGATCATCACCTATCAATTTCCAGGCAGCCCGCCACTAATAGCTCAATAAACCAAAAAAAAAAAAAAAAAAATCGAAGATATAGAACAAGATCGAGAGAAAATGCAGGGGGGGTTTCTTTCTCCTTACTTCGTGACAGTCTCCTTGTGGACCTGGAGAACGTGGATAGACATCCCCCCGGCGGTGGAGAGCTTCTTGTGGCAAACGTGGCACTTGAAGTGTTTCGCCTTCTGGTGCTGCACCAGGATCTTCTCGTCGTCAAATTCCCGGTCGCAGTAGTAGCACCATACCTTCGACGTCCTCTTCTTCTTCTTCCCCATCCCCTCTCCTCCCCAAAAGACGATCGAACTTTAGGATTAGGGTTAGGGTTTCTCCCCTCCGTCTTCTCCTTCCTTCGATCCCGACGCCGGAGAGAGGGCGAGGGTTACGATTAGGGTTAGGGTTTTGGATATCGCCTCCTCGAGCCGATCTGGAGAGGAGAGCCGAGCGGACCTTTGTTTCTCGCCCTCGACGCGGCGAGCGTTTTTATTATAGCGGTCTTGGTATATTGACAGACACCCACGCACAGAAACATACCAATAAGAAGATGACAACTCATCACGTAGTTGTCCGCACGTGCTGCCATTTCCGGGTCGAATTTTTCCTAGGCGGATTCGAATACAAATCCTGATGAACCCGCAAAGGATTAAAACGTCTCGGATTCGGGTACAGGAGTCTTTTTCGGAATACAAATATGGACCCGGATTTTGCCCCCCCCCCCCCCCAAAAAAAAAAAAACGTCGAACGCCCCTGCCCTGATCTGTGACCCCTTCTTCCGTTCCTTCCTCTCCTCTGTCCGTAGCGTGCTCCGGTCGCGCCGGCGCCGCCCCGATCGCAGCCACAAGCACCGCTGCGAATCGCCTCTCTCCCTCTCTCTCTCTCTCTCCTCTCCTATTTTGTCCATGGTTGCCTGCCATTATCTTCGCTGTTGTGTGCTTTTGGTCTGTCTTTTTGTGTTGCCCACCACCGGTTCGATCGTAGGTCTCGCTGCCTGATTGTCCGAAAGTCGAGGAGAAGCCTAGAAGGTGAGTTTATGTTCTTCTTTTTTGAACTCTAGAAGGATTTAAAGGAACCATGAAGGTAAAACATTGGTGGTTCTTGAACTAATTACTATCTAAACAAGCGCATATATGTAAAGCATGTTTGTTTGCATATTTTACATAAAACTTTCCAAAGTAATTAACATGTGCATGTACATTACATCATTAAAGGCCATTCTGTGAGACAATCAAATAATAGCATTTATATCTCTATCCCTGTTTCAGGTTGAGAAAGTGCCATATAATCACTTGAATGATCCCTTTTTTATTGTTCTGCTTACATAATCCCGTGAACAACTTTTATTTTCATTTTTTTTTGGTTGTTAACAACTTTATTTTCATTAGTGTAAATACTTTGTTTTACTTTTGTCTGTGTGCAGATAAATTGAAGCAATGTTAGGAGTGATACAGAAGTTTGTTCTTGCATCCATGATCATGTGGGTGGCTCCAATTGCAATACTATATGGATTTAATTATCATATTTTTCTTGGTATTCTTGCTTGTCCAGCTATGATTTCTGTGTTAATTATTACTTCTACTGGCATTCTTCCCTTCTCATCAGGTTTATATTCTTATCCCTTCTCATCAGGTTTATGAAAAGGCCACATACATATAGTTCAGTTATGTGTTTTTGTATTTTGAAAATGCCTTCAAGTTCCCACTTCAGACTTTATTGACCATCTTTTTCCTATTGCCATGTGATGGCTTGATCAAAAGTATGGAATTCTACCATCCACTAGGATTTTTGTAATTTAGCTTTATGAGACTAGTCAATTTAAATCAAATTATTGGCAGCTGTCTATCCCTAATAGTGGCCCTCCATATTCTTAAGCAAAGATCAAGATAACAACTTCTCTCATACATGACTGATGATATGTCCTGTATCATAGTGTTAAAGGGGTACGGAAGGCCATCATGATGCCCCTTGTTGTTTATATTGGTGTGATATGTTATAGCAGAGTTGCAAAGTGATGCAACCACACCTAGCTGGCTTATGATTTATAAATTTTGTTCAACAGTGAAGGATGATTTTTTGTTTTTTCGTCTGAGACTGGATTTCTGTTCAAATATACAATATAAAGGTTAAGAAAACACTTGAACCGAGGAAATGTTTACATAATGTGCTTTAGAAAGTGATATCACATTCTTAAAGAGTGATGCCCAACCGTCTTCTCTAAAAATTTTGAATAAGTGCTTGTATGGTGGAAAGCTAAGTTCATTGCATTGAGAATATCTTGAGATTGACGTTGTAGAGATTGACATAAATCATATATCATTCCCATGATTTCCTCCATAAGATGCAATATCAAGACAAATTCAAAAAATGTCATTGCATCAAAAGCTGCATTAGCATTCCCTAGTAAGGAATATGTTGACCTACATAAGTTATTTTCTTCAAAATAGAACAAGTTGCATTAAACATGTTTCAAAAGCTGCAAATAAAATTTATATGAGAGCCCCATCAAGTGTCTTCTGTAAAGTACCAATTTGGTTAAGTTCCCTATCATGCTCAATTTCATCCTTGAGCAACTTCCATGACATGTGCATGAATCATGGTGTAGCAACAATATTGACAGTAGATGTCAATTTATAGAACTGATGGATATGAATGACTTCTCTGGAAGCAGCAAGCAGTGGTAACTGCAAAAAATGTGCCCTAAAATACGCATAATATGCATAAGGGCATTCTGTTATAAATAAGGCATGTAACTCATTCCACTTACCACACGTTACTGGTACAATTATATGTTTGTGCTCGGATATTTTTGGTACATAAATTATGTTGAGATAAAATTGCACATGTTGCATTTTCCAAAGTTAAAGCGTAGTATTTGCAAGATGGATAAGATCACAAAAGCACCCACATACAAATCCTTTTTTTATCAACAAATCTTGGAACAAGGTCATTTGCTCTCTTTTAGATTCGTCCTGTGCTTCATTAACAATAATAAAAAATTTGTCATGGTCAATTTTCTCGAACTGTACTCCAGACTTCGTTGGTGAAAATATGCCAAATCTCCTCTTGGGGCTTTTTGACAAAAAAGAAAAGAAAAGCATCTACACATATCCAAGGGTATAGAAAAAGACCTATTGGATTAGCCTCGAGGGAACCTGACATGATCCATGTTACTTCACCCATAATTCTAGGCCCATTTAGCAATAACAGACATTAAACCTCTACCAAGAAGAAGGGCAAGATATGTTCCTAACTGTAACCTCCCATTATTTTGCATCTTAGGGTTTGTGAAATCAGCTGCAAAGAGATCAATGAGAGCCATATAAATTAAAATTCCAGTAGAGGCAGCATCGAAAATACCCTCAACAATGAAGGCAGCCAAGCTATTTTCATTATAGTTGGATGATAGTGCAATGCCTAATGAAATTCCAGTTGGAGCTGTGAGAGAGAAAAAGAGTGCCATGATCATAGCTGCCTTTGCTCTGAACTTTGCCTACAAGGAAACAATTTTGATAGAAGTCTTGATACATCAATAGCATTACTAATATGATATAATCTTTATGGTTATGCCAATTTAAATGTTCTTGTATCATTTTCAAAATGTAGCACCTAGAGGTATTAATTCTTTTTTATTTTGAATTTTCTCTTTTCTAGTCATGCCATTGACAATGTTTATGTGGGTGCATGAGAGAAATAGAGAAATTTCCAATTGAAACAATTGAGGGGGGAAGGAAGGTGCTGAGGAGCTTTGTGGAAGGCAAGTTTTATAAAAAAATGAAGGTGAATTTTCAAATATACCTTTTACCATTTAAATGTGAAAGAAGTTATCCATTTGTTTAGTGGTTTATAACTCTGACTGAACCAAATAATCATAAAACCTGATTTTATGTTAACAAAGGTTTTTATAAGTTTTCTTGTAACTTTTGGAATCTTGTGATTTATTAGTTTTAGCAAAAGAAAAGGTTCTGTGAAATGCTAATAAATAAGTGTTTTCAAATTCACTTTAGGTTTTGTCTAAAACTACTTCAGTAAATATCTAACAACCAAACAGCCCTTAGGTGCAATTTCATAAAAGCATATCCAGGAACCCTAGTCATATAACTTGAAAATTTGGATGGATGGTGTGGATTTGGTCATGAGCTGCTCTACTTAATGGCACATTTACTTACATTGGCTATCATTAATGATCTGGCTTTTAGTTGGTTTAGCTGATAGTTTGAGTCCTCTAAGAGACTATGGGGACAAACAGTAAAATTTTAAGTTGGTTGATTTGTTCCGTCTGCCTATCTCTGGGAAGTACAAAACAATGAGCAATTGCATTCACCAATGAAACAATAATGTTTCGAATGTTGCTGGATGCAATAAGTTACTCCAGGACCTTATAACAAAATCTTCTATTTAAAGAAATAATTTATCTCAACCAAAAAAAAAAAAGAACAACTTATCAACAAGGTTTCAAATGCCGGTCTCTGCCAACCAGTAGATCCTGTACCTAGCTAGTACAGATGCATGGCATGGATAAGCAAGACACCTATTAATTTTTTTCCAATGAAAAAAAAAAATTAAAATGATCCTTGATCCTGTATCCAAGTTAAAAATATTTTTTTTTAATTTCAATGCAGTATGTCATGTTCCATCTTAACATGAAGACATGCAAGCAGCCAGCAAACCCACTGGTTACTGCTTTAACCTTTGATTGTCTATGACACATTAATTCTCCCAAGTATATGAAAGTATATGATACAACTCTATCAGCATTATGAAAAGGCCTGCTACTCTAACAATACTTCTTTCAGAAATGTACTTCTTTCAGAAATGTAACAGATTTACATGTTGATCAAAAAAATGGAGGAGTGCGAGACCAGCAGCCCAAACATCATCATCTAATACAGATTCTTCAGGAGAATGACTAATACCTCCTTGACAGCGAACAAAAAACATGCCAACCTGCTTTTATACGATGAGCCAGTCAAACATGGGGGCAAAGACCATTAAATTGTTAAGTATAGTGCATGAGGTATCTGACCTTCGTTAAATGAGACATTGCCATAGCATCGTGTCCTGCTCCACTCATTAGGATAGGCACGTCACTGTGAATGTCACCTAGCATCTTCCCCAGAGCTGAACTTGTTGCGTGTTTTAGCTGCAGACTTAATCCCGAGTCACAGTGGGCTGCGTCTGCATTATGCTAAAATGATAAATGTGTCATATAGTTTATCCAGTAAAGGTATCAATACTGAAATTTGAATAGAAGACTGTAGTCCGACTGTAGTCCCACACCTTATGCTCAATGGTACAATTAACCATCCTCTCCTCACATTTTCGATAAACCTGGTTAGAAAATTCAGATACCACTAATTCTCTTGCCTCATCATCTATTGCTCTTATATCCACAGTAAAATTTACCTGCAAAATGTTTTTTTTAAAAGAAATATATAAACATGCATGAGGAAGTAACCAAATAACATGGTCAGATTCGTGGAATATTTTCTTTTATGCAAAACAGCCGCATGGTGAACCAATACCTGGCCAGGAATGACATTGCTTGCACTTGGCCAGCAAGATATCTCTCCAACTGTGCACACCAATCCTGCAAAAGATTCCTTTCCGAAGAATCCACAATGTTCATCATAAGCCAAGAACTTATCAGGATATTTACAAAGAGACTCCACAGTTACAACAAGTTCAGCAGCAGCAGCCATTGGATCTTGGCGCATTAACATTGGAACTGTGCCAGCATGCCCTTGGGCACCACTTACTTCAACCTAGAGAGTGACTGCAGGTAAACTCAGTGGCTTCTTTAAGGCATTCTGATAAAGATCTAAACTTATGGATTGCTTAAAGAATCATCTTGCAAAGCTCAAGTATTTACTCTTTAAAAAACAAAAATACATGCTGCTGTAATAGGCATCATTCAACCTTTAATGCATCTTCGGGAAAATAATTAGATTCTTATCTGGCATTGATTTTTTAATCGTAAAAACCAGTTACCGGGCTCACAATCCAATATGAATCCAGGGGGAAGAATTTCTACACTCATGTTGAGATAATATATCTCAAGAGGCAGGAAAGTCGTAAATTCAGTTGAGTGTCATAACCTGCACTTAGTGTCTTTTGACAGGGAAACCTAAAGCCGAGTGCTGATGCTCATGGCTGATGTAAGCAGAACACTTTGTTTTTTTGGATCCCATTAGTATAATTTCATGTTTAAATCTTCAGAATTTTTGAGTCAGGATACCAGAATCTGGAAAACTGAAATGTCCAGTTAATTATCCTCTCCAGTTTGGCGAAGCATAGATTCATGTGCTGAAAGTTTTTAAGCATAGATTTATGTGTTGAAAATCCTCATCCAAAATCCATGTGATTTAGCTAAGGGAATGGTTCTTCCATTTAGCTAAGAAATTTCAGAAACCACCATTACTAACAGAAATAACATGATCTTCCAGATGACTTTGATTCTTCCTGGGAATTTTGGAACAAAAGCCAAAGACTGTTCTCCCTTTTCGAAACTCTTGTCCATCGTATGCCATTATAATCAACTCCTCCACATTAAGAGTGGCGCAAATGTCGAGATCTGTGCAGCTTGCTGGTCATCTATTTTTGAAAAAAAAATGTAATTTTTTAGTATGCTAGTATCTTTTTTCATGTTACCATTGCTGCACATTGTGCAAACTGTAAGTTTACCCAAAACATTAATTATTTCAATTTTAAAACATCCAAAAGATTATCCTGATATATCAGCTAGCTGCTAGTGTTTTATACCAGTTTCTAAATATCCATGAAGGCTGCATATTTATCCAGAAGCAACCGCTCCAGTTTAATAATAGTTACTCATGAAAGCAATTTCAAATGCAACAATTCCCACTACAGAGATAACAATTATCTAAGAAATGATCTAATTATCAATTTCACATTCTTAGGATGCTATAACTTTGCATTCGACACATTTATATCCAAAGCAATGTTTTAATAAATGCCCTAGAAATTGCTTGCTACTACTAGCTATAACAAATAGTTATGTTTCTATAGCTTTCCATATGATAGGATGTGCTACGCTTACAGACCTTTAATCTCGTCTGTCCAGCAATCCCTTTCACAACACCAAGGGGGTAACCAAGTGTTTCCAGTACAGGTCCTTGTTCAATGTGCACCTATGCCATATCATGGGTTATAAGCATATTTAGATTTTGTCAAGGTCAACAGGAACAGCCATATTAGAAGTATCATACCTCAACATAACCCCAGACTGATCTTGGTTCATACTTGACCCAAACAAGGCTTTCATCAGTAGCATCAAAAGAATTTTCTCTAAGAACATCTTGCACTGTAATGCCGCTGTATACGTTCCATCTATTAAACAAACAGGAAGAAATAATCTAGCATATGGAATGAGATGGTGATGTTTAGAAAAACAACCTTTTATCAGATATTTGTAATGTTGTTGGAGGTAGAATACCAGCTATAGCAGCACTTCCTAGAAAGGTAGATTGAAACCTAACGCCCTCCTCATCGCTGAATGCGATAACCTGAAAGTTGTCCGCAGAGTTACAGCAATAAGAATTAATAAGAATCGCGTGATGTAAGTATACACACAAACCTAGGGGTAAGATTTATAACGTTTCAACATTTCAAACATCAGATCAAGCATCAAAATAAAAGAAACAGGGTGGACATGAACATTTGTCTATTATTTACGGAATGGTGGGACCCAAAATCCTGTATGGCACCTGCCAGTGAAGCTTTCAAGGGTTACGTTGGAATCTGGTCATGTGACCACCATTGCATGCAATAAGTCTGGCCTCAAGACATAAAGCAAATGCTTCAAAATCAAGGGGAAAAAACTATAGACTGATCTAATCTATCATTTATGTAGCCAGAACAATGGAGATTGGCGGGGGGGGGGGGGGGGGGGGGGGGAGGGGAACAGAGGTTGGCTGGACAATCTGGAATCAAGAAAGTAAAGTGGCAAGTAATTGCTTCCAAATCAAGAGACTGATTGATAGATGTCAATAATAAGAGCCTAGCCCTTTGATCAACTTAATGTGGCTGCCCAAGATCAACTTGTTACCCTTTATGTTGAAAAGTTCCAAATAATTGTTGGAGAAAAGTATTGCTGTTGTATTCATACTGGGAATAGTTTGTACCATAACCACCTATTACCTTTCCCACTAGCTCTATGCATCAATCAACTAATAATCTACCTGACAATAGAAGGAGAGGAGATAATATCTTCCATTCAGGCAGTCCCTTCAAAATCTGCAGTAACACAATTTGTCGAATTTCCATACCCTTCAAAATGCATGCAACAAGAATTTCCGCAAGGTTCTAGTACTGTTTCAAGTTTTAGAATAATTGTTAGGTCTTAGACATAAGATCCTAGATAAGTACACTAAGTTTTCCTATGGAAATTTGTCTTTCTTTCATTCTTTCTTCCTTTCCCACTCCTTGCTCTGTTTTTCCACTTCCTAAACATGTATGTCCTGAACTATTCACTCATCTTGCTCATAAAGTCCAAACGCATAAAACTCAGGAGAAGGCGAAAAAGATTGATAATTGAATTCAGAGAATGCAGCTGTGCTCTCTCTCAAGCTAAAAACCATTCATATTATCATGTACAAAGCCATCTAAAGTTTAAGGCAATCATATAAATTCATGTTATCTATAACTTGGTCACTTGGTCATATCATAAACATGTTGTCCCAAGGAAAGAACAGTTAAGAATTATGCAGAGATCATTAGCAACACATTCTGCATAAGTCTGATTGACGGCCATATATAAGTTATCATCAAAATCAATGATTAACTACATAAGAGTGATCACTAAAATGAAAAATGTGTTTCTTACATCCAAGGAGGATTGTGAAAAATGGAGTGTACCAGTTTTGAGTCAGTCTGGGCTGGGATCATGTCACTAAGCAATCCATATCTGATTCATATAAAAAAACAGGCCATTTTTTTGATCCAGTTGTTAGTGGGCAAAGTAATTCACAGGATGGCTGTGGATTAGAAGCAGGTAAATCCAATACAATTGCAGGCTCAAATGTTGGGATGCTAAGTCCTGATATCTGGTTAATATAGACTAAAAGATGTGTCACTTGAGTTTGCACTTTATTTACAAAAAAAAAAAAAAGAGGAGTAAAAACACTAACCTCTACTGGCCTATAAAGTTTCTCCAACTTCCCTTTGACCTTCAAAACCTTCAAAGCAGAGATTGCACAAACTATACCCAATGACCCATCATACTTTCCAGCATCAACAACAGTGTCCTGTTTAGACCACAAATTGTTAAGGCTACATGAACCAAGTTATCTTGATTAGAAAGATCAATCTTGAGACATTACCAAATGAGATCCAATTAATAACGTCTCTGCAGTTGCATTAATTGCATTGGTTCGACCATGTAGGTTGCCCATTTGGTCCACCCACCTGAAGGTCAACATACGTTTTCAATCAATTACATTGAAATAATTCATGGAAGAAAGATGAAAAACAAACATACGTTTTCAACCCAGCATCCTGCATCCAGCTCATAATAAGATCTGTAGCTCTTATAGAGCCTGGACTTAAGAATGTTCTTTCAAGATAACCATCAGCATCAGATATCTGTACAGAATGACCAAAGTAGCCATTAGGAGGGAAAGAATGTTTCTTGAAGCACCAATATAACAAATTAGAAATTCATACCATTAAGCTTAGTAAGAATATTGCACAAAAAAGTGAGTACTCAGTATTACACAATAAGAGTGTAATCCAAATAACAAGAAATTTTAAGTCAACTAGTTCCGAAATGCCTGATATATTTTTGCAAACAAAAAACTGTAAATGAGAGACAAGGTGGACTGTAGACAGATAGACTTAAATCTTCATTAGAGTTTCTAGCCCCTCAATTATTTAAACTCAGATTATTGGTTCTTTGGATCTGTAATGCATGGTCAAGCTTCATATTTTTCAGTTTCTTCTTCTTGGTGCTTACATAGTTTTGCATCTGATAACACAACAACTTTGGCTCACAATTTTACTTTCCAGGACTTTAGTACTGAGAAAAATGATCATACCTCGCACCAACTCAATCATGCTTCTCTTGCATTTAGAATGAGGCTAGTATTTGAAATTTTCATTCTAATCGATGCCCTCGATGATTTTTTTCTCAAGAAAAAAAAAAGAAAATCCTTCCCCAGGATTTAAATGAGTTTATTAGGAAAAAATACTTAAACCTTGTTGGTTTCTCTAAAGATCCAAGTCTTTGTGCCTGCAACCAGACATCCTCAGGAAAATTATGGCGGTGCTATCAGCCAAAGATTTAAATTGAAACTTAGCAAGCATTCCTAAAATAGTTAGCATATCTCCTTTATAAGCTTAGACTATTACTGCTTGGATGTCATTTCTAATACCTCAAAATGGAATTGAACACCTGAGTAACTATCATGTTATGATCCTACATGAGCAAGAATGAGACCCTGAATTCAGTACAACTAAAACTAAATTTAAGATGCTTAAACAGGATCCGATTTCCGTGCAAGATTTTCACAGGGAAAACCACTTAAGCACTTAAAAACCAAGATGTGTTCCAATTAAGCAGCCATGAAAACCTTCAATAAACTCTTAAAACCATTACCCAAAATCAAAATTGTGACACCTAAATATAATAATCAATGCATTGAGAAGCCTTGAGAGCAACTCAGTGGAACAAAGATATTCTTCACTAAGCTACTCTAGCAGCATGTATGTTGTACAAGTACTAAACATTGCTAGATCGACAAGAAATTTTATGCATGTGGTTGCATCAGATTAGCACTCTTTGGGTCCAGCACCTTGTCATTGCCCCCAGAATGTCCAAAGTTCACAGGCACTTTTCACACAAAACCTAAATTAAAAAAAAAATCCTGTAAATGTGATGATCATTTTGTCTTCCAGTCTTATATCCCGAGGACATGATAAAGTATTTACCATTAAGCTGCCAATATAATGTGAAAACTGAAACAAAAAAAATAAAAAGAGAAAGAAAGCAAGCAAAAATTTAGCCTTCCCTGTACATATAAACAGAAAAAATATGTTATTTTACTAATAAGCATATAAAATGTACTCAATACAACAACATAATAGAGCATAGCCAAAAAAATAATATTTCTAGTAACAGTATTAGTAAAATTATATTAATTTCGATATTTCAGAAGCTATATTTATACCATACACTGGCATTCGTGACCCACAAGAAGTAATTTCCGTATTATCATACATTTCACCAACATCTATTTTCTTATCCATTCATGTAGCTTATAAAGGGCCCTACCTAATCAAAATGTTCTGCTCCATAAACTAGTTCATATTAATTCAAAAAAGAAATGATTAACCATCATAAGGCTACAGGAGCATGTTAAAAATTTGAAGTTTATGAACCTATAAAAAATTAATTAAAATCAAAATTAATGCATACCCCTTCTCAAAGTTTCAAAGGTAGCTACCATACTCATCTAGCAAAAAAACAAAATTTCTAAGAACCATCTTTATCCAAGTTCTCTTGTTCAACATTGAACCAACATCAAGCAATACCAAGATTCTTAGAAAAAAAATTGTGAAAAACAGAAAAAATACAGTAAGATTTCACACCACGGGATTCAATAACTGATTACAATCTAATATCTCCATCTTATATAAAACAGAAAAAAGAAAAATTGGACAAAAACGAAATGGTTTTCCGAACCTTTCCTAGCTGATTAATTCTAGACACTGCCTCGTCCCTCAGAATCTCTCGAAACAGCTCGTCTCCTCCATCTTCTCCACTTCCCACCTCCAAACCTTCTTACAGCGAAATCTTTCTCGTATGATTAAGATAATGGGAAAAATCGCATAAAATTTGGGGGGAAATCCAAGAAAGCACTGAGCAAGTACCCGAGAATAAAAGGGATGCGAGAAGGATCGAAACAGAGAAAATTAGAGCTTTGCGGCCATCAACAAGGGAGAAAGGTGAGAGCTTTGGGGGAAGCGAAGCCATGGCCCCTGCTCCACTGTGCACCGCCACGAAGAGATCATGCGTCGGGGGAAAAAATGTAGACCAAGATTTCGTGTTTCCCATGTTCCGTCAGACCACATTATGGTATACACTCAGTGATAAGCCCTACCCGCTTGATCAGTAATGGGACGTAGAAAACAATAATTTCTCTTAACTAAAATAAACCTGAGGTGCACGTTATTGCCTTCCGTAATAAACTGCAACTCTCTCGAAGCTGGCTTGCAAAAGGGCGCATAGATATTTATATGCGGACACTCGATCGGCCTCCTGCGATTCCGGAGGCGAATCGCAACCGCCAGATGGTCTCGACTGCCGTGATGTGGACGGCAGATTGGAAGGTCGCAGAGTAAATTATATGCCGCAGGAGTGGAAGATGAGGAAATTATATGCGTAGGAACAGTGGGGACGGAGGAATCTCAGCGAACAAATAAAATATTATGCGATAGATTCTACGGCGACGTGACTCGTGCCAGAGATTGGTATGGGATCAATTGATTACGTTAGGCCATAAAATGTTAATTATGTTCATGGACCCTTTAGATGGTGGGTGAATATACATGGAATCAAGGAAAGGATGATAGAATGCATGCATGCTTGGACAGCATGTTGGATGTATATGTGAATAAAAGATTAAGAATCCAGTGTGTTGGCAAAAGCATAAGAACAAGAATCCAATGGTGCACTGTAATGTTGCATTGGTGACAAAGATTCAAATAGCTTTATGGTCATGGACTCCGAGTGGGACTAAGCTAGCCAACATGGCGGTGATCCGGAAAATACCGTGCATAAAATCAAATTTTATAGGTTAAATGCATGCATGTGACATTTGATCAAGTATAGGGATATTATTGAGGTTGGAGCTATAAATTTTATGTAAAGAAGGTGAAAAATTTGTATTGAACATATGATTTGAACTGCCTTATTCTATTCGTAGCAATGATGTGCTTTATATACAAGTTGAGCTCGAGATATAGTAGAATACAATAATAAAATATTATGATTATAGAAAAAATATCACTACCAGAAAACACGCGTATAGTGACGGGAAATTAGTGACGGACCGTTATCAGTTACTATTTGTGACGGATTAGTGACCGACAGAAATTTGGTCACCGTGGTGTAAACTTAGTGACCGTTTAGTGACAGACCGGTCACAGAATGCGCGGGTAGGATGGGCGCCAAACCTTAGTGACCATCATAGTGACGGGGTATCTGTCAGCAATATGATAACCAAAATTGCAACCAGACAGTGACAAATGCAGCCGTCACAAATATAGTAACCCTAGTATTTATAAATTTTTAAAAGATTATTTTTGGCAGTAACAGATTATTGACAAAAATTTCTGTCACCAAATTTAATTTTTAATTCCAAAAATATTAAAAATATTATTTTTGAGTAAACCTAAATTAAAAGAAAAAATAAAAGGAGGAATATCCAAAATGAAACTAAGTGTGCCCGCCGTTCCGCCCAAATTTCTTCGATAATCCAAATTCCAATCGCTCTCTATAAAACTCAAATTTCTTCTTCTCATTTTAAAATCTCATGGTGTCGGCCATGACCCATTTGCACCCCTATTGCAAGTTTTCTGCTTTATAGAATTTTTTTACCATACTTTATAGTTCAAAAATATTTTTGCCTTGCAAGTCCCATCCAATCAGCCTTATAAATAAAAAAAAAATTTGATATGAAATTTGGCTTGCAAACCGATTTAACCCAAATCACGATTTAGCCCAAATCAGCCTATATACAATTTGGCTTGCAAACCGACTTAAATACCAAAACCCTAACCTTTCCCTTCCCTTCCCTTCCCGTCCCTCGCTGAGAGCAGCCGCCCCCCCCCCCCACTCCCTCGCCCCCCCTCCCTCGCTGAGAGCCGTCGCCGCCCTCCCTCGCTGAGAGCCGTCGCCGCACCCCCTCGCTGAGAGCCGCCGCCGCACCCCCCTCCCTCGCTGAGAGCCGCCGCTGCCTCCCCTCCCTCGCTGAGAGCCGCCGCCGCCGGCCCCCCTCCCTCGCTGAGAGCCGTCGCCGCCCTCCCTCGCTGAGAGCCGTCGCCGCCCTCCCTCGCTGAGAGCCGCCGCCGCACCCCCCCTCCCTCGCTGAGAGCCGCCGCTGCCTCCCCTCCCTCGCTGAGAGCCGCCGCCGCCGGCCCCCCTCCCTCGCTGAGAGCCGCCGCCGCCGCCGCCCCCGCCCCCCCTTTTCCCTCGCTGAGAGCCTGATAGCCGCCTCCTCTCGGTGTCGTCGCCTCTTCAACGACCGGCCGGCGGCTCTTCGCGTCCTTCTCCCCCGGACGGCAACCTCCGCGGCTCCGGTCACCGACTCACAGTCACCGGTAAGAGTTTTCTCCTCCTCCTCCTCCTCTTCAAGCTCGATCCCGGTAGATTTTGCCCAAGCCCGGAGAGAGAAAGAGAGAGAGAGAGAGAGAGGTGGTGGGGCAGCGAGACAGCTCGGAACAGTGGGAGAGTGGGGAGTGGGGACAGTGGTTTTGTTTTGGGTGGAGACGGGAGACAGAGAAAGAGAGGAGGGATTTTTTTTTTTTGCTAAAATAGACGAAAGAAACTTTGATATATCTGAGTAGCTGCTTTTATTATGATACTTGGACACATCACTTGGTTGGGTAAATCATGATACGGGCACTGTGTCGAATTTACTGTTGCTAAAATAGACAAAAATAATGTTGTACTTGAGGAGCTCCTTAATATTATGCATTTTTATTCTGACACATTTGTTAGTTCTACCAATGGTTTGCATATATTTAGACTGCTTCACTGATTATTGTTGTAATTTTGAGGGTTGATGGGTTGGGATTATGTAAAGTTCATGGATTTTAATTTTTTCGTCATGTTATTCATTTTTACAATCATTGTTCATCTGCAAGGAATAATGGAAAGTGGTGGAAAGTGGTGTTGCTTCATGGTTGTGAGTTATTTCCAGTGTGCAATCAAGAAACTGGTCAAAAAGCTTGCTAAGAAGTACCATGCTTTCCTAGCATCAGAGGCGATCATGTATATTCACATTTGTTCTATGTGAAGCAGATAGTATTCCATATGTAAATTTGGATGATTTGACTTGTATTCCTTGTCTTTGTAAAGATTAAATGCTTTTTGAATATTGCTGGTATTAGATGAATGAACAGATAACTTGTAAAGGTTAATTCCTTATGTTCAGCTTTTTGTAAAGATTGAATGCCTTCTTAATGTCAATGATGCTGGGACAAGATTGAATGACTTATTTTTGTCATGCTTATGATAACTTCTCATCTTCATAAATATCATACCAGTTTTTGTTTCTTTTACATTTTTTACGATCTTGCCTTTCGTGTTTTTAATGGTTCGGTTTTTCTTATGTTGTTTTCTTTTTTTATCATCTCTCTAATATTTTCTAGGCTTTCTTATGTTGTTTTATTTTTTTGATTTTTAGAGGAACTATGTCAGTTGATCGTAATTGGATGTACCACCGACTTAGTAAAAATGGTTATATAAGAGCTGAGTTCTGTGATGGAGTTAAAGGGTTCCTTGAGTTTGCATTTACTCAGTTAGAGTATTGTAGTGGTGATAAGATTAGATGCCCTTGTATAAGATGTGACAACCAAAAATTTCTTAACCGTGATACGGTCAATGTTCATCTGTTGAGAAAGGGGTTTACACCGAGATATTCAACATGGTTTGCACATGGGGAGTTACTTGGTGCAGTTGCTCCTGTAAGTACAAGTACAGTAGAAGCATCCACATCAATGGATGTTGGTTGTGAACATGGTCAGCAATATAGAACCATGGTGATGGAAGCTATGGGTCCAGAAGAGGAACTTCATTTGAGAAGTGCATTTGAAGTTAATCATGAGGAAGAGCCAAACAAGGATGCTGCAGATTTTTATTCTTTGTTGAAAGATGCAGAAGTACCTTTGTGGGAAGGGTGTAAAAAACACTCTAAGTTATCTGCTATTAGTCAATTATTAAATTGCAAGTCTGAATTTAATATGAGTATATCTTGCTATGATCGAATCATGAAAATAGTGAAGAATATGTTGCCGGAAAGTGAGAAGCTGCCCTCTGATTTCTATCAATCAAAGAAGATGCTTCGGAAGTTGGGGTTGGAGTATACAAGTATTGATGTTTGTGAGAATAATTGTATGCTATTCTATAAGGAAACAGAGAATTTGATTGAGTGTACTATTTGTGGTCATCCTCGTTATAAACTCAGAAGAAATGATGGTGGTGGTAGAAGAAAAGATGTTCCTTATAGAAGGTTGCGATATCTTCCAATAACACCAAGACTTCAGAGGCTTTTTATGTCAAGCAGAACGGCTGAACTCATGTCATGGCATGTGAAGGGAGGTGATTCAGATGAGATGGTGCATCCTGCTTGTGGGGAGGCTTGGAAGCACTTTGACCGCATTCATCCATCCTTTTCTACCGAGCCTCGTAATATTAGACTTGGGTTATGTACGGATGGATTTAACCCCTTTAGCCAATCAGCTCGTCCTTATTCTTGTTGGCCAGTTTTCGTAACAGTTTACAATCTTCCACCATCAATATGTATGAAACGACCCTACATTTTTCTAAGTTTAGTCATTTCTGGACCTAAGAGCCCTGGCAAAAGTATTGATGTCTTGCTTAGGCCTTTGATTGATGAACTTAAAATATTATGGGAAGTAGGGGTCACCACTTATGACATCTTTAGAAAAGAGAATTTTCAAATGAAGGCAGTTTTATTATGGACTATCAATGATTTTCCTGCATATGGCATGCTTTCAGGATGGAGTACGCATGGAAAGTTGGCCTGCCCATATTGTATGGAGAACTCAAAAACATTTACACTACAACATGGTGGGAAGACTTCTTTTTTTGACTGCCATCGTCAATTCTTGCCCATGGACCATGCATACAGATACCAAGTTGATAGTTTCTTCAATGGTAGAATAGAGACAGACCCCCCACCTCGTCGACTGTCTGGTGAGGAGTTGAAAAATAGGATCTCTGCTTTGCCTAATATAACTTTTGGTTTGAAAGCTCCTAAGCACACCATTCCTGGATTCGGTAAAGATCATAATTGGGTGAAAAGGAGCATATTTTGGGAGTTGCCCTATTGGCATACACTACTTATTCGACATAATTTAGATGTCATGCATATTGTTCGGAATGTGTTTCTCAATATATTTTACACTTGTATGGATGTAAAAGGGAAGACTAAAGATAATGTGAAAGCAAGGCAAGATTTGGAGTTGTATTGCAAGCGTCCTAAGTTGAGGATTCAATTTGTTAATGGAAAGCTAGTTAAGCCTCCAGCTTTCTATGTATTGTCCAAAGACCAAGCAATGGAGGTCTGCGAGTGGGTGAAAGGGTTAAGACTGCCTGATGGATATGCTTCAAACATATCGAAGTGTGTTAACCTTTTGGAAAACCTTCTGCAAGGCATTTGACTACTCAGGAGTTTAATGCTGCTGAGTTATATGTTCTTCTTAATTGTGTGGAGGTTCAACCTTTTGGAAAGTAAGTTACACAAGTACTTAATTATAATCATGCTTAAAAATGCATATGGAGTACAATATATGTGATTATAGCTTTTGTCTTGTAGGTATTTTGATGATTATATCCGGCAATCTTGTCCAAATATAAGCCAAATTGATTTGGAAAGACGACGCGAAATGGAGTTT
The DNA here is from genome assembly GCF_051530095.1 of Phoenix dactylifera. Lineage (NCBI taxonomy): Eukaryota > Viridiplantae > Streptophyta > Magnoliopsida > Arecales > Arecaceae > Phoenix > Phoenix dactylifera. Next base: position 49,021,172 of record NC_143191.1, on the reverse strand, counting down.
CCGGCTTGGTTTAGATCATATGTGAGCTGTAAATTCATAAATATAATAATAAATTAGACTTTCACTTGATTTATTCTTACGATATTATTTTTATCATGCTAGGTTAATGACAGTAAAAATCATGTTGATGGGCGCTTAAAGGACCTATCATATGGCCCTGGGAATAAAGTTAAATGTTATAAAGGCTACTTTGTGAATGGGTACAGATTTCACACCAAAGAATATGGAAAGGATAAAAGAACCTTCAACAGTGGTGTGTGCATTAAGGGAAGCAGTTACAATGACTTTGAGAGTGACTATTATGGGATGTTGGTTGACATTATCGAGTTAGACTATTTTGGGATTGGTAATAAAGTAGTGTTATTCAAATGTGACTGGTATGACAGAGATAAGGGTATGAAAGTGCATCCTCAACATGGCCTCGTTGAGATCAATTACAAACTAAGACTTCCAACCAATGATCCGTTTGTATTAGCTCAACAAGCACATCAGGTGTTCTATACTGGTTACCCAGGTAAGAAGAAGAATCGAAGATTGTGGTGGGCAGTAATTAAGACAAAAGCTAGAGGTAGGTTCCTTCCTAGTGGGACAGAAGAAAATTTTTCTGATTTTTATCAAGAAGAAAACTACAGGATTCCTACCCCAATCTCGATGACAGATGAGCTTGATGACCCAGACATTTTGGTTGGTGTTAATAGAGATGCAGAAGATATTGATGCAGCAGAAATTGAGTTGACAACTAACCAAATGGAAGAGGATCTTGAGGATGAAGAAGAAGATTTTGAAGATGAACAAACTGAGGAAGAGGAGCATGAGGCTGAGGAAGATTAAAATACAACATGCATATTTATGAATGCTAAAATAACTAATTTTAGACTTATAAATTATAGTTGTGCAGACATGAGAAAGAGCAAAGGGAAAGCAACAGGTCCACTGATTGTTCTTTACTTTGATTGAATTTGTTGACATTTACATTGTGAAATAACTATAACTTTTTATTGTTGTGCAGTTATGGCCAAGAAAAAAGGGAAAGCAATAGGTAATGGAAAAGCAGCTTTAATACTGGCTGCTACTCAAGTTCTTCCTCAACCTCCTAGGTTGCCTGAGCGTGTCGAGGAATGTCATGATGATGATGATTACATTCCTGATGGGGACATGATTGAAGAGTTGGATGCAAATGAAGAAATAAATGATGAAGAAATGAATGGTGCAGTGCAAAATCATGAGGATACAATGAATGAGGATCAGATGAATGATGAACTTGGAATTGATCCAAGACAGAGCAATGGCCCAGAACCAACCCTTAAAGCCCCTGTTGATGCAAATGGAAAAGTGATTGTTAGGTGCAAAAGAGGAATGTATGAAAATATCACTTTCTTATATCACTAATTTGAATTTATGTGTTTGTTGCATTTAAAGTATTTAATTTATTTTCTAATGAATATTTTTTAAATTGCAGGTTTCTTGATTATGAGGTCCGTCACAAAGCTGTTGCTATCATGCGCCAATTTTTTAATGGTCCGTGGTTGTCATGGAGGGAGGTCCCTACACATGCTAAAGTTGGAATGTGGAACAAATTTGAGGTGATGTAATTAATTTATATTTCTTATCATTAACTTTTGCCCTTAACAAATAGTAAGTCTGATTACTTGCGATCTATATATTGTTAGGAGATACACACAATTCTTCCAGGACAATTGCATCATGTGCATGAAGTTTGGAACAAGCATTGTCAGCGACGATTGACAACCTCATTAAGGAAGGTCAGAAGCCAAAAGCTTCTGGAAGCAAAAGGAGATTTAAACAAAGCCCGTGATAAACCCCCTAATTGGATCTCTAGAGAAAATTGGAATAAGCTAATTGATATTTGGATCTCCCCAAAATGGAAGAAGAAATCAGAAGCCAACAAAAATAATAGAAACACCATGAAGAACGGTAGCATCTCTAAACACTGTGGAGGATCAATCACATTTGTCAATCATGACGAACGATTGGTACATATCTTTATTCAATTAGATTTCTATAATAATTTTTATATTATTGTTCAGTCATCTTAAATTAGCCCATTATATGTTAATGAATTTTTTCTTTTCTCTTTTGTAGAAATTAAAGTTAGGCAGGGAGCCAACAATAGTTGAATCTTTTAATCGGACGCATAAGACAAAGCAAGGCATGGGAGGATATGTAGATAAGAGAAGTGAAGCTGTCATGGTAAGTATAATTTTTTTATGATTCATAAATATTATTGAGCTTGCTCATGTTTATCTCTTGTTTGATCCACCATAATGTTTTTTTCTTCTTTTAAATCAACTGGCAGGCAAAGTATTCAGCTGAATACTCCAAAAAATATGGTGATGCCTCCACCTCAGATGCTCCTCCACGTGAGTATGACTTGTGGTTTGAGGCAACTGGTGTCCCAACTCATGGCCATGTCTATGGCTTTAGTCCCCTAGAGGATCTCACTGGAATTATTGGGCAATCATCATCTGCTTCCACCTCTACAAGTCAAGCTCCAGAGCTGTACACTCATGAAGACCTTCTACGTATTCTTGAGCAGGAAAAGAAAAAATGGCAAGAGGAGGTTCTTCAAAAGATGAGAGAAGAGATTGGCTTTGGACCAAGGCATGCAGATCGGGGGAGTAATGGTGATTCTGGTTCTGCTGATCATGCTTCATTATAATTGTTTTTGCCTTAGATGATAGGTCTTTGCATTCCTAGGAGGAATAAAATCTCTGTTGATCTTTATGACATATTTTTAGACTTTGATTTTGATGGATTCAGGACATGTTGATGCCAATTTTGAATGACATTTAAAATGACTTTTGCGTAATGTTGAATGCCTTTGCTATTAATGATATTATTGTTATTATTATTATGTGCCAATCAATGTACCAAATGTACCAGGTTATTAGATTGTGATCGGTGACCAAATTTTGGTTACTAAATTGTTTACCAACTATTGTGACGAGCAGTCATAAACTTAGTGACAGGATTTTGGTCAATAAAAATTGATTTTGTTCAGCGCGTTTGTAACCAATTAGTGACCGTAAACTTATCACTAGGTCAGTGACGGGATTAATGACAAATGTAGTGACAAAATGTGTGACCATGTCTGTGACGACTAAATCTGTCACTAAAGGTCGTGACAGATTAGTGACCAAACTTGTGACCGCATTCTGTGACAAAATCAGTGACCAAGTTGCCTTCGTCACTAACTCCGCAACTGGATAGTGACGGGAAATACATAATTTCTTAAATATTTAATTCTTGAATTTGTAACGGCTTAGTGACGGCGGTTCTGTCACGGAGGTTAGTGACGGGAATCGCCGCCGTCACGGAGAATTTAGCGACGCGTGTTTTTGTAACGAAGTCAGTGACGGGAGCTCCGGTCACAAATTCCATATTAGTAACCGGAAACACGGTATAGTGACGGGAATCTCCGTTACTATACGCGTGTTTTCTGGTAGTGTATTAAGGATTAGATATAGTATAATATAATAGCAAATTTTTATAATTTGATACAAATACTAATTTTGAATATGACAATCAGATCCTATAAATTTTGAAGATTGATCTGAGATATTATACCAAAATTATGCATGCAATATATGGCAACTATGATATAATATCAACATTGTGCATGCAATATGTGGCAATTATGATTTCCAATATCGTATATACTATAATAGACGAGGTTGTGTATGATTCTAAGCTATAATAAAGGGGAAGGGGGTGCTTGAGTGTGGACAACAAGAATTATATCTTCGTGGGAAAAAAGGATTCATCTTCTTTCTTGGATGATGCAATAGTTTCTTTGAGATTTATGCAGATAGATCAATAAAAGAGTATGGAATACTTCAAGATCTACATGGAAAGCGATCCAATGGCCGATGTCACGAAAGAAGATCGATCATTCTTTCGTGCAAAAGATAAATCCGAACCGAGTATGGAAGCATCCCTCCTCTCATAACAAATTAATTCAACCACGCCGAGCTTCTCCACACTGCCTGCATTGATATGTTTCAGAGACACTATTCTTTCCCCAATGTACCATATTTTGTCTGTAAGAGATTTTTGAAATTTGAATAGAATAGTTACGAAACCGTCTCTCATTTAAACTGATCCTTGAAGATTTGCCTGTTGAAGAACTTAACGAACGATGGTTCAAAACTGTCTTGAATAGGGAAACGTTGGTCTCCAACGTTTCTCTAAGTGAAGCCTATAAAAGGCCACACCGAGAGGGAGAGAAAAGGGGGTTCTCTCATTTTCTCATTTCTGATTTCAAAGCTTTGTTTTTTCACGGTTTCACATGTAGAGAGTCTTTCAAGCTCTGTTTTCTTCCATTTATCTATGCTCTTTTCATCACCCACCAACTTATCATGTACGAGCATACAGAAAAGTTCCTGCCGAGTTCAAGATAATTTGTAGTACTGTGTACGTCTGCAAATTCAATGGTCTGTTGTATCTTAGGAAGGATCGTCAGAACCCGGTGCACAAAGGAGGCGAATCTCTTTTAAAGATAGTGACTACGCGCCTCAGACCGACCTACAGGTACTATTTAACTTATTTTTTTTATTGTGGATCGAAAGAAAATGATACTAAAGAGTTACGCATTGGAACTAGTTGTTTCAGTGAAATTAAATTATTTGTGGATTATTTGAGTTTTGTTCCAGCAAATATTCCAACATTTTTGAAAGAGATTCCTTTTCGAAACACAAAGATGGACAAATTTAAAAACTCATTAAACGATATCCTGACACATGAGCCATTTGACGGAAAGAATTTTGTTAGATGACAAACAAAGATGGAGTCTTGGTTAGACACATTAGATTTATATTATGTGGTTTCAAATGATCCTTCAACTAAGGACCCAATGGATCATGAACCCGGCAGATCAGCTGCTAAATACAAATTTAAAAGAGATGATCGTCTGTACAAAAGTTTGATACTTAGTGCACTAAATTTTAACTTATACGACATCTACTTTAGAGCTAAAGGTATAACTAAGACATTGTGGGATGAACTTGAGTCGAAATATAGTAAAGAAACCAAATCAAAAGAAAAGTTCGTCATAGGAGAATAACTTTTTTACAAAATGGTAGATCACAAATCAATAATTGATCAAGCACATAAAGTTCAAAATATAATGGCGAAGATCATCGCAATGGATATCCCCATTGATGAGAGAATTCAGGTGGCAACCCTCATAAAAAAAGTTTCCATCTTTCTGGACGAATGTTAAAGTCTCTTGAAACATAAAAGACACACCCTTTCTTTGGATCAAGTACTAGTGTCCCATCAAATAAAAGAAAAATATAAGATAACCATAAACAGAACTTGGATAATGACTCAAAAGTTAGTGCAAAGGAAAACTTAGTAGAAATAAAGAAAACTAACTTTTCAAGGAATAAACATAAGAAACACTTTAAGAAGCCAAAACTGAAAATTCAAAAGGAATAGAGCAAGAGAACATGTTATGTCAGTGAAAAACCAGGACACTATTCCAAATAATGTAGACATACAAAGGACAAGGTCAAGGAGCAAGGAGACAAAGTGACTCCTCATACAAACAAGATAACTAGTTCTGGCTCTGTTGGAACCAAGGATAGGTTAGTAATCTTGAAATTTGAGTTAAATCTGGCATACAATCCAACCGAATAGTGGATTGACACAGAAGCTATTATCCATATTTGTTCTGATATTTTCTCTTTTTCTTTCTACCAGGAGGTTAAAGAGAGAACTATGACCATGGGGCAACTCCAGTGTTGCACAAGTGATTGGAGAAGGAGAAGTAAAATTAAAGTTCACATCTGAAAAATTTCTTACTCTCCATAACATGTAATATGTGCCAGATGTTCGCAAGAATCTTGTTAGTGGTTTCCTTTTGAGTCAGTTAGGTTTTAAATTTGTGTTTGAATCAAACAAGATTGTAATTACCAAAGGTGGGACATTTGTAGGGAGAGGTTATGTTGCTGATGGGTTATTTAAATTAAATATATTACCATGCAACAGTGTGAATGAAAATATTTTTTCTCTACTTATTATGCATATCGACTCTTTAGAGATGTGGCATAGTAGACTTGGACACGTGAATAATACCCTTAAAAGAATGATGAATTTAAATTTAATTCCTAATAATAATTTAGAGAAGAACAACAAATGCGAAATTTGAGTTCAAGCTAAACAACCTAGCAAACCATTTAAATCAATACGTAGAAGTTCTAACCTACTTGATTTAATACATAGTAATATTTGCGAGATGAGCGGTATTTTGATGAGAGGAGGAAAAGGGTACTTTATTACCTTTATAGATGATGTGTTAAAATATTGCTATATATACTTAATAAAAACTAAGGATGAAGCCTTAGAAAAATTTAAAATTTATAAATCAGAGATTGAAAATCAAACCCAAAAAATAATAAAAAGACTCAGGTGAGACAGAGAAGAAAAATATAGTTCAACAGAATTTGAGAAATTATGTGTGGAACATAGGATTATACATGAGACTACTGCCTCTTATACTTCTTAATCAAATGAAGTTGCTGAAAGAAAAAATAAAACTTTTGAGGATGATAGTGTTATTTTGATGATTAACACAACCATTGAGGAAATATCTAATTAAATACTACAAGTTAACATGATACATCATTACTGAGTTCGACACTCTCGATACATTAGAAGAATGAGATCAAGATGTCTTTCAATGATTAACAATGAGATAAAATTTGCGATAGAAAAGGGATAGTGAATTCTAAATTCTAATCCAGCAAAGTTTCAAGTGAAACGTACTCTTAAGGGCACAATAGTAATTTTTATTGTTAAGAGTATGTAGCACTACCATGGCATACATTCAAAATTGCTTGAACTATATTTCATTGATTGTATGGATGTATCTAACCTTAAGATGTAGCAAAGTGTGGAATGAGTCGACTCCAAGAAAGGTGGAGTCGATCCCGGCACATCATGGAACCATCAGGCACACCTCTGCGAAAATGGCACGGATGAACAGTAGTGGAGTCGACCCCAAGCATGCTTAGGTCGACCCCATCTTCAAGCCTCAAGAAAACAAGTCTCTGAAATTTACTGAGAGGGCTGACCCCAAGCTTCCTTGAGTCGACCCCAGATGGAGCCGATCCCAGGAATGCTTGAGTCGACCCTAATGGAGTCGACCCCAACTGAACATGAGTCGACCCCAAGGCTGTGTCGTTCAAAACTGTGTCTCTGGAATCCCTAAAAGGGTCGACCCTAATGGAACTTGAGTCGACCACACTGTACCTTGAGTCGACCCCAAAAAGTGTTGAGTCGATCCTAGTGAAAAACAGCTGAAATATAAGGTTCTGTGTTTTCTGAGAGGGCCGACCCCAATGTAGCAGGAGTCGACCCCAGTGAAAGTTGGGTCGACCCTAGTGAAAGTTGAGTCGACCCCAAGTATGATGAACAGTGGTTTGAGTCGACCCCAGGAAAGTTTGGGTCGACCCCAGCACGGGCAGAAGCATAACGGCTAGTTCTGCAGAAGTACTTTTTGACCTCCCAACAGCAAGTAACGGCTAGTTTTTGAAATCTAACCAATGGGAGGTGTCCAATGGATGAGGAAAACTATTTAAAGTGACACTATTCATCAGAGAAGACATCCTTTTTGCAAAATATCAAAGCTTACACAAGAAAGATAAGAGCCCTAATTTTCTTCATCCAAGTGCTTCATTCAAAGTGCCAAAAGGAAGTGATTGAGCAGATTCCAAGAAACATTAAGAGCTCCATCAACCCTTGAAGAGTGAAGCAATCTTGACAAAGAAGAGAGAAGTCTCATCAAAGCGATAACTATATTCTAAACTCTTCTTAGTAGCTCATAGTTGTTATAATTGCTCATCTAGGAGTTTCATCTTTCTTCTTGTTCTTAATCACCTTATAAAGGTTTGTTGGTGAGCCCGTAAAACCAACAGTGTAGGTTTGTTGGTGAACCCATAAAACCAACTATCAAGGTTTGTTGGTGAGCCCGTAAAACCAACATAGGTTTTTGGTGATCTCGGAAAACCAAAGTGTAAAGGTTTTTGGATTGTGAGCCCGGAAAATAATCCAACTATAATCCACGGGATTATAGTGAATTCCCAAGGGGTCGCTTGGGGAGTGGACGTAGGTGCTTGGGAGAGCACCGAACCACTATACTTCTTGTGTGTTTGAATTGTGTATTGTTTTAACTTCACTCACTCATCAATTGACTCAATTAAGGTAATAAAAATTTAGAGAAACCAATTCACCCCCCCCTCTTGGCTTGTCACCTTGGGCAACAACTTTTGTTGATATGATTAACTCCATGCTTACTAGTTTTGATCTTTTCAACGAAGCTCTAAGTTTAGCATGTAAAATACTTAACCATATACCATTTAAAGATAACCAAAAAACACCATATGAGTTATGGTAGGGTAGAAAATCTAGTCTAAAATATTTCAAAGTTTGGGGTTGCCTTGCGAAAGTTAAAATTAACTCTAGCAAAATGACTAAATTGTCTCCTAAGACTTTTGATGCAGTTTTTATAGGGTACACAGAAAATAATAATGCATACCGATTCTTGGTAGTATGATCAGATGTACCTGACATCACACCGAACAATATTAAAAAATCGGATGATATAGTATTTTTTTGAGAATGCATTCCCTATGAAAGAAAAGAAAAAGTTAAAAATAGAAGAATCCTCTAAATCACAAAATGATAACACTGAAATAGAACCTAATGTTCAACTTAGAAGGAGCAAGAGACCTAGGATAGAGAAAAACCTAGGAGATGACTTTTAGACATTCCTTGTTGAAGATGAACCTTTGACATATGTTGAAGCGATGAAATCTAGTGATGCACCTTTATGGGAGGAAGCCATTAAAGTGAGATAGAATCAATCCTTTCACACAATACATGGGTGTTAACCGACTTACCTCCAGGGTCTAGACCACTCGGATGCAAATGGATCTTTAAAAGAAAACAAAATCTTGATAAATCCATTGAAAAATACGAAGCTAGATTAGTTGTTAAAAGTTTTAGTCAAAGAAAAAGAATGGACTATTTTGACACTTATTCGCCAATCACCAGGATAACTACAGTTCGAGTGCTTATAGTATTGGCAGCATCATATAAACTTGAAATCCATCAGATGGATGTGAAAACTGTCTTTCTTATTGGCGAGTTAGACCAAAAAAATTTATATGGAGCAGCCAGAAGATTTTGTAGCTTCTGGTCAAGAGATAAACTGTGTAAGCTAGTTAAATCTTTATATGGGTTAAAACAAGCTCATAGACAGTGGCATAAAAAGTCTGACCAAGTCATTTTATCAATGGCTTTACCATTTGTGACTTCGATAAATGTGTATATTGAAAAATATTTGATAAGTCTATTATTATCCTATATTTATACGTAGATGATATTTTAATTTTTGGTAATTAATATGTCACAATTTTAGCAAAAGTAACCCCGATAAGATATATGGGGATGCAATAGAAAGGCTTCTTAAATATTTGAAGGGTACTATTAACTACAAGATATATTATTCTAGTTTTTCCACTGTACTAGAACGGTATAGTGATGTTAACTGGATCTCCTATTCCGAAGACACTAAGGCCACTAGTGAATTTGTTTTTATACTACGTGATGGTGCAGTCGCTTAGAAATCTTCCAAACAGACCTTGATTATTAGATCCACCATGAAGGCTGAGATGGTAGCCTTAGAGTTAGTTGGTGGAGAAGCAGATTGACTTAGGGGTCTGTTATCAAATATTTCCATGATGGATAAGCCTATTCCTGCTATCCTAATTAACTATGATAATCAGGCGACTATAGCAAAAGTAAAAAATAAAAATCACAACTCGAAATTGTCTAGGCACATTGAGCTTTAATATAAAATTTTAAAGAAGCTCACCTCTACTGAAGTTATAACTTCAAGTTATATCAAATCAGTGGAGAACTTGGTAAATCATCTGACCAAGGGCTTGTCGAGAGGACAAGTTCAATATGCTTCGAGGGGGATGGATCTAAGGCCTATTTTTGTGTCACCGTCATCGGCAACCCAACCCATCCGACTGGAGATCCTAAGACATAGGTTCAATGGGATAAACAAGCTGATCGAGTGGCTGGTAGGAGCACCAAATTTAAAGTGAACTTAGTTCACTACCTATCTCTATGGAGTAGGTGCTCAACTGTACTAGATAGGATATCAAGGTTATTATAGCAGAGTATAAAGATGCACTATACCCTTGGAGATATCATTAATATGAGTGTGACTGTGGGGCCGTAGTCACATAGAGAATTAGGGCTTATTCTCTAAGAGACACTCACAAAATAAGATACCCGTGCACGGCCATAATGCGCTACCTCGATCACATGCAGGGTCAACTCTTAATTGTTCGGTATTCTCAAAATCTATATATAAAGTCCAAGTTCAAGATTTTGTTCACTTCGGACCAGTGTGGATGGCGAAATACAAATAGATGAAGGTTTAAGTCTGAAAGACACCTTTCATCAAAAGCTAAGTGTACTAATTGTTCGTATTTTGAATTTTTAAAGTTCTGTCATTTTCAAAATTATCTTAAAAATTTCCGAAAGTTCAAAAATGGTGGGGAACGTAAGAGGTTTTTGAAATTTGAAAATAATGGTTATGAAACCATCTCTTATTTAGACTGATCCTTGAAGATTTGCCTGTTGAAGAGCTCAACGGACGACAGCCATCAAAACTGTCTTGAATAGGAAACGTTGGAGACCAATGTTTCTCTAGGTGAAACCTATAAAAGGCCACACCGAGAGGGAGAGAAAAAGGGGTTCTCTCATTTTCTCATTTTTGATTTCAAAACTTTGTTTCTTCACAGTTTCACGTGTAGAGAGCTTTCAAGCTCTTTTTTCGCCCTTTTATTTATACTCTCTTTATTGCCCACCAGATTATCGTGTATGAGTATACAGAAAAGTCTCTGCCGAGTTCAAAACAATTTGTAATACTGTGCACGTCTGCAAATTCAACGGTCCGTTGTTTCTTTGGGAGGGATCGCCAGAATCCAGTACACATAAAGTCTCTTTCAAAGACAGTGACTACATCCCTCGGACCGATCTACAGGTACTATTTAACTTATTTATTTTATTGTGGATTGAAAGAAAACAACGTCGAAAATGTACGCATTAGAACTGGTTGTTTCAGTAAAATTAAATTATTTGTGGATTATTTGAGTTCTTTTGAGGAAAATATTCCGATACTATCTTCTTATTTTTGGGTTTTGGAGATGGCCCAAGTTGGGCGTTCAATTTTGAGAGCTATTTAAGGCGGTTTTATTCAGTTCAGTCATTCTGCTCTATTAAAATATATACAAGACAGAAAAATAAAAAAAAGAGAAAAAAATAATTTTATTTCTCTGCTTTGTCACATTCGGTACATCTCATAATTATATATATTCTTATACAGACTCAATAAAAAAATAATATAGGTTGATGTAGAATCATGCTAACAAAAAAAAAAATATTCACTGATATAAGTTGTTATGTGATCCCTAAAATTACTCAAACAAAATCATGCTGATAAAGAAAAATAATACCGACCAATACAGGATCACGCTAATAAAAGAAAATAATATGGCCTGATACAAGTTGTTACGTGATTTCTAAAATTATTCTAACATGCTCTAAGGCCTCTTTGACAGGTATTATTAACACATACTTTAATTGTATAGATTCAGATTATTTAATCAAATATTATTTATTCTAATGGCGAGAATAACGTAGAATATATTTAATTTGATGCCACCTTTTGTCTTGCACGCTTCTTACCATGTTACTCAGATTGTTGTAACTTTTGGATGTCTCAGAGGGTACCTTTTTTTTTCTTGTATCCGGTACTACGAGAAGTTTTCAAACTCCAATGTACCACAGATGTGTCCTCTTGATATAAAGGGAGGCATAGCCTCCAATTTTGTTACTAGGGGAAGAAGGTATTTACAGGAGGGAATACATAGGGGGAGGTAAAGAATTTTAACAGAGTATCTGCTTTGGATCTGAAACAGGGGAAGAGTTCAGCAAAAATAAAAGACCTCAGGTGCTCCAACTTAGTGAAGTGGTAACAGGATAGAGCCAGAACAGGGCTTCAAAGATTTACTGCTCTCCCAGCATGATAATTTACAGATTTAGTGTACCTTAAAATTTACTGCTATCTTAAAATTGAGTTAGTAGCATTTTGTGACATTTAAATAAGTAATTATTTTCATAAAAAAAATCGATATTTTTTTTATTGAAAATGAAAAATAATATACTTCATTTTATTATTTATGATATTTTCAAAAAGGTTTAGTGTTTAGAATAACTGAGAACATCGCTTTCTATGAATTCCTATAACATATATAATTTACTTACAAGATTTCTAAAAAAAAAATACATAATTGGTATTTTTTTTATTTATGCTACAAACAAAGGGCAGTGTATAATATAAATCCACATGACCTAAAGTATGCTGTTTAATATAAAAAAGTTTATCAACATTTCTATTAATATTTATATTTTATTTTTTTAAATACATTCCAATGCAAACTTGATCAAACTAGTTGACCTGGCGGCCAGATTATCGATGCAGATTTTGGGCCAGATCTTTTTCTAGTCTATATTTAATAACTATGCCTTAGACTATTACCTTGTTATATGCATCACATGTGGTCTGAAAAATAGATCCCATTCATATCATTTATAATTATATCATCGAAATTAGTTTTCATTATTGAATTATACTCAACTCTGATTTCTACCCAAAATAATATTTGATTGTATTAGCATCCATTTAGAAAAAACATGAATATGCTTAATATCATATTTGTATCTTTATCTGTTTATAATAACTTTTGGTATCTATTTAATATCTATATTTATACTTATATCCATTGAAAAAATATAGATACCGATATTACTAATATCCGATCCGTATCTGATCTTTTTTCAGCCCTAACTACTCTTGAGTTGCATCCACCATTGCTCTGAATGTTACAAGGACTCCATCTCATTCACCAAGGGAGGGCAATGGATTCGAGTTACACACAACTACTATCCACTTAAATTACATACGGACCTAAGCCATATTTACAAGCCTAAAACAATATTTTGATTGTGGCTTATAATGATTGCTATAAGGTGGTTTACTCAGTATCCTTGGGCTGTGTTGGGCCCATTTGATTGGATTAGAAGGCTGTCTCCAATGCCTCAGAGTTCCATCAACACATATAAAAGCACTTGTAACGAATTGCTCTTCTGCATCCAACAATTGCTCCCCCTGCAAGAAAGAAATAACTATTGCTCCAAATGCAATTTCCACACCAAAATATCGAGTTCCCTGCTCTGGATCTGTTGTCAGAATAGAATACCTTACATTGGTGGCAACTCTTTCCTATGAACTGACCACTTCTTATCTCATCTCTCTTAAATGCACCTAAAAATTGGAGCTTTGTGAGGGACTAGTGCCAAGGTTGTGATGTCTAACTTTTGTGTTCAATTGAAAAGGAGAAGATCTTTTTCTTGGTGAAAAGAAAAGAAAGAAGTTGATGTCAAGTAAGGGCAAGAAAACATCATGATGCCTCTCTTTTCTTCGAAGTGGGAATGGCAGTTGGAACGGAAAACGCCAGAGGAACATTAACCTACCCACAATCATTGTTGCCACTGTCTCGTTGCTATCTTTAGAAAAAGGAGTTTTGGGTGGAGAAAACTTAGGAAGCCAGCATTGTTAGTTGATCAATTTATTGTGTAATATGCTGAAGAATTTGCTCATAGAGCGTATTAGACTTGCATATAGGAATGAAGGGTTGGATGGACTTAAAATGTGAGCCCAGTCCCAAAACAATTTGGACTTTGGACTCGTTCATTACTTCACACCCATTGGCCAAGTGCGAGTCCGAGCACAAGATCCATGACTACCAGAAAGTTGTCTATCGACTCTGCAGCATTGGAGCCATATTGATCAAAACTTAGAACAAAAATTGATTAGGGAATCAAATCCATTCCAATTCACTTGTTGAATGTATCTGATCTAGGCCTAAGTTTTGCAAATAATTTTTTTTATTGATAATTGAAAGAATGATATAATATTATTTGTCTATCTATTGTTATTTCTTGGATCACTACAATCACAATTATCTAGTTTTTTTTTTTTTCTTATTTGAGGTTGGCTTTATGGATTTCCATTTGCTAAGCATTTCTATCAATGAGTATCTTTGACGTTGTTCCAAGTTTCTCGGTATCATTTCTCACAATTTCTATCCGTATTATTCAAAAAAAAATATTTCTCTTCCCGGAATCTTCAACATAAATTTAAATATCTTTCTTTATAGGAACATCCTCAAAGTACATATTTTCTTCTGTTAGATAATAGAAAAAATACCGTAAGTAAATCTGCTCCAAAATACCTGGAACAAATAGGTTTGACTGAGGATCTCTGTATTGTTGACTTGGATTTTAGGTTGCTTGAAACTACTTTGAATACGATTGGATTGGGTTTGGAATTTGCTTTCAAATTTAATAGCTCATTGTAAGTTGGACTGCAATCTAAAATCACATAGCATGCCTCTATATCATCCATGTCCCAGTATAGTATGAACTAGAGTATTCTTCTTCGTATCTACTTGTAATTCATCAAATTGAAATACACTATTGAGATTAATTGCCAAGTCCTAATCCTATTAGGATTTTTGTTTAGTTGTTCATTAGTTTTAATGATTTAGGATTCTATTCGTGTTTTATTCTACTAGAATTCTTTAGTAGTGATAAGTCTCATCCTAATCCTTTAGCAGTGATAAGTCACATCCTTATTCTTTAGCAGTGATAAGTCTCATCCTTTTTTTTAGCAGTGATAAGTCTTATCTTTATCCTTTAGTAGTGATAAATCTTATCTTATAGTAGGTGTTAAATTTCAGTAGGAATCAAATGAGAAAGTGAGAGTGGCATGAGAAAACAGAAAAGGAGAGAGTGAGAGTTGTCGAGCATGGTCGATCTATTCCGCATAGTGATCTACTCCGCAGACACCTCTTCTTGTATGTCGATATGAATAACACGACATTTATACAGTAGAGAGCCTGATATAAGGATGAGACAATATGATATGATAAAGGTTTCAAACCTATTCTTAGCCCGTGAAAAAACAGTAACAGTATAGCATGTCATAGCCTCATCAAGGCTTGGTTTCAATGTGTGGCAACGAAATCATGCAGCTCATGATCAATTAAAAGAATAAGAGAACCGAAGAAAAACATCGGGCATATAACATGATCAAAACTTATCTTTTACATTTTAATTTTCTTTTCTATCTCTTCCTCTCATTTTATTTGGATGCTCTATTTATTTCATTTTTATGTTTAATGTATTTAAATAATCTGTAAAATCTAATCTGATTGATAGGTTGAGTACATATCCACATAAGTAAACAGGTTAAAACGGAGGTCAATGATACAGACGGTGGGACATGAGGGCAATGGTGTCAAGGCCAATAAAAGACAAGGCTACTTTATTTCTTGGCAGGAGCAGGTGAAACAACATAGCTCTCACCACCTAGGAAATAGCATTCCTCGCCTTCTTTACTCCACCATAAAGTCGACATAATTAATGTCATTTTCTCATTACTATTTTATAGTTCTTTCCGTCCATAATAACTCATTGCAGGATATATTTACTTGGAAGTGTTATTTTTTGATAGCTTTTGTGTTCAGTGTGACTGGAGCCCACAGGTTGTGTTGCGGTTAATGGCGCATGCAGAAATAAAGCAGAAGGAAAAAAAAAAAGGTCAAGCATATATATGTAACTTTATTTATATCTATGCTTACAAACATTTATTATTATTGGTTTATTTTTTTTAGATGTCAAGGAGCAAAAATGGAGTGATAGACCACCCTTGAGTTACTGAAGCATGACATTGATAGGAAAATGACATTAATGAAAGATTTAAAAAAATAAGACATCAGTGTTTTCTCCTTTTTACACCAATTTTAACCACCTTAATTTCCTGCTGTATTTTTTCTCAAGTGTGAAGTGCCCAAAAAATAAAAATGCTCAAGCAAAGCTGGATGTAAAGAAGGGCTTAGGCATGGGGACTTTAATGTGATTTTCTATCTAAATCAACCAATAGGCTGACATTAGATAGCGATAGTCGCCTAATTTGCACCAGATTAGGCTGGTCGGCAACATGAGTCATGTCCATATCCCCATCAAAGGAGGAGAAACATTTTCTGTCATTGCCTACCTTTCCAGGAAGAGCAACGGTTTGAAGTTGAATCATGTCCTTTTTTGGAACTACTCAACATCAGCTAGCACCAAAAGAAAGATAATCTTGAAAGCAAAGCTCATATAACTCAAGATCAATGCAGCACCACATGTTTCAAAGTTCTGGAACATCAAATAAAACTTTAAGTTGCCTAAGAAACATGTGTTCCATCTGCTACAATCTATGGTCCAAGTTGATTCAAATGTCAAAGCAGTTTTTGGCACGAAAGGTTCACAAAAAATGAGTGACATAATAGAGGTAAATCTTGTCGGGTGCAGAATTTGATTTCAAGTCACTTGGTCCAATTGCTAACTACTTTACTAGCCCGATCGGTTTTAATCATGAGAATAAATATATGTTTCTAAATAAATACGAGTGATGTGGATCGATTTAAAAGAAATTAGCTGTAATAACTCAGGACCTCATCCAAAATGGCTAGCCGAAAGGTATTATTTGGATTCATTAATTCTGTATATGTACCCAAGATCTAACTAGCAAATAACCAATGTGGACTAGGGTACACTGCAGCACGAATCTATTAGGGCCGACCATGAGCCGGTCGTGGTGTTTGTGATTATATTTGAACCCTTAGCCTAACGAGAACGTTAGGGCTTGAACTGAGTAAGTATGTGAGGGTCTATGCAGGCGTGTGTTTAATCCCACATCGGTTATTTGCTGGGTAGATATTGGGTATTTATACAGGACTAAGAAACTCAAATAATAATTTCTGGCTAGCCATTTTGGATGAGGTTTTGGGTTGTTACATTAGCCTTAAACCATTGGGTCCAAATTGCCTACTTTTTCCTATGGTAGATTTCTCTAACCTTCTAGTCCAAGCCTAAATAGTTAAAAACAGAACATAAAGACCATACTGCCACTCTTGTGGAAAGAAAACCTAGAAAGCTGTGGACTTTGACGTTGGCCCAAACCACCTTTTGGTTCTCCCAATTCCTTAGCCGGCACACCCCCATACCTAACAGAAGGAACAAAGAAAGGAAGAACCTTTAAAGGAAGAAAAAGAAAGGAATACCCACAAACCAAAAGCAACTTTTCTATCCCCACTAAAACATCTTTGATTCTCACCATGCCCTCTCCCTTTCCAAACCATCCACTCCCCATCTAATGGTATAAACTCTCACAGCAAAGCATTTTACTACTAAGAAACAGAAACTCAAAGGCCCATGTGTGACTCCTCTTTTTCAAAAGAGGCACCTCAAAGGGGTCCACCCTCTTTACCTGGGACATCTTTCTCTCCTCCATTTGTAGCCTTCTCTTCCCATGCACTCCTCATTATTATAATACATGTAGTTATAACATCACCATCTTGTACATCTATAAATCTCCCACCCCCCTCCCCATCTCTTTCTCCTATACTCTCTCTCTCTCTTTTGTCTCTTCTCTTGTCCATTTCCTTCAACAAAATATACTGCAATTAGGAGAAGCGGCATATATAGATGATGTCTTAGTGAGGAGCTCCTCCCAAGAAAGATGGGGAGAAGAAAAGGTGGCGGGGTGGGAGACCTTCTAATGGTTCTTGGGCTAATGGGCCTCGTGGGCCTTGTCGCGCTAGCCGGTGCTCATGGAAGTTATCCGGCGGTGGGCGGCGCCGCCAATCTTGGCCTCTCCGGTGGCCCGTACCGCCAACGCGAGCGTGTCATTCGTCGATTGGAGACCCTCAAGGCCTCCCTCGCCGCCGGAACGGCCCCTTCGCCGGCTTCACCGGTAACCCCCCTTCCCCCCTCTCTCTCTCTCTCTCTCTCTCTCTCTCGAACTCTCATTTGCTCTTCTTCTTCTTCTTTCTTGGTCTTCTTGGACTTCTAAAAAGATTTTGGACTTCTTGGGTCATGGTCTAATGTGAGACGTTTGCTGGGGCAGTCAATGTCGCAGAAACGTAAGGCCATGGGGTCTGCTGAGATTTTTTTTTGACTATTTTTGTTATGTCTTTCCTATTCTTGTTTCCAAAGATCATTTCGTGAAGATTACGCAGACTAAAAGCCCAACGTTCTCTGCAATCAAAGTATTACACATTGCTAAATTAAGGAACAAAATTAAATTCTTAAACCTTTTGTTTTCTAGTAATATTTTCTGGTAAATTTTGTTGCTTATGATGTTATGTGTTACCGTAAATTGCCAATGGTGATATATGGTGATGAACGGTGCAGATTACATCGAGATCGCGGGTGTACCATGTGATAGACTATGGTGCTGACCCAACTGGGAGCACCGATTCTGGTGAAGCAATCGGCAAAGCCATCTCTGATGCCTTCCAAGCCCCGTCTGATCGTGTTTTGATGCCTGGGATCGCTGATCTTGGTGGTGCTGAAATCCATTTAGATGGTGGATCATACTTGATTAGTTCTCCTATAACATTACCTGCCGCTGGAGGTGGCAATCTTAAGGTAAAATCCATCTCTGTAATTATTTTTTTTTCTTGAAATTAAACAGTCTCTTGATGCTAATCTAACTTTTAATTGGAACAGATCCATAGTGGCTCACTGCGAGCGTCGGATGAGTTTCCAACGGACCGATATCTAATTGAGCTAGACTCCACCAATTCAGCCTCCTCCGGCTTTAGCTACGAGTACGTTACACTCGATGGCCTAATGCTAGACTCCAATTTTCGGGGCGGCGGCATTGCCGTCGTAAACTCCCTTCGGACGACCATCGATAACTGCTACATCGTCCATTTCACATCGGATGGCATCATGGTTCGATCAGGACATGAAACCTACATCAGAAACTCATTCTTAGGCCAACATATTACTGCCGGCAACGACCCTGATGAGAAGGATTTCTCCGGCACCGGGATCAATTTGGCAGGCAATGACAATGCCGTCACCGATGTGGTCATTTTCTCTGCGGCGATTGGAATTCTGGTCTCCGGCCAGGCTAACACCCTGACGGGAGTTCATTGTTACAATAAGGCCACAGGGTTGGGCGGGACGGGGATATATTTGAAATTGCCCGGGCTAACCCAGACTCGAATCATCAACTGCTATTTAGACTATACTGGTATCGTTTCGGAGGACCCGGTCCAGCTTCTTGTGTCGAGTTCTTTCTTTCTTGGCGATGCCAATGTGGTGCTCAAATCGGTGAACGGTGTGATCAACGGTGTTATTGTTGTGGACAACATGTTCTCAGGCAGCGATAAGGGTATCGACATCGTCCAATTGGATGAATCAAAGGGAAAATTTACGAACATTGATCAAGTGACTGTGCAGCATAATGTTGCTAGAGGCATGACATTACGATCTACGGCGGCAAAGGCATCGGTGGATGGAAATGGGAGCACGTGGACCGTCGATTTCTCGCCGATGCTGCTATTCCCGGACCGGATCCAGCATGTGCAGTACACGCTACTTGCTGATGCAGCATGTCCGAACCATGCTCTCCGGAACACATCGGGAAATCGGGTGGTGATCGAGTCAGATATGATAGTGGCAGCGAGTGTCTACGTGGCAGTGGATCAATGTGTACACAGTATTGGGTGAACTCTAGTTTTAAATGGTTGTTGAGGGGGGTGGGGAAAGTTTTCAAAATCGCCCGCAGAACACCACCTTTCTGATTCAATTGTTTATGACTTGATGTTGTTCTTCTTTCTTCGCACAATTCATACTGAAAATAACAACAAAAATCCTGATCGAAATGAACCAAGTGATGGATTTCTTTGTACAGCTAATGAGCCTGTTTTCCATTGCATTCCCCTCAGCTCTTTCCTTGCACAATAATGTGAACAATAACCATCGACATGCATTAATACCATTTGGACATGCTAACACATGGTTATTCACAACATAAGTTATCTATACTTAACCTTCATGTCACTATAATAAGCCATTAATTGCTAATATGTTAGCTAATCAAGGTCTAAAACAAGCTCCATAACTTGCGGCCCGACCCCTTAGGGCTTGTTTGGTTCGCGGGAAAAGAAAGGGGGAAAGTGTGGTCAACGCAAAAGTAATGAGATGCCTCTTGTTTGGTTGGAGATTTCAAAGAAGAGAGATGGAAAAGTTGTATTCCTATGAAAATATGATTCCCATATTTTATGAAAAAAAATTTTCCATGAGAAACATGAAAAAGTTACTTTCTCATGAGCCAGTAATCACTCCATTTTTATTTTTCTCCAAAAAGGCCCTTCAGCATTAAAGAGGCATTAAACACCTAATTTTTATTAAGGATATAATAGAAATTATACATAGCCTTTCCAGAAAAATGGATGGTCAACCAAACATGCCAAAAGTATTTTTCCAGGTATTCTCTTTCTAGGAATCTACTTTCCAGAAATCATATTTGTATGAGAAAAAATACTTCCTGCAAACCAAACGAGCCCCTGATGTGAATGAACTACTGGAAACTGTGCCACGGTACCCACCTCTGTATCACGTTGTCATGCTGATCCTATCAAAACTTTCCTTCAACAACTCAATCAGGTTCACTTCATCCACATTAGACATAGGTATTGAAGGTGTTTGATTGGTGACTTCAGCGGTGACCCGTGCACGAGAGAGAGTGGTTGAGGCATAGTCATCAATGAAGGCACGATAACTGGAATGACTGCTAAATTTGGACCAGGTACGATCCATGTGATCTCTGACCTTCTGGTGCTATTCATGATCTAATAAACCAAACTCTGAAGAAATAGAATTCATTTCTTTTGTGACGCATTCATGAATCATAAATTTGATGCCATGGAAAAGATTATTGCATTGGCCTTGTCCATTGCAATCATGGTCGGTTATTGGAGCCAAAGTTGGCGAAGGTGTTTGGAGAAGATGATAGGAAGACCCACATCAAAAAATTCTCCAAATTATTGTGAAAAACCAAGTGATTCTTTTACTTTAAGTCTCAGAAGATTAATACAAACCATTCTATGACTTTTTTAGGCTGTCGCCATCTCTATTATTGATAAAAGTTCTTGAGAGGTGTACAAAAGGACGAAGGCCACAATGACATTCCATGTGCTAGCACATTGACTTCTGTTTTGGCTGCCAATCAAGTTGCAACATACACACTTCAATGATTTTTTCATAATGACCAATCACCGCTGCGAAGAATCTAAAAGAGGACAAGATGAAGCTTCCTTCGATCTCGATGACATTTGTCGGTTGTTTAGCTTCGTGGATGAAATGGGCAAACCATCTCTGCTAGAAAGAAACTACAAGAGTAATAACTTGAGCAATTCATCTTTCAGAGTTGTAGCCAGGAA
Organism: Phoenix dactylifera; assembly: GCF_051530095.1. Lineage (NCBI taxonomy): Eukaryota > Viridiplantae > Streptophyta > Magnoliopsida > Arecales > Arecaceae > Phoenix > Phoenix dactylifera. The sequence goes on along the minus strand of NC_143191.1, from coordinate 48,999,720 downwards.
TAGCAACCAATTTGAAAGCTAATAAATCACATGAAAATTTTAATGCAATTTCTCCAAAGGTAACACAGCTAAACCTATCAGAAGTTGCATAGGAAATGTGTACTGTGGATTAAAGAGGTCTTCAGCATGGAAATTTTCTTCAGATGCTTAGAAATCATCCAGCTACATAACTGAATAGAAGACAACAAAAATAAAAAAGGGGTCATGGATGGTCCAAGCTATGAAGGACCTGTCCAATTTGGATGCATGGTCTGAGCTAGGAAGGATCTATCCATTTCAGTTGCTCTCTGATCCCTGACAATTTACGTACACTCTCTTCTGGTGTTGACTTGTAGCATCCTAATATCTCAAAGGTTAAAACAAAAACAAATGGTTATCCAGTGTTTTCCCATTAAATTCTATGAGTTAAACAACACCATCTTGTTATGAAATAGTATTATTATGCAACCAGATGGTTGGTGGAGTTGGATAGAGATTTGACACAGCAAACAGATGATGACAGTAGAAACAGCAAGTCTTGAGCAGAATAAAAATACCTTCAGGCAGTATCCCAAGTCCAAGGTTTTGAAATCAGTTGCAGCCAATGGAGAGGATTTTGTCAACATTTCCCATTCTATTTGGTGGTAAGGTCGGACAAATGAAACCGTTACAAAAGCGCAGGGTGGTAGAGTTGTTGAAACTCTTCTCCAATAAAGCTGAAAAGAAAACAACATTGAAGAGGATGACCTGAGATCGAAATATGTTTATAGTCATTTAATAGAACTGGGTCAAATTTGGGCTATGGAACCATAACATCTTTCCTCCTCTCTTCGTAGTTGGTAAGCTAACATCATTCAAAAAGACATGTTAAAAAAATGGATGGAGCACATATGACTAGTTTAGCTATAGAAATTGAGGTAACCTAATAACAACTTCTTTCAACCCGGTCTAAAGCACAACCACTCTGATGTTTTGCATCAAAATAACTGGTTGATTACCACCATCCATCACATCCATCATTAAAAATATTCCAATCAATTTCAACGTGTGTACGTAGAACTAAGTAAATACAACTAAAAAGTGGGTACTTCAAAGATTTATAAGCTAACATCATCGGAAAATATGTGTGACAAATGGATGGAGCACATTTAAGCTAGTTTAATTGTAGAAATTGAGGTCACCCATAACAACTCTTTACTCAGTCTAAAGCACTAGTACTCCCCTCAACTTTTAAATCAACTGGTCAATCATCATCCATCATATCCATCATTAAAAGTCAAACCTGGATCTCACTTGTAAACTAGACGAATTCAGCTCACAAGTGGGCACATGATGATTTATAAGCTAACAACCACTGATTGAACAAATATCAAGGATCCTTGGGTAATTAATTGTTTCCAAGATTTACTATTTATCTTTGGAAATTCTCTGTTTTTATTAATATTAACTAAAAAAGTCTTAAGAATCAACATCTTATAAAATAAAAGAGGGTTAGGTTAATCCTAAAGAGAAAACCAAGTTCCTAATGTTAAAAGAAACTCTGTTTCCTGCAAGGCCCCTTTGCATCAATACCTTTTCATATGCCAATTTCAATAGATCTACCTTACGAGAATAGAACTGATATCGCTGGAAAGGAAGTGCATGTGTACAGACAAATAATAGTTTGCATAGAATCATATATTTCAAATTTTCTTCAGTATTACCAGTAGATAATTTTGGTGTTTCTCCCACCTTCGTTTTTTAATTCTTAAGAGAAAAACTTGAGGATGGGATCTATTAATTTGAAATGTTTTCAGATTGCCTTCTACTTGTCTCGGGCGTCAGAATTTGATTTTCGCTATTTAAGATCTAAAGTTCGGTTTTCTTCAGAACCAATCTTTCCTTATCGCCCATTTTGGTAGATTTCTCATTGAGGTCAGCAGATTTGTTCAAATGTTTACTTTGTTAAATTTGAAACATTCCAGTTCTAAAAGTTATTAGGACCTGAGAATTTCTTCCACGTGCTATATCTTCATTACGATATGAAAATTGAATAAGTAATGAAGAATATAACTATGTTCACAGTCTAATCATCTATAGTACTCGTTAAGTTTCATTTCCACCATGATTACTAGTTTTCAAAACACTCATCTTAAAAGCAATCCAAAAGAAAACATAGTCTCGTATCAACATGTAGGTTTGTCCATTACAGAACAAAGTCAAAGTAGGTTTGCATAACTAAAGCACTTTCTTTTCCATTGGGTTGGTAAACCATCAGAATTGATACAATAGGAAAGAAGTTTTTGTATCACATTGCAATGACCAAAGCCTCACTTAGTTTATAAAATTATCACATTCATCAGATCAACCCAATGGCACCCCTCCCACTACTCCCACCCCACATCATGCTCTCAAGTATCATTTGAAACCATGGTATCATGGATTTCCAACAGAGGCCATAATGCTCTTATAATGATGGTACCAGACCAAACTTTCACACCCTTTCTGAAATCAGATGGAGGCTACTGTATTTCCATGAAGGCTACCTGCACTCATATGCTGCCAATCCCTACAAGCATTTCACCTCCTGCCAATCACTAGACTTTCTGCCTCTTCATCATTAATATTATTCAACTAGCATTGCAGCAACTTAGAAGTCTCAAGTTCGCTTTTATGTCTATGATAACAATAACAATAGACCAATTCTAGACCATAAGCAATTACCAAATTCCAGCCAAAGAATTAGGAAGTCAAGATCCAAGCTTGCTGTGAACTCTAATATTGTTCATGACCACCAACCACATACTGTCAAATATGTTAGATAGAAATAAAAGAATTGCAGATTTGAAGCATAACTGGATGCTTAAGCCCATGAATATGTTAGAAAATTTTAAACCATGTGAATCATCCACAAATGGTAATATAAATATTATTAGCCAGCTATCTGATTGTTTCATCTGTTTCATGAAAACTTGATGTTAAATATTTGATTTATGGGATTAAGGGTAGTACGAGGATAACTTTTATCCTGCAGGGAGGTTGAAGTGGTTTTCCTGCTTGGAACAATTTATTTGTCAACTTCACCGTCAGAATGAAGCTCTTCACAAGGATCTACAAAAAAGGGATTTCTAAAGTAGATTAACTAGGTTCAAAATTGACAATCATAGTAAGCTTATGGACCTTTTAACATATGGGAGATGATTTAGGACTGTGTAGGTCCAAAGTCATGCTCGACAGTCCTCCACATAGCCTATCGAATCAACATCACTATATCTAGAAAGGCTTAAGTAGGAAGAGAACATACAGGGCAATCTTTAATAGATTTGACAGCCTAATACTGAATCACATTTAAACAATTAGGGACATCTAATACTTAGAGCTTGCAAAAATTGGAAGCATGGTTGACTACGAAGGTAATACTAGGTGAAGCCAATGTACTACAAATTAAATGACCTATAGAATGATTCATGAAAATGTTGATCGATAAATGAAAGACTACGATGGGAAATGATGTAAAAGAAGACTTGTGCATCACTTGTTTTGCAAGAAGTTCGTAAATAGACCCTTTTATCAAGACTAGAAAACTTAAACCAGATGAATTGTTTACAAGCCTAAGATCCTTTACACCTCTTATGGCCAAGATTAAATATAAATTGGATAATTCATTCAGCTCATCCAGCTCTAGAAAGATCTTTTCAGCTTCATCTAATTTCTTTTTAAGTTTCAGATACTTTAGATTTGGTAAATTTATACGATAAAAATATGATCTTTTCTTCCCTTTCTCGTTAGTCAGACTCGGGATACGTTGGAACACTATAATATGGGGAACTGATATTATTTGATATATGGATATGTAGAACTGCCACCATAAGGCAGGTTTAGGTTCATTCTTGCAGCCACAAAATACTTCTCCAGATGGGCTGCAGAAAAGCCCCTGATGGAGGCCAAAGAAAAATACCACTACATAATTCTCCTAAGATAATACCTCAGATCATATCAGGATCCCATGTCGACTCATTTCTGATAATGGTCTTGCCATCCACAATTCTAAATTTGGAAGGTTTTCTAATCGACATAAAATTGATAACCAACACCCATCCATTTATAATGCAAGGGAAAATAGCCTGGTTGATGCCTTCAACCTCAAAGCTTGATATGCAATGGTGACAAAAAAACTGGTGGGATTGGAACCTAAGATTTTACAAAACATTTTAAGCTTACTGAACCGCATATCAGACCCCAACTCAAACTATGCCTTATTCTTTGGTATTTGGGGTTAAGGAAGTGCTTTCACTGGAGATAGGAATTTCTTCTCTAGGCATCACATTGCAAATGGGCAGCCAACCGATAAAGATTTCACAGTTATGCTTTGAAGAGCTTGATGCCCTTGATGAAGTCAACTTTGTGGTTCAGCAAATTATAGAGCTACGTCAAGCCCAAATGGCAAAAGCTTACAATAACTTGATCTGAACATAAAACTTCGAATATGGTGAAATGGTTTTAGCCTTGGGAAGACCTGTTATCCCTAATTGCCATGCAGAAGGTAGCAATTGTTTGAAGGCCACAAGAAGCAGCCTGTTCCACCTATGCATGGAGAATTCCTGAAAAAATATTTATGCACACTTGCACAGGCAACCCTATGCCCCTAAAAAAGGAGGATATGAAACTTATTTAGTTGATGCTAGTAATACATGAGCCACTAATGAACTTGGTGAAAGTCATAGAGGTTAAAAAGATTCAAATCCATACCATTTTGCAATTCCATCAATTATATGTCTATCAATAAACTGAGTTAGCACAGTTAATCCTCCTATACCAATGGCTGATTTAACCCCACAAGCGAAAATACAAACAATGCTGTACTCAAATCTGAAAGGGACCAACAGATAAAATTAAAATGTTCAGATTTGGTGAAAACCGACTTTGGAGCCCAAACCTAGTAACTGTTTTGCTTATGAAGCAACTATTTGAACCTTATATTGGAGACTTGGAGTACTTGGTCATGTACAAGACACCAGTATGCCTCTCAAGATTAAAGAAATAAAAAGAAAGGTCTCATCCCAATAATGAGGCTATTTGGTGATCCCCTGTGAAGTGCTATTGAGGCATGAAGGATAACCATCTATAGCAACATCTCAACTTTGAAGGTGGAGGATGTTAGGTTTTGAGCACCATGACTCACTAAGAGCCTGCTTGGATGCTTTGCATCCAATATTCATGGATAAGTTAACATCGACAGAAAGTTGGAGGGATAGTAGAAAGGCAAGGATGTGTGCAGAGGTGGGAAGGAGAAGCTCACCTGATTTGGAAAAGAAGGGCTTAGGTGATCCCTAAATTTTAGGGATGAATCACTTCTGGGAAGGAGTTTGTTGTTCCTGAAGTTTGAGGATCGCAGGATATCGGCATACCATTCAATCAACATTTTCTCTCCTCACCTTTCTTCGTCCCTTATTACTTTCTGGCAGACATTAAGATGTCCGTGACCAATGGATGCGAAGCATCCATACAGCCTGTAAAAGTTCATAATTTTGGGTTGCAATTATACCTCACATTGACAAAGATAATTCTACCCAAAACTTTAATAATTAGTAAAATGCATAAATACTGAATTATACATCATCAGTCCAATCTTGAAGTCTATCCATATCCATGTCCTGATGTATCCTAAACTTCCCATTCCATCCTGGCTGGCTTCAAAATTTTATAGCTAAGGTTTCTCATCCTTTCGTTGCTGTATTACCACACGGCAGATTGTTTACTGAACATTTTAAAATATGTTCCATTAAAATCTCATCTTCCTGAGCTTGTTATATTAGATTTCTACAGTCATGTCTCTTGATTGCTAAATTGTTGAATATCTGAATCAGATATCTGTTGCAATCAAAGCTTAATCTGATACAGACACCTTCTTTTCGCTTCTAATCTCCTTGAACCTGTCTTGATCTTAAGTTTACCTAGCTAGACATTCCTGAGCCCAAGAAACTGTTGCCAATGTTTTGAAGCCTCCCAGAACTCCTTTTTCCTACTTCAATTGGGATCTAATACAGATCTGCCCTGTTTCTCAGTCCAGGATAGCACATACTAAATCTCCCAAAAAACTCCTATAGCTTTATCCCGCCATTGCTTGTGGAGGCCCTTAAGCCCATCATCCTACATCAAATTTGGTATTAGAGCATCAAAAGATCTTATTATTTTCTTCTTCTTGGTATTGCTTCGTACTTTCACCATGGTTTCAAACACAGGCCTCAATTCTCAATTTAAAGCCTTATTAATGATCATGAGGGTGGCAAACAATCTATCAGGCAACTAAATGATAGGGTTGCATCATTGAAAACACCAGTAACTCCTGTATAGACCACCTTGGATGCAATTACAGCAGCAGACCTTGGTGGAAAAGCAATGGAGAAGAAATAATATGGATGTGGGGTCATCTTCATCTTTTCGATCGTCAACAGGTACAAGAAAACATCCCTCCTGAACAAATTCAGGTTTGCCAACCTGATGAGCAGTGATGTGTTGATGTGGACCAAGAGGCAAAGATCGAAATGGCTGACTTTTATGGAGATAATAATCCACAGTCATTTCTTGATTGGCTGCACGATACTGAGAGCTTCTTTCAACGATACGAACTGATAGATTAAAGAAAACTATTTTTTGCATAGGATAAATTGAAAGGTACAGAAGAATCTGGCAGATAGATACCAACAGATATTTGGCAGCTATTAGGTCATGGGATGACATGAAGATACCCATGAGTCGCCATTTTGTACCTCCAAACAACAAGCAGTGAGTACAGCTTTAGTTTATATAACTTGTGCAAGGGAGAATGATGGTGGAGGAGTACACCTCTAATTCTACAGCTTGGTGACATGTTCAAGATTTTTACGGAATGAAGATGTCATGATTTTGATGTATTGCCAAGGGCTGAATCCTTCCATCTTGTTGGGGTTGGCTACTACCAGGTTATGTACCAAGGCTGAAGCAATTCAAGTGACTTACCAGATAGAAGAAGAGCAGAAGAAAAAAAAGAGGCTGTAATGCACCTTTTCTAAAATTCACTTAAGGGTTCATTGATCTACTGCATATTTGAGCCAAGGGAATTCTCAAATGGTTCTGTTTCTTCCAGTAACAGGCCAGTTAGATCCTATATTTCTTCTAGAATCCACAGTAGTTCTGGCTCCAATTCTAAAACAAGGATTGAAATCCAATGCCACACATGCAAAGTAATGGTTCATTTTTCTATTGATTGGTTACTTTTGGTGACAAGTCTGCGCCTAGTCCTGAACAAAAAGGTAAGAGAAGTTGTCAAGTCAGAACTAGAACCAGAAAGCTATGATGACAAGAATAAGTAAAACTACGAGGTGGTAGACCACCATTATATTGTTCGTAGGCCATTATCGACTACATGCTAGGAAGGTAACAATGAAGATAGTCGAAGGACCAATTTTATCCAGACTTGTGTGTGGTGTAATGGACAGTTGTGCATGATGGTAATTGACTCAGGTTGTTTCACAAATGTGGTGTCAGAGGATGCAGGCTTTTATGTTGTAAGGGTGGATACTATTTGGCACTGTTCATGCTACAGTATCATTTTACAATGACGAGCAACTGAAGCTGCCATTTTTCCATATTAGCTTGGTCCACTTGAGCACAACATTGTAGGAGTCTATTTAGGAATAGTAATTGACAACCAGATCTTCTTCTTCTTCTTATACAGATTGTTTACTGCACATTATTAATATCCGTTCTACTAAAACCTTACCTCCTTCTTATTTCCCCTCATTATTTATTCACCATCTACCATGTACTAGCTACTGCTTTTTTCCCCTCATTTATTCACCATCTACCATTTACTAGCTACTGCTTATTTCCCCTCATTTATTCCCCACCTACCTTCTATTAGATACTGCTTATTTCCCCTCATTTATTCACCATCTACCATCTACTTGCTGCTGCTTTCATTATATTTCTGCTGCTATTATCCTTCTTTGTTGGATTATTGCACTACAGATTGTTTACTGCAAATTATATTCTGTCCTATTAAAACCTCGCGTCCTCCTAGTATTCTTCTTTTATTGGATTAAAACCTCACCTCCTCCTATTATTCTTCTTTGTTGGATTATTGCACTGCAGATTGTTTACCGTGCATTATTAATTTCTGTTCTATTAAAACCTCACCTGTTTCAGCAAAAAAAGAAAAAAAAAACCTCACCTCCTCCTCCTTATTATTTCCCCTCATTCACCATCTACCATACACCTGACAATGTTTTGAAGCCTCCCAGAAACCCTAGGGCTAATACACAATCTCCCTTTCCCCACTTCCATTGAGATCTAATTCAGATCTGACTTGTTTCTTAGGCAAGGACAGCAAACACCTAAACTTCTACATCCCAAGAAACTCCTATTCCTTAATCCTACCATTGCTTGTGCACAGCCCTAAACCCATTCTCCTACATCATTTTATTTCTCTGTTTGAATCCGAAGGCAAACTCATATGGCTACTTGCCACACCTAATAGCAATGGCTTATTATATGGTGCTTGCTGCCCTAATAATTTGTGTGCAGTCTATCATATCATCTCATTGTTTACCTCTCACAGTATTGCACAACACTTGATGTTTTATCATTCATTGTAATTTTGCTATTATTATGTGCCATAATTCCTTTCTGTCCAATAACCAATATCAAGGTTTTCTGCCATTAATTGTGTCCTATAACCACACAACTGAGAGTTGTTTTATTGTCTTGCTGTTCTATCATCATATCTCTCCCTTCAACTAAATTTGTTGAGTCAATAAATATAGAACTTGGCCTTCTTGTGGTTCTAGTTGTCTTTTAGTTAAGTGCTAACACTTCATCTTGTGGTGTTGGCCTACATTTTAGTCTTAATATCTACTCATGTCCTTCAATTTTTTTCCTTTACTTTTTGTAAGATGAAAATAGATATAGACTTTGAGTGAGAAACAATAAAATTTGCAGCCCATCTTAATTGGAACATTAAAGAGATTGAAGAAAAATTTTCTACTCGGTCTTAGGAAATGCAAGTAGATAAAGGAAAATAGTTTAACCTTCATTTGATTTAGCAACGATCTATGATTACATTTATAAGTGTCCAATTTATCAAAAAACAATTCTTTAAATAAATCCATGATTGTCAATTCATTGCCAACAACATAGGAATTTCCTAAGGCGAGTTTTTCAAACTTCTTTATCCCATTATTCACTTCAGCATTCATAGAGTCAAATTTATGGGTGATTATCAAATCTGATATAACTAATATGATATATGACACCTGTTAGATTTTATGAAGGTAAATTCTTGAAACAATCTAGACCATTTGTATAACTGAAACATATATTAGTCATCTAAGAAAACTACACAAATAGAATAAAGCTTATGTTTCTCCTCTAGGCATGGAATTTTTTCTGGCCTAATAAGTAAAAACTAGACTGCGCTGAACATCTTGTGTTACCGAGCACTTCAAAAATCATGTCATATGCTACAACCTACGAAAACTATCCCCACCCTCCACCTACTCTCTATTATCTCTAAATCACAAACACATGAACAAGGGAACACACTGCATAAATATGGTTATATGGCTAATACTTATCACCAATAAAATTTATACACTAGTAAGGTAAAAATCATGCTTCTAAATAAGTCAAGTCTTACACTTTAAGGCTCCTACTATAATAAATATTAATTATTAAATAGAGAGAAAAAAGAATAAAGAAAATGATAAAGCTTAAGATAGAAAGAGCCAGATATCTATGTCCAATGAGTACCAATTGGAATAGAACAATCTAAATTTGTTTCGATGAAGCTGGTTGAATGAATAAAATTGGTATTGTTTGTTTTTAGTCCAAATTTGATCCAAACAAAGAGCATTATTTCATGCACAACATAATTTACTTCAGCCCTTAAAACCAATTTTAACTGAAACAATTCAATACCAGTATTTGGAGTCATGATGAAGTTAAGGGCCCAAATCACGAGATAGATGGTTCAAGCCCACATCAGCACTAGGATTGGCGCGTCAAAAAAATCAGACAGTCCAAATTTTTTCATGTAGTCATCCTATATCTCTTTCGTGTTTAGTTAAAATCCTTTTGTATGGTCACTTGGCTTTTAAGGAACCCTTTGCAAACTTCAGATTCAGTTACCTAACATTTTTTGGAGACTTGCAAATTTATTTGCAGGTCTAGAAACTCCCTAGATTCACCCTCATCAGAACACTCTTTTCTACCCTATTTTCTGTGATAGGACAGTGAGGCAACAAATTTGCTAGTACTTAATTCCGCTCACCACTTTGGCCAATTCATGCTCTAGCAGGCCAACCCCAAGTGGTCTTGCATCAGGTCAATTTCTTTTCGGCTACTAAAAAACGAAAAAAGCTTTAGCCTCCTAAGAAAGCACTCTAATCTCCTAATGATGAACCTGTTCTGTTCCAAGTTTATCATTTCACAAATCTACACCACTAAACTAAAAGAACACTTCACTGAACAAAGAAACATTATTCCTCCCCCTACTCCTACCCCTGAATCACTACATTTGCTCCAGTTTAAGGGAGTTGGAAACTTCCAAAATCAGTATATACTAAAAACGTTAGATAAACCATGTTCAAATAGTATACTATCCTTGTTATGACAAGAGTGAACAAGTTTTACAAAAGGGTCCAAATCATACTGTCAGTCTCCAAGATCACCAAAGGTAAAGCATTTCATTGAGATCCACTAGATTGAATGTAAGCTCCATCAGATTTCTCCGAAAATGTCATGACACACTAATGCAACATCACCATAGAAAAATCAGTCCACACTTTTTCCAACTTTAAATAATTGTTGAATCCTTCCTACATGACCTTAAAACACATCCAAATATCCTAGCAAAAATCAGTTAACTATGCTAAAAACCACAAGAGAATACTAAATACTCATCAATGTTTCTACTACTGTTTCCCTAATGAATATTCCAAGCAAAATTACAGATTCAACATTAGTGAAAAAAAAAGAAAGAAAAATGAGATCTCAATCAAAGATGATAGTAGAAAATTCCCAACAATCACTATTTCATATATTTATTTAATTGGAAAAATAAGATTAATAAATTTACTAAAGTTAAAATGCACACTCAGTATCATCTCTTGCCAGAAATACTTTCTTGTGATGATAAGATCTCAGTTCACCTCTCACACGATATGGAAGAAAACGAGTCCTTACATCCCATAGGATATCATGACTATCTTCAACGACATGAAAGAGCATTCAGAAGAGTTAAAATGCACACTCAGTATCATCTCTTGCCAGAAATATTTTCTTGTGATGATAAGATCTCAGTTCACCTCTCACACGATATGGAAGAAAACGAGTCCTTACACCCCATAGGATATCATGACTATCATCAACGACATGAAAGAGCATTCAGAAGAGTTAAAATGCACACTCAGTATCATCTCTTGCCAGAAATGCTTTTTTGTGATGGTAAGATCTCAGTTCACCTCTCACAGGATATGGAAGAAAACGAGTCCTTACACCCCATAGGATATCATGACTATCTTCAACGATATGAAAGAGAATTCAGAAGAGTATATCAAATGGAGCATTGCTGTCAAGAAATATCACCCTCTACAAATGTATTCCCTAAGGTGAGTTCACTGACATTCTTAATCCCATCCTAAGCCATTAGATCATCTGTTTGCACATTCAGAGTAAGTTTTGAGCTCTTATAGGATTTTTCAGTATAATGTTTTACATGACAATTCTAATAAAAAAGTAAAGAAAAATTACAAAGATACCCCTCCAAGTTTGGGTCATTGTCATTTATACTTGCACCCCAAAAGTTTACAAAGTGTCAATTAGACACCAAAACTTTAAATTTGCTTTGAGATCTATGCAAGCAAATGGATCATATACGGAGCGCTTTGAGATATGTGGAGGATGGATGATAAAGAATGGAATGCTTTGAGATCCATGCACATGGATGGATGATTGAGGTTGGAGCACTTTAAGATTTGTGCTGGAAAATGAATGATAAAGGATGGAGTGCTTTAAGATCTGTGCGAGTGGATGAATGACAATAAATTGAGCACTTTAAGATCTACACAGGTGAATGGATGATACGGAATGGATCGCTTTAAGATCTATACGGGTGGATGGATTATAGAAAATGAAGCGCTTTGAGATCTGCGCAAGTAGATAAATGACAAAGGACAACATCACTAAATCAAGGGTACTTTTAACTTTTCCTTACTCTATTAACGGCGTTAGGATCCAGATAGATAGTTGGGCCACACTGCAATAAATTTGAAGTTTTGGTGGGTAATGGACACTTTTTAAGCTTTTGGGGTCTAAGTGTAAATGGCCAAAACTTGAAATTGTGTCTCTGTAATTCGGGAATATTGATTTGAATGAGACAATTATTAATCATCTAGCACAGCTAAGCCAAGATAAATAGGAAGACAATATATTTTCCTATTTGAATCACAGATGTTGTCAGGTTCGATATTGATTGTAAAAATTTAGGCCAATACATGATTGTGAATGGTATAAAGAACTACAAAACATCATCCCATATGCAAAGGCTCCGAATACAAATATTCTTTTTATTAAAAAATGGGAAAATAAAAGCAAATATTCAAATATAACATGGTAAGAATCCGTTATTTGATGCATCAAGGGTACACATTGTATTAAATTCCCTAATCAAGCACAAGCTAAACCCCTGTGGACTTCTTACTCAATGTCTCTAACTTATCAAATATCAAGAAAAAAGTCCCTATATTCAATTTTGGCTGCTATGTTGGCCATAATATTGATGGCTCTACTCTTACAAACATTTTCTGTTTCAAAGTCAGTTAATGCTTACACTAGCTGTATACTAAAATCTTTAATTTGTTTTGAGTGATGCCAGATCTAGCCAAAATTACCTGAAACTGGTTGAACACTATATGTTCATGTAGGTTGCAATTTGCTGAATTTTATGAGCTTCATCATTCTGCATAGACTTGAAACAATTCAAACTACCAAATCTAAAAGAAAATAAAAATTTATAAGGTTCAGACAAAACCAAATTAAATTTCTGAACTCACTTACACATTTAGTGATTTACAATTCTACCTTGTTCAATTTTATATGTGATCAATTAGGTTGAAAGATAACAACATAAACCAATCCTACATATATGGCCTCTAATAGTCTCCTATAGGGTCATTTCTAACGTAGCAAAAAAAAAAAAAAAAAAAAAAACAAACAAACACCAATAATCTAGTCTTAGAATATTCCCATAAGTCTTATGCAACAACGAGACGATTTAGACTCCTTCAGCAGCTACCGTCTTTAGAGAATATGAAGATTTCTTCATAATCAACTTTTCATATGTAAAGATCCTTCCTTGAGGTAAATTATAGTAGTCCTTGTTTTTCTCACACTTCAGCATAGACCTCCTAACAAGTTGTAATAAAGAGATAAATCAAAAACTCTTTTTTTTTTCGTAACTTCCACTTTCCAATGTCATCCAAATTATGCAAGCACGATAACGATTTTCAAATGGAAATATGAGACGTCTGCTATTTCTGAAAAATTTACTAGCTCTAATCAATTGGATTCATATTGTTGATTTACAATCTTTAATGAAAAATGAAGGAGGCATACTCATCCAACACCATTTGACTAGAGCTAGTAATTCAAAGATTGCTTTTTGAGGTCTCCATATTAGTCATAAAATTGAGCTAATAACAATAAGATCACTACATAAAGTCAGAAAAAAAAGGGAAGGCACATCATACAAGGAACATACTTTCCGTGTAAAACATGCAAGATTGCATTAGTATGTTATTAAATCAGAAGAGTAAGTACGCAACTCGGAGCTCTTATATCACATACATTTGCCAATATCCAGATACAGCTTGCTGTAATAAGAACTCACCATAACATTGCCCTCCCACCCTTCTTATATACATTACCAGCTTCCTTCCAATGTGCCAGCTATGAACAAGTGACCAAATTCTCCATACCAATCCCCACCAGAACCTGCTCCTCTTGCTCCAGAGTCCCCCTAACCGCCCGATAAAGCTCCAACCACGAGCATGACCCTAGAACCCCAGAACCCTCCATGGCCACCCCCCAAAACGTCAAATTAGGGCTCGGCGGGCATGCGGGAGCCACCAAATCCATCACGGTCGCTGGTCCGACCACCGCCTGGGGGAAATTGAACGCCAAGTTATCAACTTTATGCTCATATATCTTCCCATTCCGATCCAATCTATACCTCGACGTTCCCTGAAACCGTCCCCTTGCCTGCCATGGCACCCGGGGGACCCCCTGCAGCTCCCACCGGATCAAGATCATATTCTCTGACGGCTGCCAGACCCGAAAAATCTCCAGCCCGATCTCTCTAAACAAAATTCGGCCATGGAATCGGAGCGCCCAGAAGATCAACTTATAGTTCTCGATTCCACGAAAGGTACTGAGCGGATCGACGAAGGTGATATCATCACTGAAAAATCGCAAGAAAAAAATCAAGAAAATCCCAAACATGAGGGAAAAGGGTAAAGATCCGAAATTTACGCCTAGTAGTAGGATCGGAGGCTAGGGTTTATACCGGTAGATGTCGTAATTGAGGTCTTTCGAGAAGAGGGAGGGGAGGTCGTCACGGAGGGTGCGGACGGCGAGGCCGAGGTTGAGGTAGAAGTCGTCTTTGTTCCTGTTTCTCTTCTCGTTCTTCTTCTTGGTTTCTTGCAACGCGGCAGGGGACTTGCCGTGCAACGCGGGGTGCTTCTCGCGCGGGGCATCGCGCACGGGAGGGGACTCGAGCTTGGTGAGAGAGGAAGAAGAGAGGAGGAGCCGAGAAGGGGTATTTTGGGAAGGGTTGGGATGGGGGAGGAGGGGAGAGGAAGAGATTTTGGGAAAAAGGAAGGCCATTTTCTTCGTCTCTCTCTCTAATATTTTTCTCTTCTTTCTCAGACTTCCATGGCCGAGAGGGAGAGGTTTTCGTGGTTTCGAACGTTGCATCTAGTATCGTGTTACCTTTGGATGGGGTTTTGTGGATTAGTCCTGAATATTTTATTATTACATTTTAATATACTTGTTCAAACTTTTCTTAACATGTAGACCTTGTATTAGGTTTGAATTTCCAAAAGGTACTTGGTCTCTTTGGGATCTTGCTTAGATTAGGCAAAGATACGCTCAATCTTGACAAAGAATGGTTTTGAGATTTGTTTTTTATTTGTGAAATTTGAATTAGAATGAACTTATTATTCCAAAACCGAATCCAATACAGTTTAGGTCTGGATATTGGCATGGTTGGGTCTCGGGTTCGATCCAAGTTGGTTTTGGGCTTGTAGTCTGGTGGCTCGAATATATTTAGCCTAGAATGAAAGCTGAAATTGGATTGGACCAGGTTTGGGAGCAGGGCCGGCCCGACCCTTAGGCGAGATAGGCGGTCGCCTAAGGCCTCGGGCCGAAGCAAGGCCCACCGCAGAGAAATACGAGCTACAGTAAAATTTTAAATTTTCTTGCTACAGTGCTACGGCTACTTTCCGCACTGCACTGCAAGAGGCTACTTCCATTAGACCATGGGCTACTTGCCTACTTCCCATCGCACCAGGGCACCAGAGGCTGAAAAGACGTGGGAAACAGTCTGAAAAGTAGAGGTCTCTTGGCCTCTCCTAGCCCCCCTCTCTCTCTCTTCCCTTCGAGGGAAGAAGAGAGCTTTTTTTTTTGGTAAAAGGAAGAAGAGAGCTTGGAAAACCAATGAAATCCTAACTTTAATCCCGTCCATCAAACCCTAGTCTCCTCGTAACCCCTTCGATTCTCCTTTTCCGATCTCGATCCGGTGATCTCTTCTGTAGAAAGGGTTTCTTCTCTGTGATCTCGAGCCTCCCCTCGATCCCTTCGCGCTCTCCTCTAGACCCCGTGCATCGGATCTTGCTCCTTTTCTCCAAGATCGGAGCCATGGCAATTCACATCACCATCTCCTACTCCAACTACCTGGCCCAGTCCCTCGCCGCCTCCGCTGCCCTCCGCTGCGGCCAGTGCCTCCTATTCTGTGACGTCGTCGATCGCAGCCCCCTCGGCCTCTTTGCCTGCCACCGCCGTTCCGACAATGATTATCCCCCCCCCTCGGTTGCCAATCGATCTAGGACTTCCGATTGGCCCAAGACCCCGGCTTCCCAGTTCTTCTCCTTGTCATCCTTCTCGAAGGACTCCTCGGTGAATGATCGCTGCGTGCCGAATATGACTGTTGGGTTGCTCTCTGTCAAGGTTTCCGGTTCTGGCTCGTCGACGTCTGCAGCCCGGGCCACAGTGGTACCGCCCTCGGGCTCAGGCTGGCTGAAATCGGGTGGATTCGCAAATCTCTGCAACAAATATGGGTATAAATTTTTTCCTTTTTCTCTTCTCTCTTTTTTGAATTTTAATTTGTGATCTATTGTTTTGTTTGATCTTTTTTAGTCCTGAGAATCTTGAAGTGTCTAGCTTTTCCTTTAAGTAGTATTTAGAGGTGGCTTTTGTTTCTTTGTTGGATTTGATGGAAAGTTTGGATTTGGGGGGTGGGGATTTCAGGTTTTGTTGTTCTGACTTCTGAGGTACAAGATCTTATGGCTTGCGTTTTTTCTCTTGTAGTGTTTGTTGGGCGGAAGATTATGTGGAGATACTGATAATGTTATTGGTTTCTTGGTATACTAGTTGTCTGAATTTATGATTTTTGTAGCTGCGTATTCTTTGTTGTATTATGAATTTCTAATCTGTTTTACTCTAGATACTCTTTTTTCAATATGTTTAGGGCTGTTATGTAGGCTTATATGATTAATTTTTACCTCTTCAAAATTTTGAAATGCACAAGCGTTTTCTGAAATTATCACCACATATTATGCAAGGTTCTCTTTCCATATGTGCTTCATGTTTGGATACTTTTTGAGCCGAGCATTCTGTTCTTGCTATGGGCTTTATCAAATTTACTTTATGACATGTTACATTCTTATGTTGTTGTATATGAGCAGTTAATTTATTTTTTAAGACATTTGATAATTTTAATTTCCATATGTTCTTGCTATGAACTTTTTTTAATGGTGTATATTATTCAATGCGCTATTTGCGGCGCCTTTATTGTGAATGCATCGCTTCAAAGTTCTCATTTGGATTGCTTGACAACGGTGGAGTTTAGTGTATTAGCTGCCTGAAGAATTCAGAAATTTCCTTCGTAAGATTTTATACAATATATGTAGTTTCATTTATATGCTTACATAACATGTGCATGCATACATTCATATTCACTTAAGCACTCAAAATATTTGATTAGTAAATTTGCATCTCAAAAAGCTAAATGAATTATTTTTAAATAAATTTTTAAAGTATTTTGCATTTATTAAATTTTTATTATTATTTTAAAAAAGGCCTCTTTTAGTGAGTTCGCCTTAGGCCTCTAAATACATTGGGCCGCCCCTGTTTGGGAGCTTATCCAGTTAGCAAAAGAAAAGGACTTGATCAGATGAAGTTTGTCATTTAGCTCAAGGGGGTCATGTTTGTAGGTGGCTAATTTGCAAGTCTGGGGATAGGTTAGAAAAGGATGCGTTTGCAAATGAAATATCTAGAAGAGTGTGTTTGGACTGATATGTTGGAAAAGTGAATATAGAGGGAGATGCCTCCATGGAGGCATAAAAAGATGGATATTCTTCCTGAGTTTAGAATGGGGAGAATCATAGGAGGGCTTCAGGGCTCTGTGTTTCCTTTGGTGTTTTTCATATAGCTAGTTGTTGCACCTAGATTGTCATTTTATATTGTTGTATTTTGTCCTTTCCTAGAAAAATGGAAGAAATGAGGGCCATGTATATATATATCATTTTTCCGTTGTTAACATAATAATAAATTCATCTAAATTTCAGCTGATAATTAAATCATAGACTATAGATTATTTGGTTTAGAATTTGGAGGTTTGCAGTGTTCTTTAAGATTAATAGACTATCTATTAGAAAAATTTGAGGTCATAAATTTGAGGTCTTATTATATAATTAAAAACTTAACATAAAGTTTTTCAGGAGTTTGTCAAAAATACACCATACTATAGATGTTAAGGCATTTTGTAAGTATAGCTTGCAACCAGTTTGTAAGCCAAGCTTAATGGAAGTTCATTGTGAGATTGTATATAAATAGGGTGCACAAGGAACCTATAATTTTTTTGCTTGCTTAAGAGTTCTGTTAAAAAATTAATGGTTAATTACATGTGATCTTATTTGTTGATTATGTTAACTCAATGTGGCGTTGGCAAGAACAACCCTAGTATGCCATAGAAAGAATTACCTCTCCATAGGGCATGTGCATCTGGAACCTAACATGCATATTCTATGACTAATTTTGACAAAATCAGATCTAATTTGCATTAAAAAGCATAAAAATATTATAAATTAGGAGTGAAAGTCGATCGGATAATATCCGTTCAGATCTATTTTTGTTTCTGAATCTGCTTGGACATGAATAGAAATTTGAGCATCTGACTAATATCCATATCCATATCAATATCTATAAAAAAATAGATATAGATAAAAATAGACAATTATTCGATCCATATCCAAATATCCAATTTTATTTTTAATCCTATTTACTTTTATATAGTACTCATGAATTAAAAGAAATAAATGATCATATTAACATGCTATTAATTTGATTTATCATCCATTTATTTTTAATTTTATGGTTATAAAATTTAATTATCTGACTTATATCCATATTGTAAGTAGGTCCAGCCCACTTGAGAAGGCCCAATAGCCCATTAGGGCTTGATCTTTGTTTTTTTTAGGATCGCATGGGAGAGCGCGTGATGAAATAAAAAGGGACGCATGAACCTGGGGGCTGGCGGCTGGCGGCTGAGAAACAAAAGAAAAAAAAAGGCAGCCAAGGGGTGCTGTGATAAAAAGGACAGAGGGCAACTTGCAGCAGCAGTGAATGAGATTTGCACGCCGAATGGAGAAGAAGAAAAGAACTCAAAATAGGGTTTTTTTTCTTTGCCTTTTTTGGGTGTGGTTTTTCACACAATGATTTAACAAATTGGGTTTCTATCTAAGAGTTGTATTGGATGCTATAGGGAGTTGTAGTATTCATTGTTAGAGATCTCATTACATTCTTGGGTTCATCACATTGTGGTGGTTTGGATGAGATCATTGTTACTCTTAGGAAGGTGATACTGGAGTTTTCCCAATTTGTTGTGAACTCAAGTTTTGGGTATAAACTTGATGATTGTAAACTTTTTATTTATTGTAGTGGATTGATAGGATTTGCACCGTAGTTTTTTCCCTCTACAATGGAGGGTTTTCCACGTAAATTTGGTGTACTTTCTTTCTGCTCTTCAGGTATTTGATATATTGCCTGTGTGAATATTGCTTCTAATTGACTTTATTTTTGGCTTAGTTTATTTCGTAATATCCCTATTTTGGCTTAGTTTATTCCGTAAGATAGTTTCTGGTACCCCACAGCATAATGGTATTGCATAGAGGATGAATCGCATCATTATAGAAAAAATTAGATGTATGTTGAGGATGGCTAAACTGCATAAATCATTCTGGGGTGAAGCTGTACTTACTGTGTGCTACTTAATCAACCGATCTCCATCTGTTCCTTTAGGTTTTGATATTTCTGAAAAAGTGTGGATAGGGAAGGATGTTTCCTACTCTCATTTGAACGTATTTGGGTGCAAGGCATTTGCACATGTGCCTAAGGAACAACGAGCAAAGCTTGATGATAAGGTTATTCCTTGCATATTTGTTGGTTATGGAGATGCAGAATTTGGCTACAGGCTATGGAACTAGAGAAGAAGAAAAGTAGAGATGTGGTTTTTCATAAAGACCAGACCTTGGCAGTCTTTGAAAAAGTAGAGAAGCCCAGTCAAATAGTTGAAGATGTTCCCGACTTTACATCTATCTCTTTGCCTCCAGAAAGTGCCATTGATAGAGAAGAGATGCAAGTTGAAGACTAAGGTGATGAGCCAGTTATTGATGAGGACGATTTGTTTGAGCAGGGGGAGCAGTCTACTCTGCCAGAGAGTGTTGAGCAAGGGAAGCAGCCTACTGCGGTAGAGCCTTAGGTTAGGAGGTATACCAAGGAGTGTCGTTCATCAACTAGATACCCTGAATCAGAGTTTGTTTTGTTTACTAAAGAGGGGGAGCCAGAGAGCTTTCAGGAATTGCAGACTCATAAGGACAAGCAGAGCTGGGTGAAGGCTATGCAGGAAGAGATGAGTTCTCTATAGAAGAATGACACTTATGAGTTGATAGAGCTTCCTAAAGGTAAAAGGGCTCTAGAAAATAAATGGGTGTTCAAGCTAAAGATGGATGGTGAAAAGCTAGTGAAGTACAAAGCTCGATTGGTGGTAAAAGGCTTCAAGCAGAAGAAAGGTATTGACTTTGATGAGATATTCTCTCCAGTTGTCAAGATGAGTTCTATTCAAGTTGTTTTGGGTTTGGCAACTAGCTTGGATCTTGAACTTGAGCAGTTAGATGTGAAGACTGCTTTTCTCCATGGTGATTTGGAGGAAGAGATCTACATGGTTAAGCTAGAAGGATTTGAAATAAAGGAAAAAGAGCACATGGTTTGCATGTTGAAGAAGAGTCTATATGGGTTAAAGCAGGCTCCAAGGCAATGGTATAAGAAGTTTGATTCATTCATGGTAGGTCATGGCTATACCAAGACAGAGGCAGATCATTGTGTGTATGTCAGAAAATTTTCTGATAGTAAATTCATTATTCTTCTGTTATATGTAGATGACATGTTGTAGTAGGACACGATGTTCAATTGATTCACAGTTTAAAGACAGAGTTGTCCAAGTACTTTGATATGAAAGACCTTGGTGCAGCACAATAGATTTTGGTATGCAGATTTTTCGTGACAAGAAAACCAAGAAGTTGTGGTTATTACAGGAGAAGTACATTGAGCTTGTACTTGAAAGGTTTAACATGAAGTAGGCTAAACTAGTCAGTACACCTCTTGGTAGTCACTTCAAACTGAGTAAGAATACTTGTCCTTCTACAAAGGAAGAGAAAGATAGCATGGCAGTAGTTCCTTACTCCTCTGCAGTCGGTAGTTTGATGTATGCTATGGTTTGCACACGCCCAGACATTGCTCATGCTGTTGGAGTTGTTAGCAGGTTCTTTGTTAATCCTAGAAAAGATCACTGGCAAGCAGTAAAGTGGATCTTCAGATACTTTAGAGGTAGCTCCAAGATATGCTTGACTCGGACTCAAAACCAATTTTGGAGGGATATACAGATTCAGATATGGCAGGTGACCTTAATGAAAGAAAATCAACTTTAGGGTATTTGTTTACTTTTGCAGGAGGAGCTGTATCTTAGTAGTCGAAACTGCAGAAATGTGTTGTCTTATCTACCACTGAGGCTGAGTATATTGTAGCTACTGAAGCAGAAAAAGAGATGCTTTGGATGAGATGGTTTCTCCAAGATTTGGGTATAAAGCAAGATAAGTACGTAGTTCATTGTGACAGTAAAATGCATTAGACTTGAGCAAGAATGCTGCATATCATTCACACACGAAGTACATAGATGTGAGATACCAGCTACCTTAGATAGTTGCAAAACAGTTAGTACTACTACAGAAGATTTACACTAACAAGAACCCAGCTGACATGATGACAAAAGTTGTGACAAGAGAGAAGCTGAAACTTTGTGTCGGATTGGCCGGTATGGATTCTAACTAGCAAGTTAGAGTACAGTCTCCTTCCTCTGTGGGTTGGAGGGAGAGATTGTAAGTGGATCCAGCCCACTTGAGGAGGCTCAATAGCCCATTAGGGCTTGATCTTTGTTTTTTTTGGAGGACCGCATGGGAGAGCGTGTGATGAAATAAAAAGGGACGCGTGAACCTAGGGGTTGGTGGCTGAGAAACAAAAGAAAAAAAGGGAGACAAGGGGTGCTGTGACAAAAAGGACAGAGGGCAATTTGCAGCAGCAGTAAATAAGATTTGCACGCCGAATGGAGAAGAAGAAAGGAACTCAAAACAGATTTTTTTTCTTTGCCTTTCTTGGGTGTGATTTTTCACACAGTGATTTAACAAATTGGGTTTCTATCTAAGAATTGTATTGGATGCTATAAGGAGTTGTAGTATTCATTGTTAGGGATCTCATTATATTCTTGGGTTCATCACATTGTGGTGGTTTGGATGAGATCATTGTTACTCTTAGGAAGGTGATATTAGAGTTTTCCAATTTATTGTGAACTCAAGTTTTGGGCATAAACTTGAGGATTGTAAACTCTATATTTATTATAGTGGATTGATTGGATTTGTCCCGTGGTTTTTTTCCTCTACACTAGAGGGTATTCCATGTAAATTTGGTGTGCTTTCTTTCTGCTCTTCAAATGTTTGATATATTGCCTGTATGAATATTGCTTCTAGTTGGCTTTGGTTTTGGCTTAGTTTATTCTGCATTATCCTTGTTTTGGACCCAACACATATTTATATTCATATTTTCAGTATTAGATTTGTGTCTTTATCTATTTAAAAAAAAATATAAATATGAATTTTTGCATTTGACTAACATCTGTATCGATATCTATATTCGTCAAATAAAATAAATATAAATATAAATATATCAGTATCCAATCCAGTCCCAGTCCTATTATAAATAAAAACCAAAATGCATTATAACAAGCTCTTTTATCCGTATCTATATACCATAATATAACGGCAGGAACCCCGCCACTTTTCATCCCTCCTCATTGAAGGTTGCGCCTCTTTACTCTTATTTGTTAAAAGTGCTCGTGTAGAGAAAGACAGGGGATCATTTTCTATCCACTTTAATACTGCAATCATACTTTCTAGGGGAAACTAATCATCGGTCCAGTGTTGGACTAGAGTATAAGAAAAAATCCATGTTGACCGGTCTTTTAACTCTCGGTCCCGAGAGATTTTGGATTTGTATATGGTGACGAAACTACCCTTTATTCGTCCCTTGGGCTTTCCGGCTTCCTTTGCTCCTCTTTCGCTCGACCAACTCATCTTCCTCTTCCTCTCATTGTCTTCTTCCTCTGGACCCAGGAAGAAACCCTTCTTCGTCTTCCTCTTCCTCTCGACCGAGTATTTTTCTTCTCGACCTAGGAATAAATCCTTCTTCTTCCTCTCGAACGAGTTCTGTTCCTATCAACGGAGTCCTCTTCCTGTCGACCGAGTCCGCCCCGATAAGCATACCGAATTGCAGGTAAGGTTCTGCTCACCCAATGCTACTGGATACCATAATGCTTGCTATAATCGAAGCTAAACCCTAATCTCTCTTGCTTCCCATATTTTTGTTTCGAAGAAATTTTTGTTTTCGATTTTGAATGTTACGAAATAAAATATTGATTTCGCCTAGGGAAGATTTGTTTTTACTTTTTGAGAACCATAATGCTGGCTATAGTTGAAGCTAAACTGTAATCTCTCTTTTTTTTGCACAGAGCAGAAAACTATGTTTGGGGGTTAATTTACTGTGTGCCATGGTTAGTTAAGTGTGTTTCAAGCTTAATTGATATGCGCCATGGTGTGCCAAGGCATGCTAGGAGATCTGAAACTGTGTGCCATGGTGTGCCAAGGCGTGCCAGAGGATCTGAACAAATATTGTAGTTAGCCCTAAAAAGCTTTTTCTGAACAATTCCAGTCAGCAGAAGATTTTTCCACATAAATCAGCCACCCAAATAGTTATAGCGTAAGCTAACATCAACAAATTAAGTCAAAAATAAACTTGATAGTATTCCACATTGATAAATTCTAAAATAATCCAAAAATTCAATTAGTTGACAACATCAACAATCAACTTCCTTGACTTCAGAACTGACCACCTTAGTCGCCGATAGTATGCAGCTTGGAGAAGAGCAAGTGACAACAAGAAGATCCATTTAACAGAATCTGCCATGAAAAAGAAAAAAAAAACAGCACAATAATAATCATGAAGGAGTGATGAAAAATGAACACTAGAAATGTAAAAGACACTACAACGTCTCCACATCCTTCCCCATCTGCGATGACAATAGAAAAATTTAAGTAATAGAAGTAATGTGAACTTGCAGCATAAATACATTTCAGAAAGGCAAATAAAAAGAAACATAAACATGAAAGGTTAGGAATACATACTCGACTGCACCATTGATAAGCATTTGGGGCATTGCAATTGCACCACTTTCAGACCATCTCGAATCTGAAAGTACCAGATAAGTAAGGGAACAAAAATCAGATTGCTTAAGTTAACTATGTGCACAGAAACCATACCTGCATGCAGGGAACAGGTAACTATGTGCACAGAGCAAAATCGGTGTTTTTTTTTCTTTTTCAGATTTAAATTAGAAAAACATGGTGTATAATACTATGTATAATAAGAATACATGGCGTGCCATGGGATTGAAATTGTATGCCATGGTGTGCTAAAGGTGTGCCAAAGGTGTTCCATACCTTCGATGTAAACTAGAGCACCATATTGTTTACACTATGACCTCATTACAAGTCCTTCTGTTGTGCCCAAGCTTCCCGCATCGTCCACATTTCATATCACGTACTAACTCAACTTGAGAAGGTCTTCTCTTCTTTTTAGGCCTGCCAGGACGTGTCTTTGTCATAGGGGGTAGAATGTGAATCTCTTCAGATGCACTGTGCGGCTCCTCAATATCAAGCATTGGACTAATTGCTTCGGCATATATTGCTCTATACAATTCAGCTTGGAACCAAATATCAATGAATTGGTACAATGATCTGCCGGCCTTCTCGATGCAAGCACAAGCGTGCTTACATGGCATTATGAAGATTCGCCACTCGCCATAAGAGCAGCTACAATTCTGGAGATCAACTTTGCACGAGTAGTTTGTATCCTTTATGTCATATATCATTATGTTGGACGTAAACACGGATAATCTCCAACCGTCTTCTGCATTTTTATGTAACACTTTCTCAGCATCCGGACATAGGTGGGTTTGAATGTTATATCCTTGATTACGCCGTTCATGCATCATCTGCATAATTTGAAGCCTGATATGGTCAACCATCTGAGGGACGGGTAGATGACGAGCCTCCATGATCCAACTATTAAAACACTCAACCACGTTAGATGTCATAGTGCCCCAGCGTGGACCTGGAAAAACTGCATTTGCCCAATGCTCGGGATTTGCATGTAGGAGAAAGGTGGTAGCATTAGGGGCTTCTGATGTAAGCTTCCCAATTAGCTTTTGAAAAACATTATGCCTTGGAGTATACGCAACAGCATTTAGTAAATCAAGCAGCCTCTTTCTGTCAGCTGCACGATAATCGACAAGCACCTGCAATCACAATTAAATATCAAATATGTAGGATGGTGTATTACTTAGATACTTTCTACTTTAAATTATTTAGAATATTATGATGCAAACTTGATTCTTGAAGTTTTCTTTCACAATATAAGTGGTAGCAACCAGAAAAGTACTTCGGCACCGATTTAATAATTTTCTAATGTCTATCCGTCATAAATGTGAACTGTTGACCACGATACTCACTGCAACTATGAATAGCTTCTTTGAAAATCCGGCAAAAGCATTCCCAGTTTTCATCAGTTTTTGTATCTACCACACCATAAGCTATAGGAAACATATCAGCATTGCTATCTTTGGCAGTGGCGCCAAACAATACACCTTCATCCTTATATTTTATAAATGTCACATCTATAAAAATTTAGAGGTCGATATCCTTTTATGAAACCCAATAGTGAAGCATGAAAACAAATGAATAGACGTCTGAATCGACTTTCAATTGTTTCATACTCTGCAATGCTGTCGGGGTTGGTTTGAACAATGGCGTCGCAATACCACCGAATTCGGTCATAAGATAGTGATCTATCACCATAAATCTCCTTCATAGCCACCTCCTTACTATGCCAAGCTTGATAATACAGCAATTGAACACCATATTTCCGACAAATATCTTTTACAATGTCAGTCGGCTTATATAATGGCATATCTTAAAGTTTATCTTTAACAATGTTCGAAACCCAACGTTTTGAAGCCTTCGAATGCGACCGAACTTGCATCCCTCCTCCACATGTATGGTTACCGTTCATTTTTTTAATTGCAAACTTTTCACCATTCTCAAATCGAGAAGCATGGATACGCCATTCACATTCTTCATATGCACATTGCACAATAAATCGTTCACGATTGTTCTTACGAACACAAAATCTTTGCAATTTGCGATACAAAAGTTGCGAATGGTGTCACGAAGAGTTTCAACATCCTTGAACTCCTGACCAACGCCCTCTATACAGCTTTTCCAAGCATCCAAGGAAGTTCTTTGACTTCCTTCCTCTTCAATTGCAGCTCTTGTTTCTTCAACAACTTGGACAAAATTACTTGAGCTACTCTTTAAAATATTTTTGGATCTCCAACTAATTTCAGCACAATGGGATGAGCCACTGTCCATACAAAATGATAAACATAATTTCAGCATACTTATTAATGTTCTTTTAGCTTCAAATGCACCAACTAAAATTTCAAATATGGAATACCTCGTATTGATTACCACATCAGCAGCTTCGATCAAGTTTGGAGAATGAGTAACAACCATCTTGATCACTGCCGCATTTAAGTTCACATGTATTTGATGCATGTTACGAACATCCTTACCGCTCATGAGCGTAACAAGCATTATAGATTTGTTTAGAATATAAAACTTAATTTCTATCATTGTAGAAGATAAATGTCTCCATCTTTTCCTATTTTCTTAAAAATTTGATCAAGAATTGTGTCCTCACAGATGAAAATAATAACAGTTTCGCTACCATAACAACAAATGGCCATGAAAACCGGGCTACTACTGTTCTTTGAAGCCATGATAATGAAAAAAGGAGGGATCAGCACAAATGACTTGGAGACCAAATAGCAGCTCAGCACTGTTATAATAGAGTCAGACGAAGAGTGCAGACTCAGAGGCACCTCAGCAAAATATCTCTGTTATAACAGACTCAGATGGAGAGTGGAGTAGAACAGAGCATTCATAAACTCCCAAAAAACACCTGATCTTAATTCCCCATACCTTAAGGCAAAATGGAAGAAGATGGCAGACTGAAGCAAAACAGGGCATTTATAAACAAAGAAAACATGATCTTGATTCCCCACACCCTAAGGCAAAACGGAAGATGATGGGAAACAGATGGGTAATCTGCTTATCAAAGAAGAGAAGCCTCAATATTTCACTTGCCGGATTGGAATCTCAACCGCACGGCACAATTCCAAACTGAAAAACAGGGATCGAACGGCAAACAGGTGTGCATTGGAACCTCAAAGAAGAGAGGACTATGCTTCCCGCCTTCAAAAATCTTCTCCGGAATTCCAACGGTCACCTTCTCCCGCCTTCAAACCAAAAAGCCTTCCATTGGCCATGCGATCAGGGAATACCGGAACTCCAACCGACTCACTTTTTTGTCTTCAAAATACTGGCGTTGGCAAGGATCGGGGCATATTCGGCACATTATCTTGAAAGATTAATTCTTCAGGGACTGCGAATTATACTTTGGAGAGCCGTTGGACCAGAAATTTTATTTTCAATCAACAAGGACGGTTTGTTATAGTCGAGTCATCCAGAGGGTGGGGAATTAATTACCCCTACTTTCTATCCACTTTATATACTGCCATCATACTCTATCTTTAGCTTAACTTGCTCCCTAATGGAATCAAGAGAAGAAAACAAGTCTCTCAAGAATCCTAAAATACTTAACACTATAAGGCCTATCAATTCCTTTTCTTATTGGCAGTGTGGACAACCATGGGCTCGAACTGATTTGAGCTCGTCCACAGCTCCATGCTATGAATTAAACATGGGAATGTACTTCAATTCCATGTTAAGATTTATTTTAAGACCTCGTATCTTCATTCCAGCCAGCCAATGGATCGAATAGAAGTGGATTTGGTCAACAATTTGACTCTGTTTAAACTTATATGTGTAGTTGTTGAGCTTGAGCTTGATAGAGCATTGAAATTAAAAGATGTACCACCCATGATTTTATAAAAGATGTCCCGCCTGAAATATCTTGCAAAGCCATGGATTGATGGATTAGGTATAGATCTAAATCTTTTCAGGAAAACCTATTTGATGGATTAAGACTTCACATTATGTTCATGTCATACGAGGGAGAAACTAAAAAAATTGCCAAAGGAAATTTTATGAAATCATCCTTTCTCCCTTCTCTCTCATGTTATATTTATTCTCATAAAACAATGAACACTGACATCGCCGGAGCACTGTATCCTTGTTAATCAAAAAAAGAGCAATCAAGTATAACTTGACAACTATACTCTATACCATAAGAAGAGAACACTATGTCCTTGGTAAAAAAAAAGAGAGAGAAAAGAGAACTGAGCCTTGTCCTTCAACCTCTTGTACTTCTATATATCCTCATGAAACGACTCTTGTTGATTAGCACTAATGCCTGGGCATTCTCAACCGTGGTATTGTCTATGAATTAATTAGACTCCTGGTTGGATCAATTATTGAACCATCTTTTTTAAAGGAGCTTCTTAAAATTATTGAATTTCTCAATTTTGAGTGATCTCTCTAGCACCAAAACTTGGCGATCTAACTAGGTGGATGGTGGTGATTCAATACAATTGAGTTCTCAAAATCTTCCATGTGGAACTGTTTTTACATCTATATTATGTCTAGTTATGTCTATAAAAAAACATTTCTAGTATTTTATACATCTTTTGTTATTTACTTTACGTTCATTTGATCTTTTATTTCAAGATTTCATATATTAATTGTTACTTACACATAGGTTAACTTATAATTTAACTCATCATTTGGATCGTTGAAAAGCCAAATAAATCGGATCATCAAAAGAACAAAAAAAATTAATTATCTGAGTTTTAAGATTGTAGTTCTTTTATGTTTTTTCTGATACAAACTGATGTGATTCTAATTGTGATACCTCTGGCGACCAGCTGACTATGTTTATGGGCTGGGATTGGCTGAGAACAGTGGTGGATAAGAGCTAGCCCATACCCAACATATGTCCCAAACCATCCAAGCCTAGCTAACTTGAATCAAACCAGCTTAAGACTTGGCCTACTAAACTCAAACATAATCTAATTCCATAGTTTCTAACTCGAAATATAAATCTAGTTAGTTTGAAAGATTAATTTCTAATTCAACATGACGTAAATGGTGTTGAAGCTCATATGTCACAACTCAACTTAAACTATGATCTACATTTGAATATGGTTGGTTTTATTCGGCCATACAATATATAGGCCTAAGGGCCCCAAAGTACAGATTGGGTCAAGTGGTGCAAGATTTACCTGGCCTTAGTTATACGGTTATTACGATCGAGAAGTCGGATTAAGGTAGGCTATAGGGCCTGTTTGGATATATTCCTTCATCCATATTCTCATCTCAACTGAAAAACTAGTATTTTTAAGTCTCTATACTCAAAACATGGGCCTGAGAGGTTTCTATCGTTAAGTATTTAACAAGTACAAGTACATGTAAATTTTTACAAGATTTGATTCCTATATAGTTGTGATTCCTTGATCATCGGGTGGTGTTTGATCTTTTGAATTGGACTCCATCTGATTTTGCGGTTGCAACAACCTTGTTCTTGAATTGGAATTTAAATCATTCAGTAGATTTGCCTTGAGATTTTCTAGAGCTGAAGCAATTTAATTATTTGCTGGTTGGATTTTCGACTTTGTTGGAGAGAGAATTGCCTTGATTCAAACTTATCACACATCTTGCCTCTCTTTGGATGGATCGGTTTCCGATTTGCAAGCCCCATCTTATCAC